>NC_041233.1:46902473-46937079 GCF_002837175.3 Physeter macrocephalus
ATGAGGCTGGATCTTGTCTTTCTGGTGGGCAGGACCGTGTCTGGTGGTGTGTTTTGTTGTGTCTGTGACCTTATTATGATATTAGGCTGCCTCTCTGCTAATGGGTGGGGTTGTGTTCCTGTCTTGTAGTTGTTTGGCCTAGGGTGTCCAGCAGTGTAGCTTGCTGGTTGTTGAGTGGAGCTGGGTCTTAGCGTTGAGATGGAGATCTCTGGGAGAGCTTTCGCTGTTTGATATTACGTGGAGCCAGGAGGTTTCTGGTGGAGCAATGTCCTGAACTTGGCTCTCCTACCTCAGGCACAGGCCTGACACCCTGCTGGAGCACCAAGACCCTGTCAGCCACATGGCTGAGAAGAAAAGGGAGAAGAAAGCAAGAAAGAAAGAAAGAGAAAAAATAAAATAAAAAGAAATAAAGTTATTAAAATAAAAAAATTATTAGAAATTTAAAAAGTAATAAAGAAAAAGAAAAAAGAAAGAAAGAAAGAAGAGAGCAACCAAACCAAAAAACAAATCCACCAATTATAACAAGCGCTAAAAACTAGAGTCAAAAAACAAAAAGCGGACAGACAGAACCCTAGGACACATGGTGAAAGCAAAGCTATACAGACAAATCACACAAAGAAGCATACACATATACACTCACAAAAAGAGAAGAAGGAAAAAATATATATCTATGTATAAAAAAAATTTAAAAAAGGAAAAGAGCAACCAAATCAATAAACAAATCTACCAGTGATAATAAACTCTAATTACTAAACTAAGATAAACATAAACTAGAAACCAGTCAATAGCATACAGCAAACCCCAAGTCTACAGTTGATCCCATAGTCCACTGCCTCAATTTTGGGATGATTTGTTGTGTATTCAGGTATTCCAGAGATGCAGGATACATCAAGTTGATTGCGGAGACTTAATCAGCTGCTCCTGAGGCTGCTCGGAGAAATTTCCCTTTCTCTTCTTTGTTCGCACAGCTCCCGGGGCTCCGCTTTGGATTTGGACCCACCTCTGCGTGTAGGTCGCCGGAGGGCGTCTGTTCTTCGCTCAGACAGGATGGGGTTAAAGGAGCAGCTGTTTCGGGGTCTCTGGCTCACTCAGGCCTGGGGGAGGGAGGGGTACGGAATGCAGGGCAAGGCTGCAGCGGCAGAGGCCCGCGTGACGTTGCAACAGCCTGAGGCGCCGTGCGTTCTCCTGAGGAAGTTGTCCCTGGATCCTGGGACCCTGGCAGTGGCGGGCTGCACAGGCTTGCGGGAGGGGATGTGGGGATAGTGACCTGTGCTCGCACACAGGCTTCTTGGTGGCGGCGGCAGCAGTCTTAGCGTCTCATGCCCGTCTCTGGGGTCCGCGCTGGTAGCCACCGCTCGCGCCCGTCTCTGGAGCTCCTTTAAGCAGCGTGCTTAATCCCCTCTCCTCCCGCACCAGGAAACAAAGAGGCAAGAAAAAGTCTCTTGCCTCTTCGGCAGCTCCAGACTTCTCCTGGACTCCCTCCCGGCTAGCCGCGGCGCACTAACCCCTTCAGGCTGTGCTCACGCAGCCAATCCCAGTCCTCTCCCACCTTCCGACCGAAGGCCGAGGCTCAGCTCCCAGCCCCCGCCCGCCCCGGCTGGTGAGCAGACAAGCTTCTCGGGCGGTGAGTGCTGGTCGGCACCGATCCTCTGCGGGAATCTCTCCGCTTTACCCTCCGCACCCCTGTTGCTGCGCTCTACTCCATGGCTCGGAAGCTTCCCCCCTCCGCCACCCGCAGTCTCCGCCCGTGAAGGGGCTTCTAGTGTGTGGGAAGCTTTCCTCCTTCACAGCTCCCTCCCACCGGTGCAGGTACCGTCCCTACTCTTTTGTCTCTGTTTTTTTTTTTTTCTTTTGCCCTACCCAGGTACGTGGGGAGTTTCTTGCCTTTTGGGAAGTCTACCAGCATTCAGTAGGTGTTCTGTAGGAGTTGTTCCACATGTAGATGTATTTCTGATATATTTGTGGGGAGGAAGGTGATCTCCATGTCTTACTCCTCCGCCATCTTGAAGATCTCCCTGTTCTTTAATACTTTTAATGGAACGTTTTGTTTTAATATTCTATCCAGTTTTAAAAATTGTTTTCGGGCTTCCCTGGTGGCGCAGTGGTTGAGAGTCCGCCTGCCGATGTAGGGGACACGGGTTCGTGCCCCGGTCCGGGAGGATCCCACATGCCTCAAAGCAGCTAGGCCCGTGAGCCATGGACGCTGAGCCTGCGCGTCTGGAGCCTGTGCTCCAAAACGGGAGAGGCCACAGCAGTGAGAGGCCCGCATACCGCTAAAAAAAAAAAAAAAATTGTTCTCGAGAAGATTGTTCTGTTGTAATGGTGTTCATCTAGTATTTTTAAACTTTATTCCTTTTCAGCAGTGGAGATATTTTTTTTCAAATTCTTAGATGATTCATAATATATAAAACACATAAAAAAAGAGCCATGCTTAAAATTACGCAGGTATCATTGGGCCATCCATCTCCCAGAAGCCATTTTCCTTGTGGCATCAGGAATTGCTTTCTGCTTCCTGTTTGGATCCTGAGTGGTCTATACCAGTTTGGTTCCATTATACCCTCACCTTCCACCTTAACGACCCTAACCAGCACCCCTTAGAGGTCTTGATATATTAAAATATTATCAGGAAACTGCCAAAGGGAATCATAAGTATTATGATATATTGAAATTGCTTATCTAACAAATTAATACTGGTGAAAATGTCAAATATTGATTCTCCTCCTAAATAAAAGGCCTGGATCTCATGCTCTTCAGCTATCTTGATATGTCCTGTCTTAACTTTTGGTCACTATCCTTTTGCTGCTATGAATCCTGTTCATTGTCCTTTGCCATCAGAAAAGTGGATTTACATACCTTGTCAAACATGTGGTCCTTCTTGCCCTTCCTTCCTTCCTTTTAGTACTTTATTGATTTTTGCCAGTAGTCGAACAAACTAGTTGTAAACTAGGAAGTATCCTAAGTTCCCTGAGGCTCTACTCTAACAGAGCTGGTGAATAGGAATCTTTACAAGATGGTGAGTTGGCCAAGTGAAACTCTTCCTCAGTGATGGAGCTAGAGAGTGGCAGGGAGGAAAGCACATGAACCCTGACCCAGACTAGTTGGTGGCCAGGACCTATTTTCAATTACATGAAATCAGAAGTAGAGTTACCAGACATTCTTGCTTTATGAAGTGGGAATGCCCTATGCTTTTTGCTTCAAAAGTTGGGTGGAATCCAGGTGGATGTGTAGGAATCTTCAATAATCCATTAGAACATAATTTATTCATATTTTTCTCCCTCTCAAGCCATTTAGGAAGAAGAAAGCTTTGGTTTCTTTCTCCTTTAAGTGAGGAAGATAAAAATGAAACCAACAAAACCAAACAAGTATCTGAAGTCCAGTCACTAAAATGACAACTTAGAGTTTTGCAAATGGAACAAGTCTTTGCATGGATTTGAGAACTTGGCTCCGGAATTAAGACTGAGGGGTAAGCTGATGAGTTCCTAATCATATATATATATATATATGGAGTAGCATTTCTTAGGCCAACTTTTTCACATTCATGCCCTGCTAGCAAAGAAGTTACTGTCAAGCTTTATTTTCAAAGTTTGTATTATGAAAGCAATGTATTTCATTTTCTAAATAGAACATTGTATTATAATATTGAATGTGCTTTTTCGAAATACTGTTCCTTGCCCCTACCCCCATATTGTCCCCCACTCTCCCTCTCCCTCTTCTTGAGGGTCACCGAACAGCGCAATTCAACTGCCCTGCTCACGATACTATGAATATACAGCCAGTTCTGGCAAAATGTCTCAGGGTATTTTTCACAGGAAGTTCAACAGCAAACTTTTCAATGTTAAATAAGGTAGGGGAAGGTTTGGTAATTCTTTAAAAATATAATGCAAATGCAGTGGTTTAATTTTCTCAATGAGACACTTTTTAAAAATTGTCACTCTGACACAAATTATGTTGTTTGAGATCCATGAGATTCAAATGGACTATTGATATCATTATGATTTTTGACTGAGCAATATCTTTCATTTAGCTCTCCCAAGCCAGAGAAGATTCTAATTTTTTGTATTATGTCTAGCGGCTAGAAAAATAGATCATAGGAAAATGCAGGAAAAGGATACAGAGGCAAATTTTTCCTAAGTCAAGAAATATGCCAAAACAAGAATTCTCCACAATTCCTGAACGCCTAATATAGAGCTGGGTGTTTAGGTGATGTTTAGTAAATATGTTTAGACCAGCAATTGAAATTTCCTGTATAGCCATATATATTTGAGGACTAGTCTTGCTGTTTTGTGGGGAAGATGTCAGATGAGGTAGCAGAGACACAGAGAAAAGTGGAATAAGATAGATGTTGGTTTTAAATGTCATCTTCTGCCTCTTATTATGTGATCTTGGAAAAATTACTTCCCTCCTGAGCCTCAATTTTGTCATCTGTAAAATAGAAATTATAATATCTTGCAGCATTATTATTGATAAGGATGAGAAAGAGTATGTGTATAGACAACAAGGATTGCCTTATGGCATGGGGAACTATGTTCGATATCTTGTAATAACCTATAATGGAAAAGAACTGGTAAAAGGAATATATATATATATATATATATATATATATATATATATATATATAACTGAATCACTTTGCTGTACACCTGAAACTAGCACAATATTGTAGATCAGCTATACAACAATAAAAAAATAAATAACTAATAATAATAAATAAAATTTTAAAAAGAAATAGTATATGTAAAGTGCTCATCCATACTTGTCCCTCATTAAGTGGCAGGCACTATTATTATTGGTTAAAAAAAAAAAAAGAACAAAAATATTAACTGCAAAATTCTTTCATTAGGGAAAGGCTTCCCTGAGCTAACTCCCTCCTAAATCCCTACAGCAGAGTCTGGCTTCACCCCAAATTTCAGAAACATGTAGCCTTGGTGTGAACTCTGGACCCAGTCCCTTTTCTGTAATCCTCATAGACCCCAAGTTCATCTGACCCCAAAGTGCCTTAGTCAAAGGGGAATTAATGGGACATTTGACCAAAAATTCTGAATGGAGATCTTCCAGGGACAGAACATTCTGGAACCCACAGTGTTTTATATCCTCTTCTCACAGTGGCTGGGGTCAAAGCAAAGCTGGAGGGAAAACTGTCTAAGGAGATCTGGACCCCAAAAAGGCCAAGAGTTTTTAATTCTGAATCTGTGTTGTGAACAGTATGTTTTGGCATCATATTTAGATTCCTTTTGGCACATTGGCTGGTCTTATTAGCAATAAAGTCAATTTAAAAAATGAGACAAATTTTAGCCATTGAAAAGTAATTCTTTGAAAAAACTCACTTTAATGATTTTAATAATACTTTTTAATGTTATTATATTAATTTTATATGCTATAGCTCAAGTGAGAGCAGTTGTCCCATTTAAAATTTGATCATCTTATTTGCAAATACAATTTTTAAAAACATTGAGAGTCTTATAATTGGTAGAAGTATTTTCTGTTAAATTCCGTGGGTGTTTGTGGGGGGTGTTTTCTTAAATTGTCTTAGTTAGAGGGCAAGTACTTTCTTTTATTCATCTTTGGATCAACAGAACCTATTTAGCTTAGCGACTGATATACAAAAGGTAAGAAATAAAAGTTTGTTGAATAAATGGAAAAACAAACTAATGAAGTTTGTTTCCAGCATAAAGTGGTGGAAAGAACACTCCACAGAAACCCAGAAGACCTCCATTTTGGCCTT
Organism: Physeter macrocephalus; assembly: GCF_002837175.3. Classification (NCBI taxonomy): domain Eukaryota; kingdom Metazoa; phylum Chordata; class Mammalia; order Artiodactyla; family Physeteridae; genus Physeter; species Physeter macrocephalus. The sequence goes on from NC_041233.1 coordinate 46,908,196, forward strand.
GGCCTTATCACAGATTTTCTGTGTGACTTAGACAAGTGACTTAACCTCTCTGAGGCAGAATCGTCTGACATTGAGGCAAAGTAGTGTAATAATACGTATCTCATAGGGTTGTTCTGCTTGACTCATAAGACTGGCATGGGGTGCAGATGAAATAGTGAATACGCTTTATAAACCGGAGTGCATGACACAAATGATGATTAAAAAATATAGAGAGAACTCTTTGCCATTTCTTAAATTCTCAGTCAGGATACCCACTAGTTTCTGAGAGGCCGATCACGTTGGGAATAGCTGATGTTCTCACTTAAGCTGTGTCGTATAATGACATAAATAATAATAATAATATTGATAATGACTATCATTAATTGAGCAGTTATTACAAGCTACGTCTGGTGCTAGACATGGCACATTATTTTTAATCTTCACAACAGCCCTGTAAGACAGGAGTTATTATTGTCTTTATTTTACAGACAAGAAAATGGGGGCTTAAGTCATATCCATCACTTGGTCTGTCTGACACCAATATTCATACCCTTTCCACTAGGCCATAATGCCCTTTACAAAAAGGTTTACCAGGTTTTGAGCTCCACTGTGATATGGGTTTCTTAACATAGCAGATTTCACTGAATCCTCACCACAACCAAAGGGGTAGGATATTATTATTATCATCCTCATTCAACAGATGACAAAACTGAGGCCTAGAGAGGCTAGGTAACCAGGTCTGTCTGATTCCAAAGTGTGGCTATATTTACACAGTGCTAGAATTTGTGATATTTTGTGTGTGTGTGATTATGTAGAAACACACAGTGGGATACACCTAATTCTCTGTTGTCTGAAAGAATGTAGTCATAATGTGTAACATTTCTCCCCTAGCAGGTGACCTTTTTCTTTGTAGAAGTTAAGGGTAGCATGGCTTCAGGGGAATCCTTTCTGTACAAGACAGAAAAGAACTTGAAAATAATCTCAGTGGAATTCGTGGAGGATGCTTGCCCTCCAAATTTGTGCTGTCTCTCTGATTTGGGGAATACTCCTGTTATGAATCTTATTACCCCAGTAGCTGCAGAATTCATACCCAGACTCCAGTGCTGCTAGCATGCAGGGTGGGACCCACGTCCTGCCGATCCCAAGCTCCCAGTAGAGTCATTCGTTTGGAGGGGAGGGAACACAGAACAAATGGGCTTGGTCTGAGTGCGGTTCTTCCCTTTTTGCTGCAGTGGTGTCTGGCATTCTGTGGAAGCAGCAGCAGAAGCGACAGCTTCCTAGGGGGTCTTAACATGCAATTCCTGATGCCGAAGTGGCTTTGGGGCTGGTGGAAGGGTCCTACAACAGGGATTGAGCAGAGTTCCTGCCTTTTAGGGCTTGGATTTTCTCATCCTGGTCTTGGGCAATGCTATTGGATGCCTAACCTTGATCTGCTTTTCTAACACCCCAGATCTTCTGTGAGCCTTTAAAAAAATAAAATTCAAAATATCTTCCTCCTGATTAAATGAGCCAGGTAGATTCTGTTTCTGGCAAATAAAACTCATGCCAGATGGAGTAGTCACGATGTTTAGTGAGTAGGAGGGCTTGGCCACCTCAAGAGACTTTTGCCGTAGCTGTGCTCTGAGCAGAGGGTCAGATCTGTCCTCTCCACTGTTCTGTGGCACCAAGTAAGGGGAACCCAAGCCCTGTATTTCTCAGAGTGCTTCCGATGCCGTGGTGTGCTGGAGCCTGCTTGTCCTGGCTTCTGAAAGCCGAGTGTTAAATTTTCAGGAATTTTATGAGTCTGTTGACAACACTGATAGCTTGAAATCAACTATGTTGGGAGTATTTATATTACAGAAATGAGCAAATGCTACAAATCAGGAGGCCTCCCTCACTTCCCAGTAGGTTAAACATTTACCAGCCTATCACTGTCCCACTGTCTGGTAATCTGTACACTTTGCTGCAAGATAGTTTGTGAAATGTTCTGCTCAGCCTCATTCAATGTTGATAGCTTTCTAAGACGCTTACTGGGAATCAATCTCAAATCAGAAAACATGCCTTGTAAGAACTTTGCCAGTGTTGTTTCCTAAACCTAGAGAACCCTTCCATTGCTCTTCTGCCCGGCAAACTTCAAGAGCAAGAACCAATATCACCTTTTTTTAGGTCTGAACTGACTCCCCAGACAGAACCAATGATTCCTTCTTCTGAGCATGCCCCCCTCCCCCTTCAGCCCTTGGCATATGAAGGCACTCACCTCATTATTGTTCTTTTTAAAACATTACATGATGCTTATACATGTCACGCTCTTTCCTAAGACATTCTAGTGCCTTAGATATATTCACTTACTAAATTCATATAACTGCCCAACAAAGGAAGTATAATTATTGGGCCTGTTTTATAGATGAGAAAACAGAGGCACAGAGAGTTAGGTAATTTGTCCATGGTCACACGTCTTAGAATTTACATAGTCTGGTTTACGGTCTGTGTTCTAAGTACTCTTGTTTTTAATGTAGCTGCCTTCCCGGGAGATTGTAAAAGGTTATTGTTGGTCTTTTTGTTTAAGTGCATTCTGAGGGCAAGATCTGAGTCTTACCCATTTTTGGATCTATAGTTCCAAGGACAGAATGTGCTACCACTAGGCGCTGTGCACTCAACCCCTATGCAGCAGAGGAGGGGATACATCAGCCCCTTCCTCCTTTTGAAGATTCCTACATGGATGCACAATTCAAAAGATGGATAGGAATAGAGCTGCTCTGGAAGAAAGACGGCCCTGTTGACTTTACCATGCTTCTTGAGGCAGCTTCGTGGGCATCACTGTGGACCCTTAGGCTCTGACCACACCGTTGTGCGTATTACTGAGTTGGACCATTGATCGCAAGTTTCCATCTAGAAAATAAGGTCTCAGTTTCCGCTGCTGTTAGTGCTGAAGTTTTAGTGCTATTAGTGCTAGTGTTAGGGCTGTGATCTAGGGAGGGGTCAGACCAAAAAGGAACAGAGAAGGAAAGCCATTTAATAACAAAGAGATCCTCACTTCAAGGATAACCAGTTACTTTCGACTGTGGGAGGTACCTTCAGGAACATTAGGATGGGAGAAAGGGAGACTGAGCCGAGATTTGGAAGGATGGAGCTCCACTCGCTAGAACACCATATTTGCTGGGTTGCACGAGAGGCAGAGGCTATCTCCCTCCCCTGCCACCAAAGCAACAGGCTATTGGAGGATTAGGCCTTTCAAATGGCAGCCCCCCCCCCGCCAACACACACCTTAGACTCCTCTTCTGGATGGGACACACTGCTCATCACCCAGGATCCCACTCAGATGTCATTGCCTCGGGGAAGTCTTCTCTTTCCCCCTATGCAACACCTACTGCGTAGATTATCAGGGACTTTGTGGAATCCATCAAAGCATCTAGGACTATGGCTGATACAGCCAACGCTCAGTAATTGCCTGCTGAATACGTGAGTTAAGGCCAAGAAAGAAAGGGATTGAGGAGGCTCTTCCTGTGATGACTTCAAAGAAACCATTCTGTCCTTTACTTGCATAACTGCCTCAATCCTCCACCTGGTTATGGTCTCGGGGACATAGCCATATGTGCTCCTTTGAGAGCTGGCTCCCATCACGTCTTTTTTTTTTTTTTTTTTCCTGGCAGAAGATAACTGGGATGTGGGAGATGAAGTCAGGCTTGACCCCAGTGTGAAGTGTGGGTCATGTGTTGGGGGGAATGTTAATTGTCCTACCTCTGGCGTCCCACCTCTCCAGGCACATCTCTGTTTATGCCATGACAGTTTCTTTGTTTCTAGTACATGGCCAGGGCAGCGTTTGCCATCCAGGAAGCTGTGGAGAAGAGCATATATCCCAGTATGCACCAAGTCCAAACGAAGCATGCCAAGGGACAACAAGTGATAGCCCCAGGAGCAAAGTTCTGGTCAATTTGGTCTGTAATTAGGCCAAGTTATTTCCTAATTCCACCTCTGGGGTGTCTCTAGGGAACAGTAGTTGCCTCCCATGGCTCTGTTGGGCATTCTCCGTTCTTCCTGGACAGCCCTGGGGTGCAGACTCTGAAGGAGACTGAGGATGGACACAGCCTATACAAGCACTCAGCTCACTGTTTAGTCTCGGTAATAGTAACCACATGGTGCTGCAGAGGCCCTGCCATGCCTGGAGGGCTTGGGTCCTATTCTTATTCAACCAGATCTCTGACTGCAGCCAGGCTGAAAGTGGCATGGCCTGCTTAGTAACCTTCAATATCCTTTTACGGGATTCTCTGACTCGGAACTCAGACAGGATGTGATCTCAGCTTCTCGCATACCTTCACACACATGGGCATGGTCCTGTGTTTCCTCCATTTTCAGTTGGGGTGGGAAGAAATGCTAAACATGTGTGTGTGGAAGACAAAGAGGAATTTCTTGGGGAGGATCTTTGAAGAGACACTTGGCTAGCTCTGGAGGATTGCTTTTCCTTCTTGACTTATTGCCCTATTTTCCAGCTCTCAGCCTTTTACCCAGGAGTCACTACCCAGTAGGCACCTGGCTGGTCTCCCTTCCTTCAGTCTCTTAACTCCTTGACTGCACAGAGGTGCCAGAGCCACTGTACTCAAGCACTGTTCCATCACATCCAGCTCTTTCTATCAAACCAAGTCCTCCCTTCCCCATCCATTCTGGTCAATAAAATTGTCCATCAGCTTACCTGCATTCCCATCTTCCCTTCCTCTTATCGTTCTTTCCTTTAGCTTCTCTGCTGCCAGCTGGTCGGTTTCCTTGTAGTTTATCGCATATCCTGTCAGTTCCCCCAACCTAGTCTTGAAGTTTATCCTTACTGGAAAGGCCGTGTGCTTCAAAAGACCCTGAAAATACAACCGTCATCACCATCAACACTATCATTACCATCTATTAGCGCATCCTTTACATCAGGCACTGTGCTGAGGGCTTTACATGAATTAATCCATTTAATCCTCACGATAATCCTACGATTATCCTCATTTTACAAATGAGAAAACTGAGGATCAAAAAGATTGAGTGACTTGTCAAAGGCCTCAAGTGTGTTAAGCTTATACCACATCAAGGATTTGAACTTAGATTTGTCTGATATCAAAGCCAGAACTCTTAATAATGATAATGTACAGACTCCCATTGATCCCATGCTTTCTTACCTTGAATTCAATCAGAGTTTATGTATGTAGTTTAGGGTCCCTCCTTGGGCATTTGGGTATTGGAGACAAGGAGGAATTTTTTTAGATCGGATGGTCCAACACCTTTTTTCAGTAGTTGAGAAAACTGAAGATTAGAGGGGCAAAAAAGCTTGTCAAAGAATCTGAAGTAGGTTAATGGAAGAACCAGAACCTGGTCCCAGGTCTCCTGACTGAGGCACATTCAGTGCTGGTTCCAGTACGGCACATAGCATCCTTTTGTGTTTTTGAAAATTTGTTCTCCATAAATTTCAAAATTATACATCTTTCCTACTCAATTATAGTACTAGTTAATTAAGAAGTCATATTTCACACTTTAAAAATATATTTCCAGTCTTATGTAAAATGTGGAAACTAAGTGGTTTACATGGTGGTCACTGAATGGAAAATGCAGAAGATGCTGGCAGTGCATGGGCACACAGTCTGCTCAGTAAGTACTTTTCAAGTGAATGAGTGGATGAATGAAATGGTGTCAGGAAGACTAGAGTTGAATTTGAGCTGGGGGGTGTCTCCAGGAATATGGATGAAGTTTTGCAACAAAGGAAAAGCACCCAGCTTTGAATGCTGCTGACAAGCTGGTCTTTAAAGAAAATTACAACACATGTGTATGAAGAGATGAGTCATTGGAGAAGAGTTATTGAACCTGACAGGCATGGTGAAGAGAACAGCAGTGGTCTCTGACTGCTCAACAAATATGCTGAACATCTGCTTGGCATCATCGAGAGCATCTTTGCCTACTGGCCAATGGGATGGTGCCCCTGTGTCAAGTGGTGGCCTCTCATGTTTGGCATTGTTCATCCAGGGCTCTGAAAGATGTGGTTACTGCAGTGGTTAAAGTGCCAGGTGTTTCGGCACTTTAAGTGAATCACTTGAGCATCTTTTTAAAAGGCTGATTCTAATTTAATAGGTCTTGGGTATAGTCTAAGATTCTGTATTTCTTACAAGCTACCAGGTAATGCTGATGCTGCTGGCCTGAGAAATACTTTGAGTAACACAGTTCTAGGTGGTCCATGGAAAAATACTAGAGAATGCAACAAGTGAAAGTAGCTCTCGTTCACTTCTCAGCATTCTCCTCTGATCAAGGATCCCCACTCTGGACCAGCTTTCCAGCAGTGGGCTGGCCTACTAGTAGGTTGGTTATGATGCTTCCTTGGGGTATGATTGGATTTAGGGGTCATAGAGATATTATGGGAACACAAATCAAAGAAGCATCAAAGCTCATACTTCCTAGAGATTTACACCTAAAATCCATGCAAGGAAGATCTAAGTCACCTAGAGATTCCTCTTCATTTCTAGGGCCTAACACATAGTAGGCCATCCTACTAAAAATGCCAAATGAATGAACAAAAGAAAAGGGAGGAGGCTTTGATAAGAAAAATCTAGAGTCATACCACATCTCACTAAAATTAACTTTATTTATAGGATTAAGAACTATGCCAGAAAGTCAAGTAAACAAAAATAGATGTTTCAAGAACCGTACCTTAACTCTCAGGCATATTACTTATGGGAAAAGTTCTAAGTCCTCACTCAGAGCCTATTTGTGCTTTTTTATTTTTAAATAAAAGAGTGAAATAGTTTATTATCAATATAAAGAGTGATGTGATATCTCACCTTTCGTAAGATTTTATAGTCCTCAGTTCATTTTAAAAATAGCTTTATTGAGATATAATTCACATATCATAAAATTTACCCTTTAAAAGAGTTATTTGTGCTTATTTTACAACCTATTTTACAGAGCGTGGCCATCTTTAGTAGATGAGAAAAGGCAAGTTAAAGGGTTTGGAGAGAACAGGAGACAGATAAAGGCAGGCAAAGGAAAAAGTGCTCATGGTAAGAGACAAGGCAAAAATAATATTAAAAGAAGCACAGAGATGTACCAAGCAATCCCAATAATCTGGAACTATTTAGTTTGGTGGAAACCCCTTTATATTATGCTTCAAAATATCCCAAGAGGATGACTGTATACAGGCTGGGATAATAATGGATATTCACGGTGATGTCCTTGAGTTGTCAAGGAGAGGTTGAGTTATACTCAATGTACTCTGCTTAGAAAGCCCAGATAGCTGTGGTCCGTTAACAGATTTTCATTACAAGGGTGATAGAAATATATTTTTTAAAGTTTTGGGTCCTTTGAGGAGTAAGTCCTCAGCTCTCTCCACAATGAGTCAGTCCATGGGGATTCCAGAAAGTCAGTGTTTTTCGGTATGAACAGCAAAGCTCAGCCACATGCACTTGGCCCTGCTGGCTCATGAGAGGAAGTCTTCACCAGCACCACGTGTGTGATCAAGGGCATCCAGCCTTCCATGGTGGCACATCTTCCTCCCATGGGCACCATCCTTCCCTTCCGTTTTTGGACCGGACTGTCTCCTGAGATCCTCCTGATCCTAAAACTTAAATCTTTCTGAATGGGAATCAGAATTGTCCTGCATCTGAGATGCAAAGAAAATGCTGGAAGACTTTCTGTCAAATTTTCCTTTGGTTTAAAAATCTGAAACTCATTTGCTCCTCTGACCCATCCCCAGATGCCACGGGAAGCAAGCACATGGATACACAATGCCAGGATGCCACTGTCTTCAGTGCTCTTATTTTTGATTGTGCAGCAAGCTTCCTATTCTTTTTCTTTGAGGGGCTACACCATTGCAGTGTTAGGCAAGTCATTTTCTGAGCTTTGGTCTCCTCACCTGTAACACGAGGATGGTAGTACCTGCCCTGGGCACCTCACAGTGTTAGCGTGAGGTTTATCGGTAATTTTAAAAAGTAGATCAAACGTATTGAGTGCTTACTATTTTTGTCAGGCACCATGTGAAAGGCTTGGCATATATTATCTCACTTAATCCTTACATTAATGCTTGGAAGTCAATAGTTTTATTATCCCCGTTTAACTGATAAGGATATTTTAGCTCATAGAGGTGACTGGCCTAAGATCACCATGGCTAAGAACTGGTGGAGCCTAAATTTGAAGACGGGCCCTCTGATTCCAGAAATTAAGTGGGATAATGTCTACAAAAGTGTTTTGGAAGCTGAAGAGGTCTTAGAAAGATATGAGGTTAATTCTATCTAGGATTATTCTACAGGACCACATTGGAGTCCACCCCCCACCTTCATCTTCCTAACTTGGCCTTCCTGCCTGGCCCTCTTTCCATGCCACAGTGGACTTTAGAAGCTTCACATCTTCTTATGCTGCTTTTTCTGATGGTTCTGGACCACAGGCATCTTTGGCTATAGGATCCTGGAGATCATTGCTGGGATCTGAGTCTTCGACATCACTGATACTTGATATATCACTTGTGTTGGCCTGAATCCTCACTGGGGAGAAATGCTTCCCCTGATCTTTGGAAAGGAAGCATCCAAACTGTTTTCTCCTTTATCATGGGGAAATGCAGCCACTTTGCTTCGAGGATCAAAATGACTCAGATGACACCTCGCACAGATCCCCAGTGGCTGCTATTTTTCTCTTCCCTTCCCTATGCACCATCTCATATGGAAAACTACTGCCTGATCCTCTTAGGTAGGCAGTACCATGCTGATGAGGGCCTCTTAGGGTTGTTGGAATAGTTTCAGGATTTGTGAATATTTCATCTCTGAACTGCCCTTTTATTGCAAAATGTCTGTTTCCTAGGGTATGCTTGCTCTACACAAGGAAAAAAAATCCTCAGCCTCAGGTTTCTTCCTGGCTACTTCTGTTTCTTCCTATGGTCAATTCTAGTCATCTTTGCCCTGGTGTGTGACTCAGTCTAAGAGCATCTCAGTTTTAATCAAGTTTATCTAGCTTGTAAACATATATTACTTTTTTTCCTACTATATCTCACACAGACTCTCCCAAACTCTTAGCATGATTTTCTATTTAGGCTCAGAGCCACAGTCAAGTTTACAGTCAAGGGCTGTGCTTTTGATTCCTCTTCTAGCCCTTTTGGACTTCCACCAACCAAAACCTCTGATGCTATCAGTCCTTTACCAACCATCACCCATGGAAACCTCTGATGCTAGAGGATCTTTCTGACTGCCACGGCCGATTCCTCTTGCATCACCGCCTTGATAGGATGCCATCAGCTCTATACCCTCACCATTTCCCTTCCAAGCCCACCATTCCACGTTCTGTTCCCTCCTTCTTTTAACTTGATATGTTTGCTTTTCAGCCAAAGGTTAGGAAGAGCTGGTGGTGAGCACACAGCTGCAACCATGGAAGAAAGCAAGGCATCTAGATGATAGCATTACTTTTTCTCTAATCAATAATTCATTTGGAACCAGAGTGTTTGAGGAAATGGAGACTCGGCCTGACATAGCTCTTCACAAACAAAAGAAAATGAGCAGAAGTCTAAAACAAAATACAGTTTGGGACATGGACCAAACAAAATGAAAACATCTTCAGTGTGATAAAGACTGTGTAAACATCTTTACGTTTCAATAGGATTGCTTTTGCAAAATGCAAGAGCATGGCTAATATTTTCTTTTGAAATGTATCTGTGTTATGTAAATACAGCAACCGTGGCTTTTGACTTGTCCTTGTATGAACGGAAGCACCCTAAAATCTTACATAATTTTAATGCTGCAGTTTAATGGAGGGCAAAGGCTTAGGGCACGGTATCACAGCAAATAACATGACCAGCAAAGGAGATTATTACTCTTACAGATGAGGATAGGCCTTATCTTCCTCTGGAGAGGGCCACCAGGATCAGGAATTTCAGGAATGATTAACTGACTTCAAAGGTCCAGGGTGCCCATACATAACACTTGGGCCCCTTCTCCGTAAGTGCATTGTTTGTTCCCCGTCAGGCCTGTTCTTTGCTTTTTCTGCTTTCTCTCCCATGCCCTAAGTTTAGTCACTTCATACTCATGTTTAGTTGCTAAACCTTGGCCCTTTTCATGTTCCTCCCATGACAGGTGACCATCTCAGCCGTCCCCATGAGTCACCGCCAGGTGAGTCCACCAGTTTCCCCACAGAATGGTCCACGGCTGGGTCCCATTTCACCAGCCTTGCTCCTAGGCCTTGCGTCATCAAGGCCAAAGCCTGGTCTGCTCTCTGAAGCCTCAGAGCCCCAGCCTGAGGTAAATAAAGAGCTGGTGGTGCTCACCACCAGCTCTTCCTAACCTTTGTCTGAAAAGCAAACATATCAAGTTAAAAGAAGGAGGGAACAGAACGTGGAATGGTGGGCTTGGAAGGGAAATGGTGAGGGTATAGAGCTGATGGCATCCTATCAAGGCGGTGATGCAAGAGGAATTGGCCGTGGCAGTCAGACCTGTGTGTAGCTCCTCTTCCTCAACCCATCCCAACTGGGTCCCCAACACCCCTCTGCTCGTCTTTGCTCTGGAGGTTCGTTCCCTTCCTTTACCCCCTCCGCCTCCTTTTTGTTATTTTTAGAAAAAGTAAAACTGCCTTTGTTCACAGGCAGCATTGCCTATGAGGAAATTATGCTTTTAAAACATTTTTTAAAAATTTAACTATAGTTGATTAACAATATTGTGTTATTTTCAGGTATACAGCTTCAGATTTTTTTCCATTATAGGTTATTATAAGATATTGGATATGGTTCCCTGTGCTCTACAGTAAATCCTTGTTGTTTATTATACATAGAGTAGCATGTCCCTCCCCCTCCCTTTTCCCCTTTGATAAATATGTTTTCTTTCTATGTCTGTGAGTCTTTTTCTGTTTTGTAAATAAGCTGATTTATATTATTGTTTTAGACTCGACATATAAGTGATAGTATATAGTATTTGTCTTTCTCTGTCTGACTTCACTTAGTACAACAATCTCTAGGTCCATCCATGTTGCTGCAAATGGCATTATTTCATTCTTTTATATGGCTGAGTAATAAGTCTATTTTGTGTGTGTGTGTGTGTATATATATATATATATATATACCACATCTTGTTTATCCATTCCTTTGTTGATGGATGCTTAGGTTGCTTCCATGTCTTGGCTATTGTGTATAGTGCTGCTATGAACACTGGGGTGCATGTATCTTTTGGAATTAGAATTTTCATCTTTTCTGGATATATGCCCAGGAATGGTATTGCTGGATCACATAGTAGCTCTATATTTAGTTTTTTAAGGAACCTCCATACTGTTCTCCATAGTGGCTGCACCAATTTACATTCCCACCAACAGTATAGGAGGGTTCCCTTTTCTCCACACTGTCTCCAGCCTTTATTATTTATAGACTTTTTGATGATGGCCATTCTGACTGGTGGGAGGTGATACCTCACTGTAGTTTTGATTTGCATTTCTCTGATGATTAGTGATGTGGAGTGTTTTTTCATGTGCCTGTAGGCCATCTGTATGTCTTCTTTACCCCTGATTTTTTTTTTTTTAATATAGAAGGTTTTGCCAGAGTTGTGGGCAGGTTTTCTCACACTGCTAACTCTCTCTTTGTCCTTCTATTTTCCTTTGTGTGTCTGACTCTCAAAGTCCTACAGATGCACCTTACCTTGTATGAAATATCTGCTGTGAAGTAGTATTGTCACCTTATAGTAAATAAAAACAATTTTTTTCCTGTGAAAATATGAAGAGGCCAGAGCTTGAAATTCGGGAAACACCTAGAACCTGAGAACTGTAGCCTGAATGGGGAAGGGGATGTAGAAGAATGGGGGAACAGAGTTAGACTTAACGCTCCCCTTCCTCCGAGTGCCCCCCACCTTGCTTTGTTTCCTCTTCCAGCTCTCCTCCGTTATCACTACTATTCCAGCCTATAGTTTCTAAAGAGCCACCACCTCCAGCCCTCCATGCAGTGCAGACCCTGGCCCAGCCCCAGGCAAAATCAGAGCCCTTTCTAAAAAGCAAATGCAGGTTAATTTTCACAGCAGGGGACAAAAAAAAAATTAAGAAATTAATTAATTATTGTTCTATTGAAATTTATACTTTCAAAGATAAATATTTCTTTGATTATGCATTCTTGAGAAAGCATTTGCTAAGACAGGCTCCTGTTTATGAAACAGAGGGTTTGCAGACCATGAGGACCAATCTTCTCTTACAGATGACCATGAGAATGGCAGGACGTGTTATTTAAGGAACACAAAACAAAAATTAAAAAAAAAGCTTTTGGAGGTAGAGACATATATTAAAGCAGTCTGTTAGTTGTTCTCCCTACTGTAGAAGTGTAGAGTTTAAAGCGTGTTTTACACACATACCTGCACACAAACAATCAGCTGTCCCTCCTCTTTGTGGCCACTGGAGCCATTGGCCTTGGGTTCTCTCTGTAGGACCACTAGTTGGCCATTTCGTTTGGGGGTGGGGATTGGGGTATTTTCTTGCAGGGGGAAAAGGATCTCATATCAAAGGTTGTATATTCTAAGTTTTCAATTGCCTTCACTAGAAGTGGCACACTTCTGACCGTTTGGATGACTTAAGAACTTTGGCAAGGCTGCTCTACATATGTTTTTAGTCACATTCATCGTGAATATTCCCATACCTAGAGATAAGTTTGAAACAAAGTATCTTGTCATTCAGTGGTTCAGTGACACTCTCTTGACCAAGTTTGTCTGCGATATACATATGTATTATTTCTTTGGCCTTGACTTTTTTGGGCATCTAGATTTAGCTATTGGCTCTGCAGATTCTAATAATAATTTAGATCAAATTTTAGTTTACTTCTTTATTATATATTTGCGAACTGCTAAGAAAATAGCCTATTCATAGCAAGATCCACGTACAAGATCGTGTATCTATATAGTGTTTAGTTTGCTGCCTACTTCTCTTCAGACAGAGTGATATCCAAAGGTACCATGCTTCATCCCAGTGACAGATGCCTTTTCAAACTCCAATTTGACAAAGAAAACTATTTTTTAATATAAAAACAACCAAAACCAAAAAATCAATAGCTCATACTTTCCTGCCGTGCTGTCATTTAGAAGGGATTGAACAGATATTGTGCATAGTGAGGTGGTTTGATTCTTTTCCTGCCAAGGATCCTCTGTCCAGGCAGGAAAATCCTCTGATTTTCTTTTTGGCTTTCTTTGGCACAGTGCCATAGTTCATCAAAAGAGAAGACTGTGATCAAAATAATGCTGGCGTTTTAAGGAAGATATTTCATTATATCTTTTACAGTGCAAAAAATAATTTTTGAATCACAGATGATGGAGCAAGAAAATTAGCAAAATAAAAATAAACAGACATGTGGTTCTCAAATAGCAGATTACTGTTCAGGAACATTCCTGAGTAGAGTTTCTAACTACCTCAGGAGAAACTCGGGGTACAGGACTGAAGGCCACAGCCATGGACACCCTTGGCATGGTTGCTCCAAATAAATTATGGATTTTGCCTAAGGCAGTGACCCTCTATCCTAGCATTATCCAAATTACATCTGTACAACATTATTCCTACAAGATGAGTAAAGTTTCTACGGTCGAAGGTATTTGAGACAAATTCACAAATCTGTTAGCAGTCAGGAATCATTTAAAATGTTGTTTAACCCAATATTTCTCAAAGCCACTCCCCACCCCTCTTTTCCCATATCAGACCTATTATTATCCTATGGAGGTAGAGCCCCACTGATGATACTTTGGGAAAAGGCTGTAACTCTTTACTCCTTGGCTCTCTTGTGTGGGTCCTGCAACCCGCATGGACCACCTGGTGGTTTTTATGAAGAGGGATGTTCTCAAGGCTAGACAACTTTCTTACAATTTGATTCTTACAATTTTGATTCTTCTACTCATTGGCCACATGACATTTATCATTTGTCATTGAAACAAAGGGGAAGAAAAGTGGAAGATGCCCTGATGCTACTAAAGCATTGTGGCAGCCTCATCAAATCACTGGGCATTCCATTTGCTCTTTCTTCAAAGGTGGATTTTGGTGGCTGAACGCCAGATTCTCTCCCTTCCCCATGGATTCTCCCAGCTCTGAGCTGCTGTGATTCTGAGGCACTGTTTCAGGTTCCTCCTGCCCTGCCCCACCAGCAACCCCACATCCTCATACCCAGGAAGCATCTCTCTAGGGATTTACAGTCTGGCAAACTTTTTTTTTCTTGGAATCTTCAATAACTGGTTAGAGGAGGTCGTTGGGCCCTCTGCAAGTCTTTGGAGAGCTCCAGTGAACATATTTTTGTTGGATTTCTATCTTTAGCCTGCAATTTCCTGAGCAATCTTTCTTCTCTGCACCCAAGGCTTAAAGTTCATTTCCATGATATAAGTGGGCCACCAACCCAGGTGCAATGTCCTCAGGTGTCAAAGTGCATATTTCTTCCAGACAGTAGCTGAGTTCGTTATTCAAGGTTCTATCTCACATAAAATGAAGGAAAGAAAAAGAAAGAAAATCTCACGGCCATCTCAGCTACTGTCTGGAAGTGAGATTTTCTTTCCTTCATTTTGTTTGAAATATGACCTTGAATAATTACTTTTCTTTTCCAATTTGATTTCAAATAAATTGCATACGTATAGAAAATGTGAAAAATCATACACCCACACATGTACACGTGAACGCATTCACGGAGGAAATTAAAAATTACCCATAATTTCATGACCTGGGAATAATAACAGTTGACTTAGGGACTTTACCTTTCATATAGCTCTGTATATATGAAAGAGTGTGCTTCTGCCAGGGACGTGGGGTGCCACTTGCTCTCAGTCATGCAGCAAGCATAGGGGTAGGTCTACAGGAGGTCCACGGGGAGGCTGGGTGGTTAAATTATGCTGGTTAGGAGTTCAGGATTAAGAAATTTGTTTACCAGCAGATGTAAACCACCATAATGAGAATTAGTTTTTGCTTAGACTTGCAGCAAGAAGGATGAGAGTTGAGTCTTCATCTGCCTTCCTCTTCTAGGTTGTCTCCAACCCGGTTCAGAAGTCAGCGGGAAAGAAGATTGTTGTTTATGGTCCCCTGGAACTCCACCATCTCTAACTCTAACTCTCCATCTCACCTTGAGTCTTGTTGGACTGGCTGAACTGAGGACCAGGTGCAGTAAGTGCTAAAAATGTTCCCCCCACCCCACCTCTCCCTTCCCTTGGAGTCTATTTGCACATTATAATGCAAGGGGAATTTTGTTTTATTATGGTGAGGAAGGGAGAGTTTGGATTGATGGAAAGAGCAAAAAAGCTGGTATGAATAATATAGTGTCTTATCCCTGCCCACCTTTTTACTGGATTTGAACGTTTATGGTTAGAGGGATGAGGGTCCCAAATCACAGAACCATTCAAGAGAGACTGTCAATCTCTGGGCCAACCAGAGCTGCTTTGGGCCCTAGTGACAAAGTGTGGTCCAGAATTGGAGAGGAGGACATTCTTTCAAGCTCTGGCTCAAACCTGGCAGTAGTTTGGCACTCTAAGGATTGGAAGTGAATCCTGGGCACGGATGATGGGGTTTGACTGTGAGCAATGGTGACAATGATGTTTCATGGTCAGAGGGCATTGACAAGTAGACCAGCATGCTGAGTGCTGGGAGGATGCTGATGGTGGGATACATGAGACACTCTTTTGGAAACCTCCTAAAATTATGGCGGAATATTTTAAGAAGGTCTGATTTCTAGGTATTATCCTGGTAAGGATCTGGGTTGTGACAGCCATCCATTTATCTGATAAATATTATTGAATGCATACTATAAGCCAGATATTCTTCTAGGTTCTAAGGTATCAAGGTGAACAAGGCAGAAAAAGTGCCCTTTCCCCAAGGAATTCAGACTCTAATAGGAGAGTTAGGGAGATAAATTTGATGATGGTGTTGGTGATGATTACTTTTATTTGTCTGGTAAGGTCTGGGACATGTGACATATGACATGTGACATATACACATGTCAAGGTGTATGTGTTTCTGTGTGTATTATATATGTGTGTGTATATATACACATATAGTACATATACCCATATGGATTATAAAAGTTATTTTTTGAATTTTATTTTATTATTTTTTTATACAGCAGGTTCTTATTAGTTATCTATTTTATACATATTGGTGTATATATGTCAATCCCATATGGATTACAAGAATTTTTATAAACATAATATATCATAATAATTTTTTGTAATTAAATACCATACTTGAGTACCATTTTTGATGGCTATGTAACATTTCTGCAGATAGCCATGTCCTCCCTTCTATAAACCATCTTTTATGTTGGACATTTGATATGTTGTATTATAAATGATGATGTTTAATCCCAATTTTCCTGATTACAGCCCCACCCCTCAAGGTCTCCAGGATAGTCTTTGCATCCCTGGAAGCTGATAGGCCTGTGTTCAGGAACAGTCCCCCTCCCTCAATCTTTTCTGATGCCCAGTTGCTTTGGCCATTGGCATGGCCCTTCTACGTGGCTTGAGGAGAACTGCAGCCTCTCCCGCTGCTCCAGGCAGAGTATTTATTGGCCAGTGGCTGCCACAGTGCTCATGGTAGCAAAGCTGTGTGGGGTCTTGCGGTTGAATAGGAAGAGCAACTCTCTCATCTATGTGACTTGCCTTCTCCGCAAAGGTTCCCAAGGCAGTGTACCTTGGGCCCCAGAGTGTCGCAGAGTTTAGTGAAATTACTTTCTCAGTTTTCCCTTCTACCCTCCCTCTTCCTGGGCCTCAGATATGACTCTAATTATCTATTTTATACATATTGGTGTATATATGTCAATCCCATATGGATTACAAGAATTTTTATAAACATAATATATCATAATAATTTTTTGTAATTAAATACCATACTTGAGTACCATTTTTGATGGCTATGTAACATTTCTGCAGATAGCCATGTCCTCCCTTCTATAAACCATCTTTTATGTTGGACATTTGATATGTTGTATTATAAATGATGATGTTTAATCCCAATTTTCCTGATTACAGCCCCACCCCTCAAGGTCTCCAGGATAGTCTTTGCATCCCTGGAAGCTGATAGGCCTGTGTTCAGGAACAGTCCCCCTCCCTCAATCTTTTCTGATGCCCAGTTGCTTTGGCCATTGGCATGGCCCTTCTACGTGGCTTGAGGAGAACTGCAGCCTCTCCCGCTGCTCCAGGCAGAGTATTTATTGGCCAGTGGCTGCCACAGTGCTCATGGTAGCAAAGCTGTGTGGGGTCTTGCGGTTGAATAGGAAGAGCAACTCTCTCATCTATGTGACTTGCCTTCTCCGCAAAGGTTCCCAAGGCAGTGTACCTTGGGCCCCAGAGTGTCGCAGAGTTTAGTGAAATTACTTTCTCAGTTTTCCCTTCTACCCTCCCTCTTCCTGGGCCTCAGATATGACTCTAAGGACTGGATGGGGATGGATGTTAGATAATAACCTTCACCCTGCCTCAGCATCTCTATACCCCTTGAAGGTGCAAGCCTTTATTCCTAGGCTAACCTTGACCTGCCTGGTTTCTCCCCTCTGGCTGAGCTGCTTCCCAGGATGCTTTTCAGCCTCTCTCACCTCTCTCACCACCCTCAACCTGAATTTCTGTACCACTCGACCAGTGTGCACAGACAAGCCCGGCTCTTTCTGATGATCCCCAACAGGGAACACAGCTCCAGCTCTCTTGCAGCCAGCTCTACCAGTGCTCCAAACCTACCAGACCTTCCTGAACCCCCAGCAGTAAACACAGCATGGCAAGATGAGCTCCCTGCTCTGATGGTCTTAATAGGATTCATATTCATTTATATGTCCCCGATTGTTTTCTTAAGCTAAAACTCCTCGAAGTGAAATCTCTGTGCCCAAGGCTATGAACATTTTTAAGGATTTTGATACCTATTGCCGCATTTGGCCAGACATCAGGCTTGCTTTAGTATCAAACGTGTAGAGAATACAGGCCCTGTTCTGTTTTGAGCAGAAGGGCATTTAGTGCACAGAAATTATATAAAACTGTTAGCATCAGTCCTCTCTTTGGTAGAGTAACTCAGTCACCAAAACGAACAGTCCTCAAAAGCTCAGGGTCATTGGGTGAAAAAGTCACAAGCAAGTGTCTTATTTTTTTCCTGCCTACTCCACCCCCACCCCCCCTCCCCCACCCCAGTGGTCACACGGTGTCACAGGGCTTTGGTCCAGCCAGGTGGGAGGGCTGTTCTCTGACAGCCTGGGAAAGATGGGCTCAGAGTTGTTTGTGCCAGACACTCTCTGAGGAGCGGAGTCACTGTTCTGTGAATAGTCTGGAACTGGCGCTTCCATAGGACAGGGCTGCTGAAGGATTCCTGCGCGTCCCATCGAAGGACAAGGCCCTTTGAATTTCCTCATCTTTCTGGAAGCATTTGCGAGAGTTGTCCTCTGGAAATAGCACACATGGCCTGAGAATGGAGTCTGCTGATTGGAGGGGAGCGTGGCTATCACGGGCCCTACTTGGGCTGGAAGTCCTGCCTGCTGTGGTAACCAACTGTCCTGGTTCACTCAGGACAGTCCTGGTTTTAGCACTGAGAGTCCAGGCAAACTGGGGCAGATGGTCACCCTGTTCCCAGATAAGTGCCAGGCCCAAAATTTCCACCTTTGGGAGACTAACAAGTTAGACAATTGGAAGGTAGAGGTAATGACTCTGGGGCGGTCTGGTTAAAATGTGGTGACAATAATTGGAGGCTGGAAACCAGAAGCCCTGGGCTGAGTTCCTCTCTTCTTCTTGTGAGTTCTGAGATCTTGGGAAGTTAACACTCTTCCCTGTGTTTCATTTTTTTTTCACCTGGAAAACCCGAGTAGTAAGCTTGCCCTGCCTGCCTCACAGAATGCCTATGAGGATCAAGCGTGAGGTTGCCCAAGAAAGCACGCTGTAAACTGGAAGAGCTTGGCCAGCATAACGTGCTTTTATTGTTTCTAAGGAATTTATGGTTAATGACACGTGAGTCTCAATGGTGATTGATTCTATTTTTTCTGAATTCCATTTCTCAGCCTCACATTTAGTTCAGGGTAAATGAACACACATGTCAAACGTCATAGACCGACTGGAGCAGTGTCTGAGATGGTGGCCAGAGGGTGGGTTTCTATCAGAGCTGCAGTGAACCTTGCAGAGCAGCTCTGAAGGCATCCCTTGAAAAGGCGGGGTCATTACTTCCGGTGCCTCAGGGCACCTCCACCATCTGTGGGTCTTCTACCCTCTGCTGTCTCAAAGAAGGAAGGATGAGTTTGGGGTGAAAGTGGACTGAAGATTAGTTTGATTCTGTCAGTCACAGAACAAGCTTTTCCAAAGGTCCATCAGTAAATGACTCAAGAACGGCAAAAGGAGATGGGCTGCCTTTTTCCCTTCTCTTCTTTATTTTTTCCATTTTGTAAGAGCCCAATTTAGTGAACTGGGCCTTTAGTGGGTTGTGTTTTAAATGAGACACTCTGTGGAACACAAAACACGATGGGCCATGTGAATTGCTTTCTGTGTTCCGAGTTTTGGGTGCCCACATTCGCCTGACTGCAGTTCACTGCTCGAGAGAGAGGCATAGCATGGAAAATGCTGTAGGCACTACAGAGGGCCCATTATCTCAAAATAATTCTTCCCTTTTAGAAAGTCACCACAGCCAGGCTGGGGGCACAGAACAGATGTGGCTCCTAGTCAAGAATACTTAGAACCCAAAGCAGAAATCCAACTATGGGAAGAGCTGACACCCGGGACGAAAGGCCATTGTTGGCATGGTCCTTACTGAGCTGTAGTGTCTAGCCCCTCGAAATGCAAATGCTGTTGTTTGCAGCACAAAAGCACTGATTTTCCCTTCAACAGAGCTTGTACTATTAAAATAGCATGTCTTGTGTGTAGTTGCCGCACATTCTTTCCATTTTTTTGTTTTCCTGTGTGAGTCAGAATGCAGATTCTCGACAAGACCAAAAAGAAAGCAAGCCATCTCATTTACATGGGCATGGAGTATCCACATCTGGATAGAGTTAGAGTGAGCGGGAATTATTTGCAGCATTTAAATATAGGCGTGCAGAGCTGCTTTCTCTTGACCATATGAGGCATTCACGTATAATTCCATGAAAGAAAAACGTAGAAAGTCTACTTCTTATTAAAAGGGGCTGTTACCAGAGTGATTCAGCCATTACAGGAATGGACCCAAGCTTACAGGAACTGACCCAAACCTGGAGGCAGACAATGAGGGGCATGAGGCCACCAGACTCTCACCACCCCTCAGATGCCCAGAGTTATACATCATTGTTGGAGGCCTGCTAGAACCCACCGTGTCTGTGCCAGGACGCTTGCAGGATCTGAGTTCTGTCCTACTTGGAATTCCCAAGCCTGGTAGTGAGCTACAGATGCTGGGAAAGCCGGATGGAAATCATTGATCATATCAGGCCCCATGCTGGATGAATCTTGGGCATATTAATGCCAGCACCAACAGACATGTTTTCAGTTCAGATAAAATGGGGAAAGAGAGAATATGAATAACAGACACCAGGTACCAGGAAAGAGAATATAAATAGCTGGCATAGGCACTAGATAGACAAGGGGAAAGATAAATGGCTGCCTTCTGAAACTGGGGCTCACCAATACCTCATTACTGGTATCTAAGGAAGAACTGTGTGGATTTTACAACTGAGCAGATACCTTCATCAATGTGTGGATGGTGGTGATATCGCTAAAGACCTTAGTGAGGAAATTGGTAGACAAATATAGAAGATTATATCGTTAGAGGGCTAACTAGGAGAAAATAAGTATCATTTCGTGGACTTGTTCTCAAAATATCATTTCGTGGACTTGTTCTCAAAATGACTCACAAAGTGTTAAGACAATGCTCAGCTCTGTGGATTTGCTGAATCCCACTTTCTCTATGTTAGATTTGTGTCAGGTGCCATCTGGTAGAATTTTAGGCATCTGGCCTTGACTTTGATATCCTTCCCTGGGTCCCCAATAGTCTTATGAAGCATTATGGTAATGTTATTGTCTTTACAGGTGACTCCATCAGAATTCCTTTTAGGGAGGGGTATCTATATTTAGGAAAAATTCTTGATGCTGTCAGTGATAAAAGTGAGACTCCGAGGGCATAGGTTCAAAGGGCCGAAGGAAAGGGAAGAGAGAGCAGACCTGCTCTACCCTGGACACAGGCTGAAGAATGAGAGAGTGGTGATGGAGTAGGGAGCAGCGAGGGTAAGGGGAGAGAAGACCATGAGATTGGAAAAGGCTCCAGCCCTGCAGTTGTTGGGTGGCAGGAAGATAAGAAGAGAGATGTCTACTATACAATTTGAAGTTGCTGTCGTTGCTGTGATGGAAATCTTGCCTCCCCAAAGCCATGGCTTCATAAAGTCAACCTCCCAGATGCAAACTGACTGAGTGAAGGCATTTGGGGGATCAATGAACTGATTGAGTTTGATAAAATAATGAGTTGGGAGATAACGCATTAGCTGTGGAAATACGAATTTGGAAGCAGAGGTACGGTAAAGGCTCCATTCTTTCTCTTTCCTATCATTAAAGAAACCTGCTGAACTTTAGCTGGGAACATTGTCTTCCAGGTAGAGACTACATTTCTAAGCCTTTGTTAAAAGTTATGTATGAACATGTGATTAATGGATGGCTAATGGGTGGGGTAGAAATAATATGTATTATTTCTGGGTTGTGCCTTTAAAAGGAATGAACATGCACTTCCCTGACTCTTTCCTCATTTTTGTTGGCTAGTAAGCATTGGAAGAGTTGGAGCACCCACCTCAGACCCAAATAGGGGAGTCCCACGTTAAGGATGATAGCACTGCTCTACTCGTCCTGGATTGTCAATGTCTGGACTGTTCTATGAGAGAGAAATCCAATCTGAGACATCATCTGAGTTGCAGAAGTCCTATTACTCAAGAAGAAAAACACACATAGCCAATTAAGCTACGACACAATGTGAAGATGGTATTGATTATAAGACACATTCCCACTTCAGAATTGCTTTAAAAGTGAAAGAAATTTTATTTTAAAATTGTTGAAATATGATAAATCTGTCTTGTTTAAGCCACTGCGCTTTGGGTTTTGTTGTGACAGCAGGTTATGCTATATCCTACCTGATACAGAATGTGCTATCAGAAGGGGCGCTGCCATAACAAAGCCAAAAATAAGTGGCTAGTGATCAGATAGCAGGAGGCAAAGAAAAACATTGCAAACTAGGAATCTGGTGACTCGTGTTATGCCATGGCAGAATATTTGGGAAAATTGTCTACAGTGAAACCTTGGAAGATAAAATGGTTGGTGATAGATCCAGAAATTTTAGTGAAACTGGTTGGGAAAACTCAGAATGTTGATGTGTTCAACAAACCTCTCGCTACTTCTAGATTGATGACCTCAGGCTAATTACAAAAAGTGACTCATATTCTAAAGGGGCAGCTTTGGCAGGTGATAATATAATAGCCCCCAGACTTCCCAATCACATCCCAGTAAGACTTCTCATCCAGATAGTGGGAGCCGATCCAGAAGCCAAAATCTGATGAAGGGTTTTCTATCCCACTGAAACCTATTGTTTCAGATGATTTCAAGGGAGCTAAAATTAGAGACGCAGAGAGAGAGAGAGACAGGGGTGGAGCACAAAGATGAGTATAAGATCAGTTAAAAAAAAACCCACAACTCTGGATGAGCTCTTTGGCCATAGTTACATATGCATGGAATCAACTGGAACCAAACAGCCAAAAGCATGTAATTCTTCCATTCCTCAAAACAGCCCTAATCCCCCAAATACGTCCCAAGCAGGAAGTGAATTACAAAAGCTGTACAGCTCCCAAGGAAGGTCTGCTCTTCGACACTCATTTCAGAATAACAGAGAAGGAAGAACTTCTTAGTGGACAGAAGCAGCATCAAATCAAGGACATTTATTCGGTCAGGGGAGGGGAACTTTGGTCATTGCTGTGGACAAGTGGCTGCTGTGTTTTTCCATTTTCCCTTTTCCTAACGGGAGTTTTAAATTGCAGTCTGTTAGTTTCTACTCTGCCACTGTACATAGGGTGAGTGTGTGTGTATGAAAGAGGCAGATAGAACTTTAGCGGAACCCGAGGAGCTGCCATGGAAAAGATTGCTCCTATTGGACAGAGCCCAGACTTGGAGCTAGAAACAGCAACCAGATGGGACATTAGGCTGAATCCCTCAGGGATGGGGCAAGTATGTCCCAAGCTATTTGTGGGAAGAAGGGTGTGAGCGGATGTTGGAGTGGTTGGAGATGGGGACCGGGGCAGAGACTGCTGGTTGTCCTCCATCATCCATTCTCTCCTCACTTGACTCATAGAATGTCCTTTTTGCAGTTAGACCTATGACAGCCTAGGTAACAAATGCAATTCCAAGCCTCTTTTGCAGCCAGTTGTGCAATGCAATAAGTTCTAGGTAATGAGATGCGAGCAGACATTATATGTACCACTTCTACATCATGACTTTGTAAGGCATGAGCGTGAACTCTGCATGTCATTTCCCTCTTCCTGCTGCCTGGGATGCCGACGTGGTGGCAGGAACTGGACTAGTCACCTTGAACTCAAGCACGTGCATTGAAAATGGCAGAGTGGCTTTACCTTCCTTATTCTGGCAACCCCTGGACCATTACTTGAGAGAGGATATACTTCTGCTTCGTTTAAGCCACTGCTGTTTTGAGCCTTTTAATTATAGCAGCTTAGACTGAACCCCAAGAAATAGAAGCAGTAACCAAGAGCATGCCCAACCCATGAATTCCTAGAAATCTTCGGAAGGGCTTCTGCACTAGAGATTCAAGCCAAATCTTATCTATATCTCAAGGGGCAGATGAGGAGAGAAGATAAAATCTAGATCTCCTGTGGGCCTTCCATGTCCCAGAACAGACCAGAAAGCCCCGACAGGAAGTGGAAATGCTAATATTGCCTTAGCAGCTGAAAACTGGAGGCAACGTGACCTTCACTCTCTGCTCAAAGATGAGGGTAATTTTTATATGCTAAGTGTCATCAGGCCCCTTTCTGCCTCTATTGCTTATAAGCTAATGTTTTACTTCTGTCAGGGAGAGGAAAAGAGGTCATTTTTCTTTCCTCACAGAAAATCTTATCCAATAGTTTTTAAACGAAGAGAAATGCAAAAAGATATTTTACTGCTAAATTTGTCAGTCACTGGACTAAACTGAGAAAGTTCTGTTATGGTTTTCTTGAGAGATCTTACACAAAACAATAATTAACATCTTGGGATTCTTGGAGCAGTCTCTCTATGTACATCACCAGGATGCTGTAGCCGCAAGTAAAATGGAAAATGTAACTTGCTTTGCTGACTTCAGTCAGGCTTTGATAAGGGCGACTGAAGTAATTCTGAGCATACAGCCATTAAATAAATGCTGATCCAATTGCTTATTTTCCCCTCAAGGGAAGCTGGAGTGACTTGATGGTTAAGGGCAGCAGTGAGACTGGAGCGTGGTCTCCCAACATCCAACTCACGGTTCTACCTCACTCGGTCCCTTTAGAACTTCCACTGGGCAACTTATCAAGGGAGAGACAGTGTAGGACTCCCACTGAGATTTTCAACAGATTGCTTGGGAGCTCTGAGTTGAAGTTTGTGATATCCACCCCTCCTTTTTAGAAGAAGCTTCCTCTCTTGAAGGTAGGTAGCCTTCTAGGCATTGAACAGATATTTATAGAGCATCAACTATGAGTCAGGTCCTATGGTAGGTGCTGAAGATACAGCAGCAAGAAACAGACAAAAATCTCTGCCCTCTGGAACTTAAGAGTAAACACAATAGATAAATTTATATAGAATGTTAAACATGCAGTAGAAGAAGAGAAAACAGACAAGAGGGATGAGGAGTGCCAGGCTGGGGGTGGGGGCATAATTTTAAATTGGGTGATCAGGGTGGGCTTCCCTGAGAAGTTATTATTCCTGCAACGTCCTGGAGGAAGTAAGGGAATGGACTGTGCCACTGTTTCAATGAGGAAACCCCTGGTTGAGGGGAAAAGCCAACTCAAAGGCTCTGAAGCAGAAGGGGGCCTGGCTAGTTAGCAGAACTTTAACTTCTTGCACGCTTTATAAATGGTCATGACTCTCTTAAGGATGCTTTCTTTTCTTTTCTTTCCTTTTCCTTTCCTTTCCTTTTCTTTTTCTCTTCTCTTATCCTCTTTCTTCCTCTCTCCCTCCCTCTTTCTCTCTCCCTCTTTCTTTGACTGATAATATCCTAAATAGTACTGCTGCCTCCTTTACATGGTTCTCTTACAATTGCTATTACCATCACATATCAGACAGTGTTCCAAATGCTTTATATGTTTAATTCACTTAAACCTCACAACAGTTCTAAGAAGTAGGTAATATTATTATATTCATTTTACAAATTGGGGCACACTGAGGTTAAATAACTGGCCCGTGGTACAGCAGGTAGTAAAGATGAGACAAGATTTGGACCCAAGGATTTTGGAACCCTAGGATTTTGGTAGGAAAGAGCATACTTTTTTATCATAATGTTATAAGGTGCCCCACCAGTCTGCTACTTATTGGACATAGTCTGCAGTTGAGTTTGAGTTGAGGTCAAAGGTCTTTGCTAGGTCTTCTAAGAATTAAGCCCACACTTGCTGACTGATTCTAAGTATGATCCCCAGGGTGGAAGTGGATCTTCCATAAACAGGAATAGTTGCCGAAGGGGAAAAAACCCTCTGTTTTTCTTTAGAACAAAAACATCCAAGTTTCATGGGAATGCACCACATGATTTTTGTGAATTGAAGTCAATTTGGCACCAACAGAAATAACCTTAGGAACAAAGTTTGTATACAGTGTGTTCTTACGGAAACCACAGTTAGAACGTAGAGTAAACTGTTAAAGATAGACTCTTCTTTCTGGAATTGCATTAGCTGTCTTTGGGTGGGGACAGCAAATTGTTTCGTTTATAAGCTTTGTACTTCAAAAGCTAGATCTGCTTACACTTTAAAACCAAAAGGAGGAGAAAGACTTATTTTTAGCTATCTTAAATTTAAACCAAACCCAACATTGACATATGGAAGTCTCAGGCTACACCATGTCAGAAAATTTCTCAGAGATGACATTGAACAATAATATATTATTGCAGCTGTAGAAAGTCAGTGAGGTTCTTCTCTTATAACTTGGTTTCATGGCTACTGGGCCACTGGGATAAAGATATTGGATGTCTCAGAGTTAGGGCCGGCTCTGTGGGATTGGTGTTGTCATACGGGAACTGAGTTGAGTCCCATGAGAATGGGAATATCACTGGATCTAGGAGAAACATTTTCTCGCGTTTTGGGTGGGTCAGTCAGCTGGCCAAAGGGCTATATACTGCATTCAGCCTGTAAGAGAAAGGTTTAATTTTTAAGTTGTGTGTGTATGGGGGACGGTGGTGGGTAGATGATATACTTAAGCATTTTACGTAAGTTTAAAAATATATGTTAACCTTAAAAAATTCACCAGTAATCGTCAACCTCAAATAACCACTCAACATTTTTGACTAGACCTTTCCACCTAGATAGATATATAAATATTGAATAGTTGTAGAGATAGGAACAGATACATAGACATATCAAACTATAGATTATTTTTACTCTATAAAAATGAATGGGGCTTCCCTAGTGGCACAGTGGTTGAGAGTCCGCCTGCCGATGCAGGGGACGTGGGTTCGTGCCCCGGTCTGGGAGGATCCCGCATGCCGCGGAGTGGCTGGGCCCGTGAGCCATGGCCGCTGGGCCTGCGCGTCCGGAGCCTGTGCTCTGCAATGGGAGAGGCCACGGCAGTGAGAGGCCCGCGTACCACAAAAAAAAATGAATGAAACCATCCATACTATTGGGCAGCATGTTTTTTCTTTTAATGTTTTTCAGTATTTCACTTAGCATTTTCCCATGCCATTAGATGTTTTTCAACACCATTACTTTTATTTATATTCTGTTTAAGTCCGTGCATGTTCCATGCATTACTCAACTGATACCTATTTTGGTAGGCCCCTGAAGATCAACATGACCTTATCTCTGGAATCTGTGACTATGTTAAATTACATGACAAAACGAATTTTACAGATGGAATTAGGGTCCCCAACTTTCAGATAGAGGGATTATCTTGGGTTATCGGGTGGGCCGAATGTAATCACAGGGGCCTTTCTCAGAGCAAGAGGGAGGGAGAAGCACAGGTCATAGTGATGTGATATGAGAAGGACTGGTCCCACTGTTACTGCCTTTGAAGATGGAGGATGGGGGCCATGTGGGTGGTCCCTAGAAGT
The DNA here is from genome assembly GCF_002837175.3 of Physeter macrocephalus. Taxonomy (NCBI): domain Eukaryota; kingdom Metazoa; phylum Chordata; class Mammalia; order Artiodactyla; family Physeteridae; genus Physeter; species Physeter macrocephalus. The sequence goes on from NC_041233.1 coordinate 46,935,286, forward strand.
TGGGAATGGCTCTCAGCTGAGAGCCAGCAAGAAAATGGGGATTCAATCCTACTACTGCAAGAAAACAGGGACCTGTTCTCCCCTACAACCTCCATAAGAGAATGCAGCCCTGCCAACACCTTGATTTTTAGCTCAGTGAGACTCGAAGCAGAGAACCAGCCAAGCCCACTGTACCTACTGAATTGTGAGGCAATAAATTTGTGTTGTTTTCACCCACTGAGTCTATTGTAATGCATTATAACAGCAATAGGAAACCACTACACCACTTGTATTTCTAGGTCATTTTCAATTTTTCACTAATGAAATAATGCTGCAGTGAACATCCTTCTAGCTAAACCTTGAGGTACATCTGATTATTTCCTTAGGATACGTTCATTGAAAGGGAGCTACTGGGTCAGTGGTATATAAAAATCTCAGGCTTTTGATGTGCAATAAGAACCTTGTCAAGTTTAAAGAGCGTGCTTTTCTGATTGGGTATGGAGCAAAGGGCTAAAGGAAGCCACCGTTCTTTTCAACTATTGGTTCCAGCTGTTGGTTTCCAGTGTATACAAGTATAACTTTTTTCTCTTCTTAGCTGGTCACAGCAGCCTTTGTGTTTTCTGTGCAGACTGAAATACCTGCTGCCTTAGTGGCATAATGGCCAACTCAAGAGCTGTTTGAGAAAGTCTCTATGGTGAAGCTGCTCCCTAAATTTGGAACATTAGTCCAAGTGCATCAGACCGAAGTTTGGAATCAAAACGGAATTTGCTTTGCTCTTCAAATACCACTTATGCTGACATTAGGGAAGGGTGGGGGGTAAGTCAAATATCCATTACTGGGCAAACAACTTGAAGTATGTTTCTTTTCTGGGGTTCTCTCCATACATATTATTCAGAGTTGGTCATAGACTAACTGCCTCTTTTATGAGCCTCAAGGGTAGCTGCCCTCAGATACATTCAACCACATCAGAACTCAGAATTGTCATTTGGGAGGTTGTTCATCTGGATGAAGAATTTAGAAAAAAAAAAATCCCCCCAAGATCACTGGATGTACCTCAGCCATGGTCCTAGGTCTAAGCCAGCACTCATCTTTCATGTGTGGGATAGCTTAAAGTTTAAATCAGCATTTGGTTTCAGATCACGTATTTAACATTTTGGCTGTTTATTCTTTTCTGGAGGCACACACTGATCACACTTTTTTTTTTTTTATTGCCCTACGCGGGCCTCTCACTGCTGTGGCCTCTCCCGTTGCGGAGCACAGGCTCCGGACGCGCAGGCTCAGCGGCCATGGCTCACGGGCCCAGCCGCTCCGCGGGGTGTGGGATCTTCCCGGACCGGGGCATGAACCCGTGTCCCCTGCATCGGCAGGCGGACTCTCAACCACTGCGCCACCAGGGAAGCCCTCACACTTTTTTTTTTTTTTTTTTTTTTGGAGACAGAATGCACGGGGAAAAACTTTAGGACTACTCAGCTATTTTCATATCTGAATTAATGAACAGTAAATAATGTAGTAGCCACATAAAAATTTTTCATTTTGTAAAAGGACCCATTTCAGTATTCTTTTAAACAGTACTGAAAGTCTCTGGAGAATCTATTGGGTTGGCCAAAAAGTTCATTCGGGTTTTTTCCATAAGATGTAACATCACACTTAATTTACAAAACTCAGAACTATATATAAGTAGTGTATAGTGGGGGGGGTACATCTCTCTCTTTTTCTCTCTACTTCTGTCTCTCTCTGTCTGTGTGTGTGTGTGTGATTTTTTTTTTTAGCATCTTTATTGGAGTATAATTGCTTTCCAATGGTGTGTTAGTTTCT
>NC_041233.1:46937193-46944654 GCF_002837175.3 Physeter macrocephalus
TTTAGATTCCATATATATGTGTTAGCATATGGTATTTGTTTTTCTCCTTCTGACTTACTTCACTCTGTATGACAGACTGTAGGTCCATCCACCTCACCACAAATAACTCAGTTTTGTTTCTTTTTATGGCTGAGTAATATTCCATTGTATATATACGTGCCACATCTTCTTTATCCATTCATCTGTCGATGGGCACCTAGGTTGCTTCCATGTCCTGGGTATTGTACATAGAGCTACAACAAACATTGTGGTACATGACTCTTCCTGAATTATGGTTTTCTCAGGGTATATGCCCAGTAGTGGCATTGCTGGGTCATATGGTAGTTCTATTTTTAGTTTTTTGAGGAACCTCCATACTGTTCTCCATAGTGGCTGTATCAATTTACATTCCCACCAACAGTGCAAGAGGGTTCCCTTGTCTCCACACCCTCTCCAGCATTTATTGTTTCTAGATTTTTTGATGATGGCCATTCTGACCAGTGTGAGATGATATCTCATTGTAGTTTTGATTTGCATTTCTCTAATAATTAGTGATGTTGAGCAGCTTTTCAAGTGCTTCTTCTCTCTTCTTTGGGGAAATGTCTATTTAGGTCTTCTGCCCATTGTTGGATTGGGTTGTTTATCAATTTACATTATTCCCACCAGCAGTGCAAGAGGGTTCCCTTTTCTCCACACCCTCTCCAGCATTTATTGTTTCTAGAGTTTTTGATGATGGCCAATCTGACCGGTGTGAGATGATATCTCATTGTCGTTTTGATTTGCATTTCTCTAATGATTAATGATGTTGAGCATTCTTTCATGTGTTTGTTGGCGATCTGTATATCTTCTTTGGAGAAATGTCTATTTAGTTCTTCTGCCCATTTTTGGATTGGGTTGTTTGTTTTTTTGTTATTGAGCTGCAAGAGTTGCTTATAAATTTTGGATATTAATCCTTTGTCAGTTGCTTCATTGGCAGCTATTTTCTCCCATTCTGAGGGTTGTCTTTTGGTCTTGTTTATGGTATCCTTTGCTGTGCAAAGGCTTTTAAGTTTCATTAGGTCCCATTTGTTTATTTTTGTTTTTATTTCCATTTCTCTAGGAGGTGGGTCAAAAAGGATCTTGCTGTGATTTATGTCATAGAGTGTTCTGCCTATGTTTTCCTTTAAGAGTTTTGTCTGGCCTTACATTTAGGTCTCTAATCCATTTCGAGTTTATTTTTTTGCATGGTGTTAGGGAGTGTTCTAATTTCATTCTTTTACATGTGGCTGTCCAGTTTTCCCAGCACCACTTATTGAAGAGGCTGTCTTTTCTCCATTGTATATTCTTGCCTCCTTTATCAAAAATAAGGTGACCATATATGCATGGGTTTATCTCTGGGCTTTCTATACTGTTCCATTGATCTATATTTCTGTTTTTGTGCCAGTATCATACTGTCTTGATTTCTGTAGCTTTGTAGTATAGTCTTGTGTGTGTGATTTTAAGTTCCCATGATGTAGAACAACTATTGCTTTTGGCACACCAGAAACTCATTTCTGAGAAGTAACTTTATCAACAGCGAACGTTTTTGTTATTTTTTAATTGGGACTCCAGTAAGTGAGTGCCCTCGGAAATGATACCATTAGCAAGTTCAGTGTGGAAAGGCAGCCTAGTAGAGTGGCAAGAACACAGACTTGGATTTGGACAGACTAGCTTTGAATCCTACATCCCTGAAGATTGCTCAGATACTAATTGAGGGTAAACTGTAAAGTTATTATTTATGAATGTCACGTCAAGCTAATCTAGTGATATATGGATTCAGGTAGCAATCAATAATTTATCTAAGTTTATCTGTAAAGCTCAGCATTCTGGAAGGCTCTGTTGCAACCATACATCTGCCCTGAGAAGTCTCTCTCTGTGGCCCTGAGGCCCTCCAAGTCTCCCACCAGGGTACCAATGCTCAGAGGCTGTGGAGAAAAGGCAGAGTGTTTTCAATGACTCCATGTTCTTTGTGGATGGGTGCCCTCTCCTTGTTCAGTCTTGAGGCTATGGAGATAAGGGAAGAACTAGGTTTTAAAAATCTCCTGTTGCTCTGCCTTTCCTTCAGCATCAGCTGATCAGCAATATAGTCAAAGAGGCCAAGGTTGTATAATAAATAATAGAGACAGAGTTTGTCAAAGAGCTCATAAATTCAGACTGGATGTGCCATGAAAAAAGTATTGGAGAAGGAAGGGATCTAGAAGTACCGGTTTTGCCATTAATATCACTCACATTCATTAATTAATCATTTGTCTATCAGTTTCACCTTTTAAGTCTCTATCATCTCCACTCCATTGGTCACTAAGATATATGATCATTTTACCTTTGAAATATCTCTCAGTCTATCCCTTTCTCTTCATTCTCACTGTCACTGGACTAGCTTTGATCTCATTTAAATATTGCTCCCTTAATGGTCTTCTTTCCTCTTTTATATTATTCTTTCAATCCATTCTTAATACTGGCAAGGTTATTTTGTTAAAACACAGATTAGACAATATGCTGTCTCTGCCTCAAAGCTTCTAAAGGATCTCCTTCTACATAACATATGCCAAACTCCTCACCCTGGTCCTCAGTATTTCCCATGATGTGGTTCCAACTTACTTTTCACATCTTATTTGGTCAATTTTGTCACATAAGGACTCAGTGTAAATTGAGTGTTGTTTTCTTTACTCATTGGTCACATTCTTTGACTAAGCCCTATGACTCAATCAAATATGTTGATGTCAGTGCAATCCTAGATATTTTGAGACCTGTTATGTAATAAGTTAGAGAAAAAAGAAATGTCAGGCTTAAGCTAACAATGAGAGGTCTTTTTAAAAAATACAGTATTAAGTCTGCATCATCGGGCTCCAAAACCAATAAAAATTTAATCAATATCCTTGGAAATAAAAAAGGTGCATTGAAAAACATAGCCAAAAATATCTCCTGGTCTCGATTTTACTAATCAGTTTTAGTGGAACAGTCTTTTCTTACCAAGGGTCTGTTAATATTTCCAGGAAACAAGTCTCCAAGCTCTTCTTTCCAGGGAGGTATTGCTGAACTGCAAATTTCTAATGTAACAAGTCCAGAGATTATAAGTGAAGACCAGAGAAGATAAGGAGAGTCACAGTTTGAGGAATCCCAAAGTAAATAAATAAAATTAGATCAGCTGTTAAAATGAAATGAGAACATTCACCAGCTTGGTTGGCAAACACAAAGGCAGAGGGTTTAAGCAGACTTGAAAAAAAGCCATCACTTTTTAATAAACGAGCAGATAGTAGGAACTTCAATAAGGGGTTCTGGGGGCTGCAGGCAATGGAAGCAGTTATGTTAGATCATGTATTTCAGCAGAAGAGTCACAGTAAAATCTGCTAATCCCATATTTTTAAACCATCAGGATGGAGTTAACATCTCCCATAAATGATATAATGTATAAATGCATAGCCAAGCACTCACACCTCACTATTAAATTCACATAACACCCTCCCTTTCCTCAAAGAACATGTATTTTACACATGTCATGTCTGTTCATCTCGTGCCTCATTATGGAAACCCAGAGGAAAAATGATGAGTGACTCAGTCAAGGTCACAGCGTGATGGCAGTGCTTGGGAGCTGGACGGGAACCCAAGACACCTCATCTAGTGCCATATGCATGAGTTTACACTGCTGGGTACGGCAGTCACATGCATGTTTAAGTGATATCAGTGCTAAATGGTAACAAATGTAATGCTTCCCACTTAGGATATGTTCTTGGCTAACTCCGTTGGAAAATATTATATGGAGATTTCTCCATGGTAAAAAAAAAAAAAAAAATTTTTTTTCAGCAGTTTAAACAAAAACGAACAAGATCTGAAGCCCAGAATATTCCCATGCCCATTTTTCCAAGGGTGGCAGTGGCTCTAGCAACCTCACTTTATGGATGCTCTTACGTCTGAAAGCAGAATTGCACAGTTCAGGTATTTTTTCGAGAGAGAATTATGAAATTCACGTAAGCAAAACCACGTCCCACAACAGAAGGTAATGCCACATCACAAACTGCTTGAAAAAGAACAAAACTCTTTTTACAACATTGTGCACTCAAGTCTCATAGCTGCCTAACCAGGTTGTCCGCGGAGCTGGGAAATGTGTAGGCACTGCAAGAGCTGACAGCAGGCCAGCACATCGGAGCCTGATCCTTTTACAGGCTGAGAAACACTGAAGTCTGCTATGAAGGCTCTTCAAAAAGAAAGAGGGCTTGAGCATCCCAGGATGGTAAAGGGACTCTGGAGGAATTTTTTGTGGGTATGAACTAATCAGTTCTTAGCACTGATCAGAGTCTGTATAACCAGTTAAGAGGGGGCTGGAGAAAATCTCCTGAGGAGAATGAGGGGGTTAGCCTTCAGCTTCCCCCAGCATACATTCTGATGGAGGCAGATGAGGGTGAGAGGGTGAAACAAACGTTTACTCCTCATTGTAGATACACATGCTCCCCACATCTCAGCCCCCCTTCAGGTAGATGACCCATAGGCTGAAACATTTAAAAGCTGATACAAATGAACTTATTTACAAAACAGAAATAGACTCACAGATATAGAAAACAAATTTATAGTTACCAAAGGGGAAAGGGTGGAGGAGATAAATTAGGAATTTGGGATAAACATATACACACTACTATATATAAAATAGTATAGCACAGGGAACTACATTCAATATCTTGTAATAATCTATAATGGAAAAGAATCTGAAAAAGAATACATATATATATATACATATATACATATATATATAATAGAATCACTTTGCTGTATACCTGAAACATTCATTGTAAATCAACTATACTTCAATCAAAAAATTAAAATAATTTTTAAAAAGCTGATGTGCTTCCTTGAGCTTTCTCTTCCGTTGCCATGGTGACCTTAAAACTATGTGTTCCCAGTTTCATAGCTATGGGATGCAGCAGACTGAGTCTTAGGCTGCCTTGGAGGACCCTTGGGTAGGCAGAGGCCTTGTGGGACTGAGAAGTAAGCCTTTCTGGGCTAAACCACTGAGATCTAGGGAGTGTTTGTTATCACAGCACAACCTAGCTTATTCAGTCTAAAACACACAGGACTGAGATAACTTTCTTGTTGTAAGGGAACTTGAATAATTATGACAAATATCTCACTTTTTTTTCTGATCTGTTTCTCACCTTCTCACTCTTAGGACACAGGGTTAAGTTTGTAAAATCTTGGCCAGTCCTTTCACATGGACAATAAGATGTACATTTGGTATTAAATTTGCATAAAAACAAACATGCACCTTGCAATACTGGCCCTGAAATATTGGGTGTGCCTCTATTGGTCACAGGCCTTTTTCTTTACTTGAAAATAAATCCTCCGCTGTTTCTTTACCTTAAAGTCTTTTAAAATGCACTTCGATTTGCTTGACATTCTGTGGATTTCACTCTTTCTTTTAGATAAGTTATTCATCTGTGGCATCTTTGAAAACATCCCTTCTCACCATGGCAGCATTAGGGACTTTTTTTTTTTTTTACTAAGCTGTTAATATGACATTTCTGAGGTCAGATGTATTCTACTACAATATCTATTTTTTAAAATCAGGCTTTACAAGCAGAGTATTATATCAAAGGTGACTGTCAAGCAGAGATTGTGCTTACATGGCTTTTCCCTCTGGACCAAACCCTAAAAGGCACTAGAGCTACGAGGACGCACTATGTAAAAGTTCCACACAATACAACCAGTGGCTGAAGTCTCACAATTATAAAGTCTCAGCACTAATTTGTATTCCTTTTTGGATTTATTTAAAAATGAATTAGTTAGCTTTTTAGAAAGCCAACTCCAAATTCTAGGAAATACACAAAAGAGACAATTATTACGACAGTCACTAGCTGAACAATATAAGTAGAATAATTTAGAATTCATTGTTTATTTGACCTTTATTTTGCTAGTTAAAATGATCACACTTTTGGAGTCTCTTCTTAGTTGCTCTATGAAAGCAAAACTGTACATTTTCTAGGTGCCAGTCTTACTTTTAGATTTGAATAACCCCCTAAAATGATGTTGATGGAAACTTTTCTTTGCTGGTAGTCAACAGACATGAGTTCTAGTTCTTAAACCGAGTGTTTGATGATGACTAAGTGATTATCTGAAATTCAGTTTCATCATCTCCCAAGTTTTCTGAGTTCTAATATTCTCAGCTTTCAGGGTAGTGATATACATTCCAAGGACACAAAGAAAACCACCTATATGTATGTATGTATATATCTATCTATCTATCTAGATGAAGGTGTGTGGATAGAGAGAGAGAGATAAAAGAATATACATTTTTAAAAATATTTCAGATATGACTTTAAAAGCCTTTAAGGGAGGTTAACATTTGACTACTATTTTCTTAGGTCCTTCATTTTATAATTATTTACATTTTTCACTTGTGATTTTGAAGTGTCAATAACATCCTTACATTCTGTGTATTTGAGGTTGAGCAACAAAGAAAAGTAACAATTTGGGTCTGTAAGGGTTGTAGTAATAATTTTTCTATAGAGAAAACTTGTGATGAGATTTAACCTGAAACTATGAACATTACTCTTCCAAGACAATGGAAATATATGGAAGGAAGGGAGGTAGGGAGGGAGGGAGGAAGGAAGGAAGGAAGGAAGGAAGGAAGGAAGGAAATTTCCATTAGGCTGGATGGGAAGCTTCCTGATGTCAGGGACTGATTCTTGGTTTTATTCCCCCACATTCACAGAGCCTTGCACTGTGCTTGGTGCACAGCAGGCAGTCAATAAATATTTGTTGACTGAATGACAATTTCATAGTGACTGACTGGAACAAAAGTTTTGGCATCGAAAAAATGAATGACTGATTTTAAATTGTTCATCTCTTTGATCAGGCATGCAATGCAGCGAAGTACTGGGGGATAGACGTTTATGACATCTATGTTGTTCTTAGGGTGTAAGAGATGTTTTTCTGTTTATTCTTTTATAAAGTTTTTGTAGTTTCACACATGTTTTTAGGACACGGAAACTTAGGGATATGGTAGGAGCCTGCTATTTTTCTTATTTTTTTTTTAACGTCTTTATTGGAGTATAATTGCTTTACAATGGTGTGTTAGTTTCTGCTTTATAACAAAGTGAATCAGCTATACATATACATACATCCCCATATCTCCTCCCTCTTGCGTCTCCCTGCCACCCTCCCTATCCCACCCCTCTAGGTGGTCACAAAGCACTGAGCTGATCTCCCTGTGCTATGGCGGCTGCTTCCCACTAGCTAGCTATTTTACGTTTGGTAGTGTATATATGTCCATGCCACTCTCTCACTTCGTCCCAGCTTACCCTTCCCCCTCCCCGTGTCCTCAAGTCCATTCTCTAGTAGGTCTGTGTCTTTATTCCCATCTGGCCCCTAGGTTCTTCAGGACCCTTTTTTTTTTTCTTTTTTTTTTTTTTTAAGATTCCATATATATGTGTTAGCATACGGTATTTGTTTTTCTCTTTCTGACTTACTTCACTC
>NC_041233.1:46948165-46950253 GCF_002837175.3 Physeter macrocephalus
CCTTCCCCCTCCCCTTGTCCCTAACTCCATTCTCTAGTAGGTCTGTGTCTTTATTCCCATCTGGCCCCTAGGTTCTTCAGGACCCTTTTTTTTTTTCTTTTTTTTTTTTTTTTAAGATTCCATATATATGTGTTAGCATACGGTATTTGTTTTTCTCTTTCTGACTTACTTCACTCTGTTTATTCTTTGCACCTTTACAGGTGTCCCAATCAAGCGCAATGGGCATATTTAAAATACTGACTGCCTGCGCCTTTAACACGGCACCCCGCACTCGCCACATTCAAAGTACCATAACGATGTCTATGTCAGTCTCCTTGTGTGGGCCAAGGATGAACAAACGATAGCAGGAATGATTTCACACAAAGGCAGAGGGATATGGGCCTCTGACCTGGGATCGGCCCTAAGTTTGAGGTTCCCGTTCTGTGGGACTCTTTCTTCAACTTCTCTGACCTGCTGAGCTCTGGACCTTTCCTGCTTTCATTTTAGATACTCAACTCCTCAAGATGCATTTGTCTCCCTGGATTTTCCACCCATCCTCTGCTCTGACATAGAGGGGAAGTGCCTCATTTTCTCTTTCTCTCTCTTTTTCTCTCCCTCCCCCTGGGCTTTTCACTCAACATCTGTTCTGATCTTGGTGACCTGACTGAGACTTGAGCCATGTCTCCTGCTGCCTACACCCCGACTGATCCAAGCAGACAAGACAAACATAGGCAGAGCCATTAGAGACTCAGGCACATAAAGGGGAGGTCTGTGTGGATTACAGAGATTAGGGAAGATTTTTCAAAGGAAGTGGAATTTCAAGGGTGGATTAACTGTTTTCCCTCTTGCTGCTGTTACAAATGATGTGTGAACCCATGCGTAGTAAAATGGGACCTCTTCTGTATGCTAGAATATTGAGGTTTTCTACTTTCCATATATTATAAGATTTTTCTGTTTCCCTTGTATGCTATAAACATTTTGTGATTTGAATGGGTTGGGCATAGGATTCTTTTTTTTTTTTTAACATCTTTATTGACATATAACTGTTTTACAATGTTGTGTTAGTTTCTGCTGTATGACAAAGTGAATCAGCTATATGTATACATATATCCCCATATCCCCTCCCTCGTTTGTCTCCCTCCCACCCCTCTAGGTGGTCACAAAGAACCGAACTGATCTCCCTGTGCTATGCGGCCGCTTCCCACTAGCTAGCTATTTTACATTTGGTAGTGTATATATGTCCGTGCCACTCTCTCACTTTGTCCCAGCTTACTCTTCCCCCTCCCCGTGTCCTCAAGTCCATTCTCTACGTCTGCATCTTTATTCCTGTCCTGCCCCTAGGTTCATCAGAACGATATATATATTTTTTAGATTCCCTATATATGTGTTAGCATACGGTATTTGTTTTTCTCTTTCTGACTTACTTCACTTTGTATGACAGACTCTAGGTCCATCCACTTCACTACAAATAGCTCAATTTTGTTTCTTTTTATGGCTGAGTAATATCCCACTGTATATATGGGCCACATCTTCTTTATCCATTCATCTGTCGATGAACACCTAGGTTGCTTCCATATCCTGGCTGTTGTAAATAGAGCTGCAATGAACATTGTGGTACATGACGCTTTTTGAATTATCGTTTTCTCAGGGTATATGCCCAGGAGTGGGATTGCTGGGTCGTATGGTAGTTCTATTTTTAGATTTTTAAGGAACCTCCATACTGTTCTCCACAGTGGTTGTATCAATTTACATTCCCACCAACAGTGCAAGAGGGTTCCCTTTTCTCCACACCCTCTCTAGCATTTTTTTTTTTTTAAGAAGATGTTGGGGGTAGGAGTTTATTAATTAATTAATTAATTTTTGCTGTGTTGGGTCTTCGTTTCTGTGCGAGGGCTTTCTCTAGTTGCGGCAAGTGGGGGCCACTCCTCATCGCCGTGTGCGGGCCTCCCACTATCGCAGCCTCTCTTGTTGTGGAGCACAGGCTCCAGACGCGCAGGCTCAGTAGTTGTGGCTAACGGGCCTAGTTGCTCCGCGGCACGTGGGATCCTCCCAGACCAGGGCTCGAACCCGTGTCCCCTGCATTAGCTGGCAGATTCTCAACCACTGCGC
>NC_041233.1:46950724-46951221 GCF_002837175.3 Physeter macrocephalus
GCATCCTTTCGTGTGTTTCTTGGCAATCTGTATATCTTCTTTGGAGAAATGTCTATTTAGGTCTTCTGCCCATTTTTGGATTGGGTTCTTTGCTTTTTTGTTATTGAGCTGCATGAGCTGCTTGTGTATTTTGGAGATAAATCCTTTGTCCATCGCTTCATTTGCAAATACTTTCTCCCATTCTGAGGGTTGTCTTTTCATCTTGTTTAGGGTTTCCTTTGCTGTGCAAAAGCTTTTAAGTTTCATTAGGTCCCATTTGTTTATTTTTGTCTTTATTTCCATTACTCTGGGAGGTGGGTCAAAAAAGATTTTTCTGTGATTTATGTCAAAGAGTGTTCTTCCTATGTTTTCCTCTAAGAGTTTTATAGTGTCTGACCTTACATTTAGGTCTTTAATCCATTTTGAGTTATTTTTGTGTATGGTGTTAGGGAGTGTTCTAATTTCATTCTTTTACATGTAGCTGTCCAGTTTTCCCAGCACCACTTATTGAAGAGGCT
>NC_041233.1:46951349-46952636 GCF_002837175.3 Physeter macrocephalus
GTGCATTAATTTTGTATCCTGTGACTTTACCAAATTCACTGATTAGGTCTAGTAGTTTTCTGGTAGCATCTTTAGGATACTCTATGTGTAGGGTCATGTCATCTGCAAACAGTGACAGCTTTACTTCTTCTTTTCCGATTTGGAGAATCCTTGCCTGTCTGGGATAAACCGCACTTGATAATGGTGTATGATCCTTTTAATGTGCTGTTGGATTCTGTTTGCTAGTATTTTGTTGAGGATTTTTACATCTATGTTCATCAGTGATATTAGCCTGTAGTTTTCTCTCTTTGTGACATCTTTGTCTGGTTTTGGTATCAGGGTGATGGTGGCCTCATAGAATGAGTTTGGGAGTGTTCCTCCCTCTGCTATATTTTGGAAGAGTTTCAGAAGGATAAGTGTGTTAGCTCTTCTCTAAATATTTGATAGAATTCGCCTGTGAAGCCATCTGGTCCTGGGCTTTTGTTTGTTGGAAGATTAGTCTTCTCTCTTTTTTTCTTGATGAGTCTGGCTAATGGTTTATCAATTTTGTTTATCTTCTTAAAAAACAACTTTTACTTGTATGGATTTTTGCTATTGTTTTCTTCGTTTCTTTTTCATTTATTTCTGATCTGATCTTTATGATTTCTTTCCTTCTGCTAACTTTGGAGATTTTTGTTCTTCTTTTTCTAATTGCTTTAGGTGTAAGGTTAGGTTGTTTATTTGAGATTTTTCTTGTTTCTTGAAGTAGGTTTGTATTGCTATAAACTTCCCTCTTAGAACTGCTTTTGCTTGCATCCCATAGGTTTTGGGTCAGCATGTTTTCATTGTCATTAGTTTCTAGGTATTTTTTTATTTCCTCTTTCGTTTCATCAGTGATCTCTTGGTTATTTAGTAGTGTATTGTTTAGCCTCCATGTATTTGTATTTTTTACAGTTTTTTTCCTGTAATTGATATCTACTCTCATAGTGTTGCGGTCAGAAAAGATACTTGATATGATTTCAATTTTCTTAAATTTACCAAGGCTAGATTTGTCACCCAATATATTATCTATCCTGGAGAATGTTCCATGAGCACTTGAGAAAAATGTGTATTCTGTTGTTTTTGGATGGAATGTCCTATAAATATCAATTAAGTCCATCTTTTTTAATGTTTGATTTAAAGCTTCAGTTTCCTTATTTATTTTCATTTTGCATGATCTGTCCATTGGTGAAAGTGGGGTGTTAAAGTCCCCTACTATGATTGTGTTACTGTCGATTTACCCTTTTATGGCTGTTAGCATTTGCCTTATGTGTTGAGGTGCTCCTATGT
>NC_041233.1:46952646-46976056 GCF_002837175.3 Physeter macrocephalus
GCATAAATATTTACAATTGCTATATCTTCTTCTTGGATTGATCCCTTGATCATTATGTAGTGTCCTTCTTTGTCTCTTGTAATAGTCTTTATTTTAAAGTCTATTTTGTCTGATATGAGAATTGCTACTCCCACTTTCTTTTGATTTCCATTTGCATGGAATATCCTTTTCCATCCCCTCACTTTCCGTCTGTATGTGTCCCTAGGTCTGAAGTGGGTCTCTTGTAGACAGCATATATATGGGTCTTGTGTTTTATCCATTCAGCCAGTCTGTGTCTTTTGGTGGGAGCATTTAATCCATTTACATTTAAGGTAATTATCGCTATGTATGTTCCTATTACCATTTTCTTAATTGTTTTGTGTTTGTTATTGTAGGTCTTTTCCTCCTCTTTTGTTTCCTGTCTAGAGAATTTCCTTAGCATTTGCTCTAGAGCTGGTTTGGTGGTGCTGAATTCTCTTAGCTTTTGCTTGTCTGTAAAGGTTTTAATTTCTCCATTAAATTTGAATGAGATCCGTGCTGGGTAGAGTAATCTTGGTTGTAGGTTTTTCCCTTTTATCACTTTAAATATGTCCTGCCACTCCCTTCTATCTTGCAGAGTTTCTGCTGAATGACTAACTGTTAACCTTATGGGGATTCCCTTGTATTTTAATTGTTGCTTTTCCCTTGCTGCTTTTAATATTTTTTCTTTGTATTTAATTTTTGATAGTTTGATTAATATGTCTCTTGGCATTTTCTCCTTGGCTTTATCCTGTATGGGACTCTCTGCGCTTCTGGGTCTGATTATTTCCTTTCCCATGTTAGGGAAGTTTTCAACTATAATCTTTTCAAATATTTTCTCAGTCCCCTTTTTTTTCTCTTCTTCTTCTGGGGCCCATATAGTTTGAATGTTGGTGCATTTAATGTTGTCCCAGAGGTCTCTGAGACTGTCCTCAGTACTTTTCATTCTGTTTTCTTTATTCTGCTCTGTGGTAGTTATTTCCACTATTTTATCTTCCAGGTCACTTATCCTTTCTTCTGCCTCAGTTATTCTGCTATTGAGTCTTTCTAGAGAATTTTTAATTTCATTTATTGGGGTGTTCATCACTGTTTGTTTCCTTTTTAGTTCTTCTATGTCCTTGTTAAACATTTCTTGTATTTTCTCCATTCTATTTCCAAGATTTTAGGTCATCTTTTCTATCATTACTCTGAATTCTTTTTCAGGTAGACTGCCTATTTCCTCTTCATTTGTTTGGTCTGGTGGGTTTTTACCTTGCTCCTTCATCCTCTGCATATTTTTCTGTCTTCCCATTTTGCTTATCTTACTGTGTTTGGGGTCTCCTTTTCGCAGGTTGAAGGTTCGTAGTTCCTGTTTTTTTGGTGTCTGCCCCCAGTGGCTAAGGTTTGTTCAGTGGGTTGTCTAGGCTTCCTGGTAGAGCAGACTGGTGCCTGTGTTCTGCTGGGTGGGGCTGGATCTTGTCTTTCTTGTGGGAGGGCTGCGTCCAGTGGTGTGTTTTGGGGTGTCTGAGAACTTAGTATGATTTTAGGCAGCCTAATGGGTGGGTTTGTGTTCCTGTCTTGCTAGTTTTTTGGCATGAGGCATCCAACGCTGGAGCTTGCTGGCCGTTGGGTGGAACTGGGTCTTAGCATTGAGGTGGAGCTGGGTCTTAGCATTGAGATGGAGATCTCTAGTGCTCTGATGTCCTGAACTCGGCTCTCCCACCTCAGAGGCTCAGGCCTGAACTCTGAATTCTTTTTCAGGTAGACTGCCTATTTCCTCTTCATTTGTTTGGTCTGGTGGGTTTTTACCTTGCTCCTTCATCCTCTGCATATTTTTCTGTCTTCCCATTTTGCTTATCTTACTGTGTTTGGGGTCTCCTTTTCGCAGGTTGAAGGTTCGTAGTTCCTGTTTTTTTGGTGTCTGCCCCCAGTGGCTAAGGTTTGTTCAGTGGGTTGTCTAGGCTTCCTGGTAGAGCAGACTGGTGCCTGTGTTCTGCTGGGTGGGGCTGGATCTTGTCTTTCTTGTGGGAGGGCTGCGTCCAGTGGTGTGTTTTGGGGTGTCTGAGAACTTAGTATGATTTTAGGCAGCCTAATGGGTGGGTTTGTGTTCCTGTCTTGCTAGTTTTTTGGCATGAGGCATCCAACGCTGGAGCTTGCTGGCCGTTGGGTGGAACTGGGTCTTAGCATTGAGGTGGAGCTGGGTCTTAGCATTGAGATGGAGATCTCTAGTGCTCTGATGTCCTGAACTCGGCTCTCCCACCTCAGAGGCTCAGGCCTGACACTGGGCTGCAGCACCAAGACACTGTTAGCCACATGGCAATGTTTTATCTTGGTATTTTCTCTCTCACTTTGGCCATTACTTCCATCCAAGAGCCAGGCGTGTTTTGCTCAGTCATCTCCCAGATCGAGAGTCAGCATTTCCTCTCTGGGCATAGGATTCTACGTGCTCTCCCCCTCCATCTTCCTTCCTTGCTCATGCGCACCTATGCTAGCTTATTTTCCACCTTCTTGGATCACAGTTTATGGTCCGGAAAGTTCATCTCTGAGTTGGGTCTCCTCTTGGGAAGCCATCTAGTTGGCCATGTCTGCCATGTTGTGTGTGGCTGTGCACGCTACCTACTGAACAGGCCTCTCAGAGCAGCCAGGTCAGGGAGGGCCTGGTCCAGGGTGGAGGAAATCTCCCAGGGCTGAGTGGCAGACCTACCCTGGCTCTGCCTGGCCTGATTCACAGCTTGGAAGGGGAGGCACAGAACCAGGCCAGGAGCTTTCTTGATGGACTCTTGCTCTTAGTCCCCACAGGCATGGCTCAGTGACAGTGACATGTGTCAGGGCAGGATGTGTGCTCCGTCACCAGGGACTTTGGCAGCTCTTGCAGTTGTGGGGGTGGCTCCCTAGTCTTCCCACCTGCACCATTCTTCAGAGGAGGCTCATCTCTGACCTCCCACCAACTCACTGGTCCCTCTTCCAATGAGCCTTGTAGAGTGCGGTCTACCTGCCAGGGCCAATAGGAACATTATGCAGTTATGAAATTGCAGGCTGTACTGTGCCCTGGGGTCTCAGTCCTAGGGAGTTTTATAGGGTGAACTGTACTTTGTGTTTAAGAAAAGTATGCCAGATCTTTTGACTTTTTGTTTTTCTCATTTGGAAACCAAATGCAGAGGTTGGAGGGCAAGGAGTTAAGTCAGCTGGGCCATGGTCTCGGGTAGAGGCATCCCATGCTAACTGCAGGTTCACTGATTTTCGGTTGCTTCTGTCAGCAGTGTGGCTCAGTCTAAGCTACTCTCAATTTTTAAAATTAGCGGCAGTGGAGTTATGTGTAGGAGAAAGTCCTAGAGCAGGAAGCAGGCACCCAGCTGGAACTGTGAGTCCTCAGGCAAGACACATATTCTGCCAGGTCCAGTTTTCTCACTTGTATGTAAATTGAGACACATAGCTGATACTTCTGAAAGTCCCCTCCACGGGACTGGTCTCGGATTTATAATCTTGACTCTGAAGCCATACTGTCCCTTGATTTGTCCATGGTCCTGGCAGTGTTCACTGTGCCACTTTCAGCCTGGGTTGGCTAATGTGTCTTCTTCCCTACATTTGCCTGTGGCCCATTATGATAGAGAAGGTTTGTTAAACCAGAACATAGATACCAATGGGATATCTAGAAGTAGCACAAATAGTTAAGGGAGCTTCTCAACAAAAGAGCTACATTCTTCCATGTTCTATCCCAGGACGGCCCCTCTAGGACACTGTATTTTCCACATCATGTTCCATGTGTTGGTTTGAAAACTCGCACTGTGGAGCCTTGTTGCCTGGATGACACAGGCAGATTTCCTTCCCTGCTCCCCCCTGATCCCTCGCTGTGTATCTCATCTGCAAAATAAACCCATCCTATCTGCCTCTTACATATGATTCAAGGATGACATGAACTAATATTTTGTAAAGTATTTAGAACCATCCCCAGTATGTGGTAAGTGCTTGTTAAATACCTCAGTGCCCATGAAATGTTGGTAGGTGTGCTATTATAAAAGAAAGAAATAAAAAGATCTCCAAGTAAATAAATTCGTTTGGAAAATCTGGGTTGATCAAAGTAAAACACATTTTATTTTTTTCCTTTAGTACTTAAAACATTTAGTGTGCTGCTCTGCAGGAGAATTTTGAAACTTCCTTGGAGTCTGTGGAAGGCATAAGGTATTATTTGGAATTTCCCAAACTTACTTGACTATGGAGTTGTTTTCGTGAAACACTTGCTATGGTCTCAAGGAACTCAAGTACGTCTCATGGAACACAACTTGAAATGTGGCTCCAGATACATGGAATCAGTGCCCCAGCTGTTCAACCTTCATCAGAGGTCTCCTCTGTTGGTCTGGTCCTCAGACTCTCCTTATCCAGGGGGATGCCTGACACTTGTTGTGCTGTCTTCTCTTTATTCTTTTCATATCTGTATAAAATCTGCCTTTTGTATTTATACTTTTACTTGAATAATTACTTGCCATTTTTAAAGATTGGGAATAGCTTAGATGGAGGCACCCTGTTGAAGGAAGCAACCAAACATCAGTCTCTACTGACATGGAGTTAAACAGACTGCCTCAGCCCAATTACGTGGCCCAGTGAACTTATCTCTAACTATCCCCAACCTGATAGCAAAGTGCTGGCTTTGTTAAGAAGGAAAGGTGGTCTGTGAGCTCCTGGGATTAATAAGAGCGGAAATCTGGCTCCATGATGCTTAGGATGGTGGTGTTTTTGTGTAAGCTAGAAATTCTTCTCCCCATACTCCTGCTATGACCTGCAAACAGCCCAATGCTCTTACTTGTCACCCAGCTCAATATTCAACAGGCCCCCCAGAAAGCCGAGTCTGCAGCTATAAAACGGATACTGAGCAGGAGGTGAAGGTGTGGGGCTAGACCTCCCCGAAGTCATATGCCTATTAACTCTGCCCAAGAACTGTTTAGAGCCCAAAGGATTGGATTAGGGGGAATTCCCTGGCGGTTCAGTAGTGGTGGGGCTCTGCACTCTCACTCTCGAGGGCTCGGGTTCCATCTCTGGTTGAGGAACTAAGATCCCACAAGCCACGTGGCACGGCCAAAAAAAAAAAAAAAAAAAAAAAAAAAAAGATTAGATTAGGGATTAGAGCCTCCTAGGATCTAGGACTTGGGTGGCCCCTTATTACACCCAGAATAAAGCCCTATACATTAGCCAAGCAGTCAAAACTTTCCCAAAATGGGCCAACCTCACTTCTCTCCCTCACATATCAATGGGACCTTCATCTTCACTCCTCTGGGATCACCACCCCCACCATCAACACCCAGTACTTTGTTGGCTCTGAATCATTGCTTGAATAACCTTGTTTCTATGTCTTTGGTCAAACTCAGTCATCTTCACCATCTAGATCCAGCTGCACTTGGTTCCTGCTCGTCTCTGCAGTGGGGTATGCCTTGTCTGGCAAGGTACTGGCCACCATCAACACCCAGTACTTTGTTGGCTCTGAATCATTGGCTGCTGAACCTTGTTTCTATGTCTTTGGTCAAACTCAGACTTATTTTTAAGACCAAACTAAAAACTAGTACTTTGTTGGCTCTGAATCATTGCTTGAATAACCTTGTTTCTATGTCTTTGGTCAAACTCAGACTTATTTTTAAGACCAAACTAAAAACTATCATACCTGCTTCCCCAATTCTTCTTCCTATGCTCACCTACCCCCTGCCCATCAGGAGATTCAAGATTCCCTGTTCTATTTACTGCAGTTTCATATGCTCCATTTTGAGTCCATTTCTCTCTACATCATGGCTCTTGGTGTCAACATTATCTCCACTCATAGAAAATAATTTATTTGAGGGCAGGGACTGTGTGGTTTTACCCATGTCTCTGGCCACATCTGAACAAGTTTAAAAATATCTGCTAAAATCAATCATTTAGAATCACTGATCTACTATGTTGTGGTTTCCTTTGTGTCAAAATTCAACATGCATATGTCTACCGGGAGCCATTTATTTTTCTTTGACTTATGACTTAATCTCCTTTGGGCTAATTGTTTTGCAGGCACGGGTGATTTTCTTTATTCTTCTAAGCTTACTAAATATAAAACAGTGTTTAAATGCCTAAGAATGGCATTCAAGACCCTCTACCGTCTGGGCTCAATATACCTTTTGAGCACATGGAGAAGGGGTGTAAACTCTCCACATTCCCTTTGAAGAACAGCTGGGTCTAAAGCAGAGTTTCTCCATCTCGGCATGGTTACCATTTTGTGTGGAGTCACTTTGTTGTCGATGGCTGTCCTGTGCATTTCAGGAAGTTTAGCAGCATCTCTGTCTCTACCCACCAAATGCAGTAGCACCCTTCCTAACTAACCCCTCCTCCTGAGATTGGGATAACCAAACATATCTCCAGACATTGTCACTCCTGGTTGAGGATCACTGATCTAGAGGTCTCCAATGTTTTTCTCTGAATCTTGGGATAAAATGGCTCATGTCTACCTTTCTAACAACTCAGGTGATATCTTGCTCATCTTGAACCAAACTGGGAATGAATGTCACCAGGGTTAGGCAAATGGTTTCTGAAAAGCAGGAACAGGCAATGTACTGTCATTCACTGGTACAGGCAGAATTAGGCCGCGATCCAAGTGACATAGGGGTAAACCAAAGAAAACCAGAGAGGAAGTTAGATCAGCGTTTTTGAGTCCTGTTTATCATGAACCACATCTTTTGGAGAGAGGATTAAAAATGGAGATTGCTGGGCTATTCTCTGGACCTACACTATTGAAATTTGGATTTTTCACAACTCCCAAGGGGATTCTTACACACACACACACACACACACACACACACACACACACACACACACACACACGAGTTTGAGAACCACTGTATTAGACAACAGTGCTTATTTGTTTATCTTAAAAAATATTTATTTTTTAAATAACTAGGGACAGCGTATTAATAGCACACACAGAAAATGGAACTTGGCCTCAATATAATGAAAAATACTGTACCTTAACTTTGTTTTCTTTCTTTCTTTTTTTCTCTCTCTCTCTCTTAACTGCCTCCTAATACAATCCATATGTCCTGGAAAAAAGAAATCATCCTCACCAGAATGTGAGGTTGGTCGGGCACACTTGAGTGAGTCTATCCACCCCTGACACCTGGTGGGTGTTGGATCCAAGTTCCCTTCTGCACAATGTGGGCACCCAGTGCCCTTGCCACTCCCTTTTCTAATCTGCTTGGTCTGTGCTTCTTCTTTTTTCTGACCCAGGAAGAGATATTTTTGAGACTTAGAAGGAAAAATAAAAAGAAAAGAAAGCTCAGATAAGGTGCTCTTTGGCAAAAGAATAAGATAAAATGCATTCTAATTGCTTCTAAATGAGTTATCTGATTTGGGTCTGTGTTTTTATAAGCAAAGCCCCAAACTCTTAACCCCCAGTTCCCCAGATGTAGTGCAACTAAAGTCACAGCAGCTCAGAACCTAATGAACAGATTGTAACTACTTTCTGTAACTACCTTTGTCTTTCTTTGCTACCTTCCCTTGCCTGGTATCAGTGCCAGGCCCACTGTAGGAAATCTGTAACTCCTTGATGATTGGAATTCAGGGCTGCACAACCCTGTAGGCCCTCTAGTTTGGGGCAAAAAAGACACCCGGATGTTGGATTTTCCTACGTCTGTAAGAGATGGGGAGCAGGGGGGTACCCAGACACTGCATGGAGCCCTAGAAAGTGTTTTCCTAGTGTCCTTGCTCCCTGGGAACTGAAATAGTTGGTATTGTGGTGCTTATCTGAATCAGACAGAAAAACAGAAAGTGATGCCAGGGGAGATCTCTATTGAAAAGACAGAGCAATCCAGTTTTCTATTGGAACTGTATCTCCCTAGTTCAAAAACAACCCCGTCATTAGAACTGCAGAGCCAACACAAGGAAATGTAAGTACAGCTATATCCAGTAATGGGATACCACCAGAGGCCGACCCTGACTTCTGCAATAAAACTTGGCCCCAGTCCTTTCAGATTTATGTTTCTAGGGTCTTTCCTTTTTTGTTTCATTAGCATGCTTGTTCCTATTTGTCAAGCAGTTAGGCTGGTGTCTGGGTGTTTGTAGGTTATAGGGGTGTAGATAAAACATCAAACGGGGACTCTGAGACCCCAATGTAGAAGAACACATTTTTCACAGCCGTTTACCAAATGCTACTTTTATAGATGGTTGAAACTTGAGACTGGAGGGATCTCTCTTTCTAGCCAGGCTTGCCTAATATTCTGGCATCCTACAATTTTGTATACTTTTTAAGGAAAAGGAAAAGGAAAGTGGGAGGGTGGGAGGGTTTGTCTTTCATTATCTCCCTTGGAGAAGTGAGGAAATGTGGTGTTTTATTCATAGGCAAATTTTTCTGGCAAATCTTTTAAAAGTTAGTGGGATTTTATAGATCCTCTCTGCCCACTCCACCCCCTCTATGTTAGCCACTCCCCATTAAAGTCAGAAAATGTCTTTGGTAGACAGAATTATTGGCCTTGATTCTTGTCCACACCCTTTACTGTGTGGCTTTGCAGTCCTTCCCACAAAAGGCAGAGTGAACTTTTCCACTGCTGTTGACATACTTTGGCCAATGGAGTGTGGGTGACAGGGACCATGTTCCAGTTCTGCACTTGCGCCTTAAGAAGCATCATTGCTCCCATCTCTATGCGAAGAGATTTCCCCAGGGAGCTGCTACCCCTCTACCTGAGGCCTGGATGAACGCATAGGTAACCTGCAGTCCAGAGCCAAGTGCAGCTGGATCTAGAGCCACTTCGCTGAGCCCAGCCGAGATGAGCCAACACCCAGCTGACCTGTAGACCTCTGAGCAAGAGTAAATGATTATTGCTTTAATCTGCTGAATTTGGGAGTGAATTACTTGTTAAGCAATGCCCTTAATCCCTCTGTCTCCCCAATTCATGCATTAATTCTCAGCTTAGTGCGTCTAAGGGCAAATGGATAATTTTTTCTGGCCCCTTCAAAATGCTGCAAGAGCTGGTTCTATATGTTGGCTTTGGTGACAACACGTTGTTAGCGACCTGCTCCTCTTTTAATGAAGAATGACCCAGGGGAAGGGACTACAGCTTCCAATCTCTATGTCCACAGCATTGAGCTTGTGCAGGAGACAGTCCAGTCTTGGAATTAAGTCAAGCTTCTGCCACTTAATCACTGGGTAACTTTGGGGAGCCCATGAACCTCTCTGAATCTTCATTTTGCCATCCGTTGAGGTAGTTGGGAGAAAGTAGAGATAATGTACATAAAGTGCTCCCCACATCGTAGGTGTTAAATAAGTGACAGCTATTAAGTTTGTGGAATAAATCAATGAATGCTGTTTTTTGTCAATGTTGGTGACCCTTTATAAGGTACCTACCTCTTACTTCCCGCCAAATAGGGCTCCTTCCCTGAGTTCTTTCCAGTGCCTGTCTGTCTGGGTCTGATATTGCATGTCAGTACCTTGTCTTCCTTCTCTAGTCCCTACTCAGTAAACTCCTTCATAGTGGTGTCAAGCAGTAGACTTAGCTTTTCTGGTCAGTGGGTCCTGGTCAGCAGCAGCAACAATGATAATGATAGACATTGAATGTTTACTAGGCGCCAGTACCTTGCCAGACAAGGCATACCCCACTGCAGAGACGAGCAGGAACCAAAGCAGGGTTGTGGGTCCCTCACCTCCCATTTAGATTGATTCCATTTTTGGCGAGAATAATGGGAAGGGACGATGTCCCTGATGACCTAAACGAGACGGCGTCACCCCAAAAGAATTCAAACTGGAAGAGATTGAGACATCATTCACTGACATGTTTAAAATCTTCCCTTCCCAACTACCCAGTGCAGTGGGGGAACTCCTGAGGAATACTATATCAGAAATGAAAAAATTAAGAAATTACATCTCCTTTGCACACCTGAAGAGCAGTATGAGTGTGTGTGAGTCCATGATGTGGTAATAATAGTAACAATAACAGTATAAACACATATCGAGTGTTCACTTCACGCTGAATACTCTGCAGGCATCATCTTATTTAACCCTCAGCAAGCAGCCCTGCCAGGCAGACCTTTCTCTTGTGGTCTTTTCCTTACTTCTGAAGACACTGAGTTACAGCTAAGCTTAGTTATTGGTCCGAGGTGTCCTGGCTGGAAAGTGATGCAGTTCCCAGCCTAGGTGACTCCAGAGCCCAGAGGCCTCAGGATTCCAGCATGCTGCCTCCTTATTGCTGTAGCATTTTGTGTCTATGTCCCAAATTCATCCATTCATTCCTGGTGCCATACTTATAGGACAAATGGTGCCATTCCATTCCTTTTCCATAGCAATGCTTAAAGAGAACATTTCTAGCATTTAATTTCTATTGAGCACTGATTTCTTTTCTCTTGGGAGCTCAAATACTCTTCAGACTGAGAAGGAACTAAAGGGAGCATTTGTTGTAGTAGATTATTCATGGTAAAGAATTTGCTGCACCCAGAGCAACAAAGATCCATTTGTGTGCAGACTGCAAGGGTGGCATCTGTGTCACACTGAATACCATAAGCAGAGCACTGAGAAATGAGCTTCTCCCCAGGCCCCATGGAGTGGTCCTCAGTAGATAGAGTTTCTGGATACTTCTTAGCCCTTCCCCTGCTGTTCTTTCTGAAGCAGCCAAGAACTCAGCATTATCAAAGCTAAAAGTCAATTACACTAAAATGAGTCTTTTTTGCTTGTTTTTAAAACTTAAAACAATTTTTTTTAATAGATATCAGTTCCTATTTTAATATAGCTTTTTGGTCTGGAAACAGTGTCTTCATGAACCTGAGCTTCCTCAGCACTCAGCTTCTTGTCTGAGTATGAAGAACAATCATTGGATATCCAAAACAGCCCTCTAGTTTTAAGAAAGCTGAATCTTTGCAGCTTCGTGAAAGAACAAACTTTTTATTTTTTTTTTATTTTTGGAGTCATTGCCATTGGGTAGATTTAATCCTGCTGGAAATTGATTTTTGTTTACATGCTGACTGTGGCAGATTGAAGATAGCTTGACATTTTCTGATTCTCCTCCCATGGAACAGAGGGTTCTAGTTCTCCACTTGAATCTGCACTGGCTTATGATGTTTTGACCAATAGAATACGTGGAGGTGATGCTGTGCCAGCTCTGGGCTTTGCATTTAAGAGGACCAACACCTACAGACTTGGTCTGTTGGAACACCAAGGCCCCGTATGGAAAGTCTGGCTGCCCTGAGGCTGCTAGGCTGTGGGAAGCAGGAGGCACACGAGTGTCTGGAAGGTGAGTTGCCAAGTAAGCAGTGAGAGAGAGACAGAGAGAGATGGAGGGAGGGAGGGAGAGAGAAAGAGAGAGAGTGAGCGAGCAGAGCACCAAGGCATCTATTAGGTGGGTGAGAAACTCAGAATCTCAGAAATGGATCCTCCAGCCCCAGCTGGAATCAGAGATGAACCACCAGGCTGAACTCTTCCTAAATTCTTGACCCACAAAATTGGGAGCAAAATGAAAAGGTTGCTTTTAGCCACAAAATTTTGGAGTAGTTTGTTACACAGTAATAGATAACCAACTTTTCAACTGCTAATGATCATTGTAGCGAATCTTAAGAAATTTCTAAGGCATAACTTGTATAAAACAATCATTCTTTGGATGTTAGAGCTGGAAGGGGTCAAAGACATCATTAGTTCCAATACCTTTATTTCACAGAAGAAACTGAAATCCACAGATGTGAAAACAGCAGGGCTGATAGCCACTTAGTGGTAGAGAAAGGGTGTTAACCTCTGTTCTAACAGCCTTGTGACAACTTTCCCAGAGAAGAAGGTTTCTTGGTCTTCAAATTTCTTATGAGGATATTTACTGCTGCCACTAAATTCAGAATCTCTCATCAGCCTCTTCCCCCCTCCCAGTGCCTGAGCTCCATGGCAGGCCTCCCCCCGAGGGGCCATAGTCTAGTCTGGGTACCCAGAAACCTACCTTCCTTCTTCCTCCACCTCATCCAGGAGCAGAGCTTATTCAACGTCAGATGTAGACACAAAGGACACTGTGATTCACGTTGTCAAGTTTCCTTCCTTCAGAACAGGCACCTGGGCCGTTCCCCCGAAAGCCAAGAAAGGGCAAAGCCGAGGACAGCAGGATGAGGGCAGGCTGCTGTGTTACCTGCCTCGTGACTGGGTGCCTGGGTCCCTCAGGTTCGTCCCTCACTTTTCCACAGCTGCTCATGTGTCGCAAATCAAAGCCCTGGATCCCACCCCTGCCACGCCGGCACACACAGCTGTGTTTCTGTGGCCATGTGCTCTGTCCCGAAGTTAACCACGTCGCTTTTAAGTTCACAGGGAAGGGGCAGCTCACAGGAGACCCAGTTCAGCTGACTTCCCTCAGTTTAAACTGCTCTTGGTGGAGAAACCCCTGAAGAAAAAACCTTTCTGGTATTCTCTGTCATTGTTCTAGCTGAGATCCAGAATAAAGCAGTCTCCGCTACACTTGCCCCAGCCTTACTCAATGAAAAGGGACTTTACCTTTCAGAGACTAAATAGTTTCCAAAACTGGGAAAAAAAACCCCAGCTGTGCAAACGATGGGACTCAGGCTTAGTGGGAAAATTGGGGGAAATAGTTAAAAGTTACCCCCCAATGAACAGAAGGAAAGAAAAAAAATATAAAGAGAGAAAAACATAAACCTTAGACTAGCATTTTTCAGAGTGGTTCAAGGACCATTTGCACTGGAATGACATGGGATGCTTGTTAAAAATAAAGATTACAGAGCTCCATTCTGGACCTCCTGAATCGGGCTCTCTGGGGGTGGAAATATAAATTTTCAGCAGCTCTCCAGGTGGTTCTTGTACTCACTGAAGTCTGAGAATGGCTGCGTTAGATTTATTTTACAAACAAATTTCATGAAACATTTTCTGAGAAGTCCATGCAAATTTTAGCTCTGATTTACTACTCCCTTCCTAATGCTTGCCTGTGCATGTGTGTATATGTGCGCATGCGCGCGCGCACGTTCTATAAACCTGCAATGGGGATGGGGGAAAGGGGTGGAGGCAGACTAATTTGATTCTCTATGTGTGGTTTTTAGACCTCAGGACTCACCCCCCTCCACTTTGCCTTATCTTCTCCCTTTAACATTTCTTTTATGCATGAAACATTTCCCCCTTCGGGTTTTCTGGCCATAAGGGAAATTCCCAGGTGCAAGAACCTTCAGTCCGCAGCCTCAGGAAAGACTCTGATGTGGATCTTTGAAGATGGAGGAACTTAAATATTAAAGGATCCACCAGGTGCCAATAGAGCTGAGCGGGAGTCCCAAAGGGGAATTTGTTTTCAACATAAATACTAATAATATAGTAATTGTGAAGCGACTATTTGTAGTGTGTGGAGTGCTCTGATCAGCCCTGCCCTTGCTCTCTTGCGGGATGTCAGGGTGGGTGAGGCAAAATAGGAAAATATGGGAAAGTGGTGACCTGGGGAATTTGTGCTGAATATGCATTCCTTTCTGTCCTTCACCCCTGCCAATTTTTGGTTCCAGGCCTCATCCTCATTAACCCTTCAGTAAAGGAACCTTCTGCAAGTGGTCCTTCACGTTGCAGAATAGAAAACCTAGAATTGATTAGACAATTGGAAAGGCATCGGGTAAAAACACCTTTCATTCCTCAGACATAATGAAATAGCCAAATATTGCTTAAATGTATCCATTTTTCAAGATGGAGCTCGAACGCCAGATTCTCCATGAAGCACTTACCTTATTACAAATAGTATTATTATATTGTTAGCTTTTTATAGTTTATGTTGTTATACTATTATATATATAATATGTATATTATATACATAGTTTGTAGTGATATTATTATACTGATTAATATTATAACATTAACTGTATTTTTATAGAGATAATAATATGCTAGTTTTAATATGCTAGTAGTGTTATTACCCCGTGTATTAATACCTATAGCAATATTACTGTTATCAAGTTAAAATAATAGTAGCTGGGTAATAAAAACAGCTGCAACAATAATGGCTAACATTTATTGAGCACTGACCAGGCGTTATGTCCAGCCACAAGCATTATCTCATCTAATGTTAACCACCATCCTATGAAGAGGATACTCCAAGTACTCTCACTTTGCATATGAGGAAGTGAAGTTTCTCCCAGCCAGAAAATAGCGAGACAGCGATTTGAACCCAGAGTCCATTTTCCCAATTAAGAGATCACCCCTCCCCACCCCTTGGGTCCCGACCATGATCTGCACTTTTGCTGGAACACTTGATCACCGTCTGCCTCTCTTTATGATGATTTATAAGTTGCCAGCTCCTGGAGGGCAGAATGCGATTTATCTCTGAAAGCTTCAGAACCCTTAGCCCTGTGCCCTGAACATACAGATAAGTGCTGTTCAAATGCCTGTCTGAATCGGTTAAAATTCCACGCTCCCAACAGGGTCAGCCTTGCTGATGACAGTGGCAGCCCGTCCTCTCCTGTGTGCAGCACCAGGAGAGCACTGATTATTTACAACTTATTTCTAGTGACAGCAGAAAGTATTTCCTTCATGATTTCCATGCTCGTTTCATTCAGCAAGGACCAAGGCAACTGTTATCCAAGCATTCACAAAGCTTGAATCAATCAGATTTAAGATGAGTTCCATTAAACTATACAATAATAATGAGAATAGTGATCATTGAGCATTTACCACATGCTGAGAACTATGCTAAACCCTCTGCAAAATTAATCTCGTAATCCTTATCGTAACCCTTTGAGGTAGATATTATTATCTTTTTTCCATAGACGAAAGTTGAATGACATGCCCAAAGTCAGCCAGCTGGTGAGTTGCAGTGTTTTGATTTGAAATCCTGTTTGACTCCAAAGTGTATACTTTCAATCATTTAATCACTATTCTAATCAACCTATTCTTCCCTTCCTTCTTTCTTTCCTTCTTCCAAAAATATCTAATGTATGCTTCTTCTGCACTGGGCCTGTGTCAGGTGGGTAATGCAAAGGGGAGCCGGTAAGGCATGGTCCTTTCCCTGACAGGGTATTAGGAGAAATCAGAGGTGAAATAAATAATTATAAAATATGGTGGTTAATGCTCTGAAAGAATCTACAGTGTTTTGATAACAGATGCATAACACCCATGACAGCAGCCTGGGTACCTGCTCACTGAATCCTCACAGCAACCGTTTGGGCTGCGTGTCAGTAGCCCCCTTTGTATGTGACGATGCTGAATTTCAGAGAGGTCAGAATAATTGCTCAAGGCCACACAGACAGCAAGTGGCAAACTTGCTATAAATTCCAAAGCTCGTGCTTTCCTTACCAGACAAAGTCACCCGGAACTAATATAAAGTAAAGTAACATGAAACGGCTGCCTTTCTCCATAATGGGCAATGTGTTTTCTACTAAATAAAATGAAGTTAAATTTTTTCCTAGCCAAACTATCATCCCTCCACGTACTTCAGAAAAACAATGTCCAAAATTCCTGCTTTTTGATAATTCTTTCTGTGAGGATATGAAGAAAACCCTTAAGATAACAGATCTTAAAATTTCTTCAAGTTCTGCTGTAATGGAGTTTGCTAGGAAAGTTATTCCTCAGTTCATGTGTATTCAGATTTTAAACCTTCCCTACCTTGGATTAAAAGCAAGAAGCAGTAGCTTCATTTTGGGCTTTGATGAACTGATCAAGGACCAGTGCTAAATGCTGAAAGAAAAATACAAAGAAATATAAAGGTCCTTGAAATACGAGGTGCTTGATCGCTGGTGCAAAATTAGGGATGTGAGGTTCCACGGGGTACTCGGGCCTGAACTGTTGATACACTGGAAGTTTCGAGGCATTTAACCTCTTGCTGGTCCTCTGAATTTTCTTTTTCTTTTTCTATTTTTGGTAAAATAAGCACAACAGCATGGAATGGCTTCAGAGGAAGGATTAACTGTCCTAGTGCTTTGAGAATACCACATATGCCCTGGAAGAGGAGATGAAAGGGGTCCAGAGGCAATATTCTCCTGTAAGGGCCATGGAAAACTTTCACTTCTCTGAAAATGCTTTTTACAGGAGTTCAGGACTGCTTTTGAACCATTACTGAAACAATCAACAGAGTAGCAGAGTCACCTATGTAAGGTTTGCAAGTTTTACAGTCATTGGTCCAAATCGGCATCTCAGCTGTAATAGAAATTTTATGCGTGTACAGAGCACTGGGGCGCAATAGTTGTCTTTGCTCCTTTTGAGTTCCTGACATTTAATGCTGTAGTGGTTTCAGAGGGTGCAACAAAGCTTTTTCCCAGTAGAAGTCTCTGCTAACTTCCCGCTCTCCCTCGCCTGTGGTCCGCCCATCCACCCAGAGACATTCTTAAGCCCCAGCACTCTCAGGACACATCACACATTCTGAGCTGCACCCTGAATTTTCGTGGTATCTGATTACATTTTTAAAAACTGTTCTCGTGAACAGTATTTGGACGTGAGACAACTAATTTCCTGCATCATGTGTGGATTTCCAGAACAATGCCAGAGGGGCTAAGAAACTCTTTCTCTGTTAACTATACAAAAATGTTTTTAGCATCTGCCCAGGGCCAGAATTTTATCTTCTCCAACATATTAAAAACACTACGCTGGAGAGCCTGTGTTAAAGAAAGAGCGTTTAATTAGTCAAGTGCTTTTGAAATCATCTTTTTGAGTTCTGAGATAGCATTGAAGAATAAAAGGCCCCAACTGGCACTGACCCTGATTACTTGAAAGCAAAATTTAAGCAGAAAAGTCTGGTTTTCCTCTGCCCCTTTTCTCCCTTCTCTCCACGATTTTCTCATTAGTTAAAGGTCAGCAATAGTTGGCTGATGTGGTAGACTGTTAATACATTGTGCTAGTGAAGGTCATTTTCATCTGACCAGTGTCCAAGCTAGTTCAAATTCAGAAGAACTAAGCCATCATTTACTGTTTTTCTCATTACTCTATAAAAGTATTCAGACATCCAATATTTTTTGTAAAAGAAGGCATTGATCTTCTGTGTAAGGAAAAGACAACGCTGAGTGAGACTTATCACAGTTTCTTGTGAGAGATGATGTGTTGTGAAAAAGTTCAGCAAGGGATTTGTTAGCCTTGCATGATATAAAATTTGGGATCTGAGGGATCATGCTATAAGTAAAAGGTTATAAAGTCTGGTCTGGTCTACAGAGTCTGGTCTACAGAGAACTTTCATCCAGCCTTTTAAAATGGGAAGAAAGAAAATATAGGAGAACATCATTATGACCTTGGGCTAGCCAAAAATTTCCTAGATAGAACAGCAAAATCATGACCCATGGAAAAAAACATAAGTTGGACTCTGGCAAAATTAAAAACTTGTGTTTTTGGAAGACACTGTTAGGAGAATGAAAGATGAGTCATGGATTGGGAGAAAATATTTGAAAATCACATATCCGATAAAGGACATGTATAGAGATTACATAAAGAACTCTCGAAACTCAATAATACAAAAATAAATAACCCAATATAAATGGGCAGAAGATTAAATAGACACTTCACCAAAGAAGGTATATGGACAGCAAAAAAACACATAAAAAGGTATTCAACTGAAGTGGTCGTTAGGGGAATGCAAATTAAAACCACAATGAGATATCACTTCACAGCTATTAAAATGGCTAAAATTTTTTTTAAAAATGGCTAAAATTAAAAACACTGACCATACCGAGTGTTAGCAAGCATGCAGAGCAATGGAACTCTCATACACTGCTGGTGGGAATGTAAAGTGGTAACAGCCATTCTGGAAACAGTTTGGTAGTTTCCTAAAAGGTTAAATATTTAGCATATATATATATATATGCTTATAAAGTTGTACATTTTATTATTTTTTTTTAGTGAAGTATAGTTGATTTATAATATTATGTCAGTTTCAGGTGTACAACATAGTGATTCAATATTTGTACAGATTATACTCCGTTTAAAGTTATTACAAAATAATGGATATATTTCCCTGTGCTGTATAATACATCCTTGTTGCTTATTCATTTTATACAGAGTAGTTTATATCTCTTACTCCCTATCTTGCCCCTCCCTTCTCCCCTCACTGGTAACAACTAGTTACCTCCAACCCTCTATAGCTATGTGAGCCTGTTTCTGTTTTATTATAGACATTCATTTGTTTTATTTTTTAGATTCCACATATAAGTGATAACATACAGTATTTGTCTCTCTCTGTCTGACTTATTTCACTTAGCATAATGCTCTCTAGGTCCATCCACATTGTTGCAAATAGCAGTTTTTCATTCATTTTTATGGCTGAGTAATATTCCATTATATATACTTACCACATCTTCCATTCATTTGACGTGCTTATCAAGTTGTATATTTTAAATATGTGCAATTTATTATTTGTCAATTATATTGCAATATAGCTGTTAAAAATTGGCATATTACATCTAAATTTTTTGGATATTGGGTTTCTCTTACAAACTAAACAGGACACCAACAGGCTGGAGCAGGGGAGCCATGGCTTTCATTTGACAGGATGTCTCTCTTGTATTCACTGTGAACTAAACTAGTTCTGCTTCACTTATTGAGGTTGCCTGCTTGGCCTTTGCAGGCTTTCAACTCTAGATCACTAGGCTGCCATGCCTCTTTCAGGCATCTGAGTTTTCAAATGTTCTCCTTGCTTCCCAGATTAAGTCCCCTTTAGATAAGTTTTTCAAGTGTAAGCCTGGTGTCAAAGATCACTAAGACAGAAGGGAATTAGGGCATTTTTGAGGCTGAAACACTTGTCATGGGTCCCACCTGCAACCTGAGACAATTGTTCCCTTACCTGCTCAGGAGGCTGATTTCACCCCTTCAACTCATAAATAACGGTGGTCAGTATCAATCAAAGGAATGCTTTATTAAAAGAAAAGAAAAATTGATAAGGCATTTCTATCTTCCATAGCTAAAATCACAGGGCTTAAAAGTTGAGCAGGGCATTTCCCAGTATGACACTCTGTCAGTCCTTGGATGAAGAGTCTCTTCATGCTGGGACTCGACTGGCCTGACAGTGTCCCACAGTCCCCATTGCTGCTTCTAGAATACCTGTTTGCTTCACTAGAGCCTCTGACAAATCGTCTTGTGCTCCCTAGATTTTGGCACAGGGAATTCAGGAATCCCTGTGCGGATCTGAGCGATAGTTATAACCCTTCCAGCACTCAGAGCCAGATTAGGACTTCCCTTTTTTTGAGCTCTATGCCTTCTGTTTATGGCTCAGCTGCCTCAGCAGACTTGGAGACCCCAGAATGGGGTCATCGTGTGTGCTCAGCCGGATACAGCTCAGTCCTTTGATGTCAGCGCTTGGTCTAGACCACAGGCTAACAGCACACTAAGTGACTGAAATTCCCTCGAACCCCAGTGTGCTTTCCATCTGTCTATAGTGGAATTCTGTAACACTTCCTCAAGGGACCACTTCCTATTTACTTGGGTGCTGATTTACTCCTGGGCTTCTCTTTCAGAAGAGTCTCAGGCCTTTACCATCTTTGGGTATTCATTCCTCATGGAGCCTACCTTCAAGTTTCTACGTCCTTCTTTTTCTTTTTTAAGAGCTGATCTTGCCATGTTGGCTACAAGGAAATTTCCCATCATTTTGAAAATCAAAGCCCTGCAGTAATCTCGGTTTTCATTAGGCATCTGCCTCCATCTAAAATCTGCCTTCTTTAAATTAAGGGATTTCATCTGAGACTGGAGAACATCCTTGACTTTCTGTTTCTATCAAAACATGTATAAATGCTGCCTATCTAAAGAAGTGTATGATATTTCTACAAATGCAAATGGTGTAACTCAAAGCTTGGAGACTGGAAGTGAAAAGGGAGTAACTCAGCTTGAATCCGTTTCTGGCCAGATGAAATTTAGAAGACACCCCTTTTGTTATTATTATTTTATTCTTTTTGAGTGAATAGCTCTAGTCCCTTTGAAATGAGTGTCAGTTGGTAAGCATAAGCATGCATGAGTACACTCTCTGTTCCACACTCATGGAGGGACAAAACATTGGTCTAACTAAAGCTGAAATCATGAGAATGTATACACAGAGTCAGATATGATGGCTTTAACTTAATCACGATGGTGGCCACGTCATATTTTTCAATAAAGGGGGCGGCTTCCACTTTCTGAAACATGTCTGGAACTCTTCTTTTTTGCTAGTTTTTGTAAAACCTGCATTGGACTATTTTGAAGGTCCTCAAGAATGTAAAACTCTTTTTTTTTTTAAGAGTTTGATTTGGGGGACTGTTATGGGTTGAATAGTGAACCCTCAAGATTCACATCCACCTGGAACCTCAGAACGTGGTCTTATGTGGAAATAGGGTATTTGCAGTATAGTTAAATTAAGAAGAGGTCATAGTAAATTAGGGTGGGCCCTAAACCGTATCAAACGGGAGTCATTATAAGGAGAGTAGAAGAGACGCAGAGACAGAGATACACAGGGAGGATGGTGTGTGATGATGAAGGCAGAGATTGGAGAGCTATGTCTACAAGCCAGGGGACATCAAGGATTATTAGGGACCATCAGAGCTAGGAAGAAGGAAAGAATGATCCTCCCCTAGAGCCTTTAGAGAGAGAGCATGGCCTTCCTGAAACCTTGATTTTGGACTTAGCCTCCAGAACTGTGAGAGGATTTCTGTTGTTTAAGCCACCCAGTGTGTAGCACTTGGTGACAGCAGCCCTAGGAAACTAATATGGGAACTCAGTTGGATGTCTGAAGGAGTAATCAAGCTGAGTAATTCTGCTGCTAGTCAAAAAAACTCCATGATTACCTAACAAGACTGATTTTATATGTCTAACTGATTCACTTTGTTGTAAAGCAGAAACTAACACACCATTGTAAAGCAATTATACTCCAATAAAGGTGTTAAAAAAAAAAAGAACACATGGGTCTATTGCTGGACTCTATGCTACTTCAAATAAATATTCGGTTGCATTATTCCTCACTGTGGAATTGAAAAAAAAAAAAAAAGACTGATTTTATCCTATCGATCTAAAACTGAACTTAGATGACAGAAGGAATGGCTGCCTTTGGTGGCCAGCATGCTAAGACTGGCGCTTTTTAGCATTATTTCATTGATCCTCCTAAAACTGTAGTGTAATAGTTTATTTCCATTTTACAAGAGTAAAAAAATCTAAGGAGTTGATAGGTTAGGAAACTTGACTATGCTCGTGCAGCTGGTGATGGTCAGAATTCAAAGTTTATGCTTCTTTAACTACACCACCCTACATCGCAATGTCTGAAGAAGCCTTCCAAAAATGTTTGAGCAATAGACACATCTCTGAACTAATTGTACCATACCCCAAGGTGATGGATTTGCAGAACAGCTCTCTTGAACAGTAAGTTCTGGTATTTTTGTTTAAAAGATTCCCTGTCATTACTTTATAACCACACCTTATCTATATTATGTTGGATTCTTTGCCTGCCTAACTTATATTATCACTCCCTGAGGAGGGACTGGGACTTCTTTTCCATCTTGCACAGAACTGAAGAAGCTGTCAACGCTTAGTAAATAATCAGTGTCCAAGCCAGCACAGTGATCCCTACAAATTATGACCCTCGGGCTAGAAGACACACACAAAAAATATCCCGTTGTGCAATTTTCCACTCTTTTAGTAATCTCAACAGTGTGGGTCATGTTAGTCCTAGTTTAATATTATAATCCAAACAACATTTGTCTGAACACAGAGTGAGGCTAGGGAATCACCTAGGCCATGTATTCTAAGACAATTCATGGTAGCTGGTTGGGCTGTTTTGACCTTTCCAGTATTTGCAGACTGGCTGGTCTTTCTGTCCCTCCTCTGCCTACACGGCACATACCACGCACATAATAATAGAACAATGGCAACATTTTAATGTTTTTCTTCTTTTTTAATCTTGTAGAGAAGGACCAGCTGAGCCTTGTGGGTTGGGTAAGTTGAGGACCAGCTTACATGTTTGCTGGCATTCCAGTCAGAGAGGAGTCAGGCTTAAGTGTGTCCATGTCCTCTACTCAAGTGTGAATCTTCGTCATTCTCTGTCCCCAAAGAAATTGGCTCACCCCATGTGGAAGGGGTTATTTACAAACTGCCTTCAAGACTTCACGTTTCCCTTTTTCTGTGTGTGAGTGTGTCTGGGTGAGGCATGTGCTGGTGTTTATGACGTGGCACAGAGGGAGGATGGCCTATGTTTGGTTCTAAGGACCAACTTTCAGTTGAGCTCAATCTGAAAATCCCCCAATATTAATAACTCCTCTAAGAAGCATTTCTAGACTATGCACTTGATTTCATGCCTCCTTCTTTTAAACCCGTTCTTTTTCTGAAGTGAAACCTTTGACTTCTTTTCCTTCATTCTCCAACCTTCCCTTCCTGTAGAATCAGTTGTACCTATTTTTTCCTTGTGAATATCAATTTCATCATCTCTTGTTTTGTCACACTTTGTATTCAGAATTGTTTAATAATTAGTTGCTTTCAAGGTAAAATTCAGAAGCCTTGGCTTATCCTTCGAGGCCCACCACGATCCTCAATCCCCTCCTAACTTGCTTGTATAAAAGTCATTCATTCATCCATCCATCCATCCACTGAGCAAAACTTTATCGAATATCTAAGAAGTGTCCAACATTGTACTATGTGTGGATAACAGAGTGGCAACACAGAGAAGCCTGGCCCTTCTTCTCATGCAGCTTATAGGCTAGTAGCAAAATGGAACAATAAACATGATCATGCAGTGCAACAGGCTCTATGATAGAAAGCACGGGGGTCTATCAGAGAACATAGGAGAGACATAGAACCCGGGCCCTGAGGCCAAGGGACTCTACAGAGGAAGTGCTATCTAGGCTGAAATCTGACCTGTAAATAGGAGTCAGCCAGGTGAGAGCCAGGGGAAAAGTTTTCCTGGTGAGAAATACCATGTCTGAAGCCCAGAGGTGAGACCATAGCACACTTGGAAATTGAAAGGTTCAGTGTAGCTGGAGGGCAGAGTGGCGTAGGACTGGAAGGTGGGGGTTGGGGGCAGAAAACAGATCCTGCTGGACTTGAAAGCCTAGTGAGTTGGGACTTTGATCTAAGGTCAGTGAGGAACCACTTTAAACCCTTTTAAACAGGTGAGAAAACCGATAAGATTTATCTTTAAAAAAATTATTCTTGCTCCCTTGAGGACAGTGGATCAGAAGAGTGCCAGATAAAGGGACTGGAAACCCAACTGCAGGCTACAATCCAGACAAGAGATGATTGTAGGAACCAGGAGTAGAGAGAGCAAGAGATGTAGACAGATTAGAGACGTTTAGATATCAGGCGGGTCCCAAACATGTCACACGATTGCACTCACACTCTACATTCTTTGCCAGGCAAGCCTTGCTCCTTCTATCCACAGATTCAAGTTCTACTACATTGAGGCTCTCGCTATGTGAAGTCTTCTCTAACTTTCAACCCCAGTACCTGTATGAATGCTTGTAGGAGTTTTTTCTCTGCACCCCTTTATTTCACAAAGAAAATTAATTTACAATGTCAGTTCTTGTTTCCTTAGCATATTTAGTTTCTTTTTTTTTTTTTTTTTTTTTT
>NC_041233.1:46976125-47083677 GCF_002837175.3 Physeter macrocephalus
TGCGGTACGCGGGCCTCTCATTGTTGTGGCCTCTCCCGTTGCGGAGCACAGGCTCCGGACGCGCAGGCTCAGCGGCCGTGGCTCACGGGCCCAGCCGCTCCGCGGCATGTGGGATCCTCCCGGACCGGGGCACGAACCCGTGTCCCCTGCATCGGCAGGCGGACGCGCAACCACTGCGCCACCAGGGAAGCCCAGCATATTTATTTTCTCAAGCGGATGGCGAGCAATATGAGTGGAAATCATGTTGATACATCTTTTTATCTTCCTCCCCCTCAGTATTTCCCACCTCATCTTGTGCAAGGTGGATGAACCATAAATATCTGTCCTGTTGACCAACTGTGTTGCTACCCCACTTCCAAAAATTCTCCAGGTGGTTCTCTTTCAGGTTTCACTTTAAACGACACAACCAACCAATCTAGTAGTTCGGTCATTCATTTATTCCTTAGCTTGCACTTTTATTCATTCACTCAGCATATACTTATTAAATGCACTATTCGATAGCTGATCTTTTGCCTTTTACTAAACTATCCATTTCATTTGGGGTACTGTGCTTTTTATCACAGAGCCAGACCACTTCTCCTGTTTGCCATAAAAAATGAGGATGGAATGTACTGGAGATGTTTTTCTGCTCTAAGCATAGCTGAGCCCATGGTACCCAGATGAGCCATCTTATGACATGGGAAGGAGCTAAGGTGTGGACTGATTCCTTTGGCTTCCTAGATGGAGCGCTAGCCTTCTGTAGTTAGCAGATGTCTTGCCCAAGGGACTTAAACCTTGGTGCTTGAGTGTGTTAATCCTGAGTTCATCCTGTCTTGTTTTTTAAACTGTTTCTAATGTTTACCCAGTAGAAGCAGAATTAAATGGCACCAGATACTCCAAAATGCATGAATCAGAAGAATGTTAGAGCCCTAAGTCAAAGTTCTTAACGTAAAGAAAACTTTTGTCTTTTGCCCCTGCTGCCCGCCCAGCCCTCAGTCTGCCATCGCCCTGCACTCCATCCTGCCAGTAACAGGCACCGGACTAACTGTGGTTTGGTAGTGAAGCTTCTGAGTTCCAAGATTCTTCTGAACTGTGCTTGCTGTGATTTTTATGCTAGCATTGCATCAAAGCTCTTTTTTGGCAAAGAATTTGCCATATATGATTAAAAATAATTTGGGGGGCAGGATTTCTACCAGGAATTGAACAAACAATGTACTGTCTTACGCTGGTTCCAAATTCCTAATGTATCTGCTTTGTACAGTCCCTGTTTCATAAAACTACAATTCCTCATTTGTCTGAGCTCTTTCTGCTTGTGTGCTAGCAGAGTCACACCCCTTTATTTTTGGACCTAAAGGCACCTTCCCAAGTTTGGGAAAGCCTCTTACTTGAAGTCACAGAAGCCCTCAATAATGCAGTTGTTGCAAGCTTCCTTGTTCAACATTTAGCAAGCTACCCCATCGCTTTTCCCGATCAGGGCAGATGTTGTAAAACGGCTGACTCCTCAGCCAGTTGGCTGAAGAGACCTCCCAGTCCCCGATCCATTTTCCTGCCAGGGCCACCAGCTTGGAGTCTGATACCTTTCCTATTTTCTCTCTAGAAACTCCCCAGTTGAACAGATGTGGCCACACAGCAGAAATCAGATGTTTTATATGTTTAATTATTTTTATCTGAAGGTGCATCCTGAGTTTGTGAATCAACCTGTAGAAATATCTAGGTTCAACAGGCTTTTGTGCTGGGCCTCAATCTCTCAGCTGCGATCCTAGAAGTTTTCCTGATTTGCTGATGCCTCATTTAAACTTAGATATTTCTTGATTTTGTTTGTTTTCTTTTGATACCAGATCTTTATAGCGTTAGGTCACTTTGGTTGGCACATAACAAAATCCTAGCCTAAACTGGCTTGAACAAAAAGGCAATTTATTGGCTTACTTCACCTGGAAAGTTCAAGGAGGAAGGTAAGGCGCAGCTGGATTCAGGGCTCACAGGGGATTCTCAGGACTCAGTTTCTCTCCATTTCTGGGCTCTGCCTCCTGCTCGTTGCTTTCGTCCCATGTTTCGTGTGCAGGAATAGTAGCGGTTGGCAGTAGTATTGTAGATACATCCTCTAATTTTCAGGTCCTGTGGAAAAAAGTGTCCCAAGATGTTCGATAAAATTCGGAACCTATCATTAACCAGAGTTTTTTTTCACATACTCATCCTGAACCCATCACTTTGGCTAGGCTTACGCTGGTTAGCGTAGAACATCCTGATGTGGTAGTCCTGGTAAAGAGTCCTAACCACAACCAAACAGAAGAACCACCCACCTCAACTCCCAGCTGGAGTGGGGAACCTCTTTTTCTCTTTCCTTTACCCACAAAGAATCCAGGTTGGCTTTAAAGGAGAGCCGGCCCTGTAAAACCAATTAAAACCCAGTTATCAAGGTCTGAATGAACCATCATTATAAACATGTGTTTATTATTTTTACATTCATTGACACTACTTTGTTTTTCTGTTTCTTTATTGTGGCAGAATTTGTTTTTCAGTTTTCTTTTCAGTTTTAACTTTAGTTTTCCTTCCATTATGACGTATTTTTAAAATGGGGTAGTCTAGACTACATTTTCAAAATCCTTCTTTTAGAAAGTTCATTTGTCATTTTAGATGCCATTTGTAGAGGCTGAACAAATGAGTAGAATGTATTAGCTTTTATCTTTTAATAAAGATTATATAAAATTCAACTGTTAAAGAGATCTGCTAGCATTATTTTAAATGTGACATTTTGTCTGAATTGAGACTAAGCAGAGATTAGCATAAAAAAATCCTATAAAAGTGTTTGAGAAATTTGACTCAGTCAAGGTACTTTATATTGGCCTCCACAAAATTGACCAAAGCATTCTTCTTCCATCTCTTTGCTCCCCTCATCCTTATATGCTGGTCTAAGAGAACACCAAAATGGTGTCCATGGTAATTATTCTTAATTTTGTTTTATAGGCCTAAAATTCCAGTTATACCACACACATGAAATTTAAATAGAAATTTAAATAGGAGTGAGGAAACTCCTACTGCCTCTATTATTATTATCATTACAATTGCTATTACTAATAATTATACTAATGATGGCTACCAATTATTGATTGCCGACTCTGTGCTAGTGATCAGAGAAGGTACTAAGATTCATTATTTAATTGAATATTGTCAACAACCTATGAGATAGGTAGTATTTATTCCCATTCCTGGGTGAGGAAACCAAGGTTAAGAAAGCTCCTCTGAGATTTCACACAACCAGTAAGTTACAAGCCTTGAGAGTTAAATACAAGTCTGCCTAATTTCAAAGCTCACGATTTTTGTTTGGCTCCTGTTAACTGATAGACTAGTCTTTAGGTCTATGCAACAGAAATAACGTTGCCTTGGGAAGTCCTTCTCCCTGGCCCTGATTGACCCATTCTGGAGAGAGGCTTCACTTGGATGGCAGATAATGTGTCCTATGTGGCTGCTCTTCACATTTAGACCCTTCATTATGTCAGTCCTCACACAGGTAAGCCATCTGTAAATTTTGCTATTTGATCATTCCTTTGTTATGTTTGGTAAGGAAGAGATTAAGGATCTTGCTTAAGATGAGTCGGAAATGGTTGTAGTGTTCACAAAAGCTACATATTTCTATCTTGTGTCTTAATTGCTGGATAAACAGGTATGAATCAATCCATTCCTGACTTCAGCACACTGTTATGACCAGGAAGAATTCCATTAACAGTAGGCTCAAAGTACCAAGGCATTAGATGGGAAAGGCTCTTCAAGGAGAGTAGCTTTGCTCAGACTGCCTTAAGCAAGCAAGGGAGTTCGTTCGGCTAACATCATTGCCAAGTTCAGCAGTGTCAACTTCAGGCACAGCTAGGTCTAGGGGCTCAAATAATGTCATCGGACATCTGGGTCTCTCTACCTCTCATCTCTGCTTTCCTCTCTTGGCTTAGTACTCCAGATGACAGGAGGGTCCAGAGAGGCTGTATACTCACATTCTGTCAGCTTTCAAATCCAGCACAAAGACAGTATCTCTTTCCTAAGAGTACTAGCCAAAATCCTGAGAATGACACTTTGGCTTGGCTTGGGTCATACACCCACCTCCTAAGTCAGTTACCGAAACTGAGGGAGAGGACCGGCCGGTCCTTTGTTGTGTACTGTCCTCTGGAGCATGGGAGTGGGTTGAATCCCTCCAGAACCATAAACTCTGGAAATGTGTAGAAAGGTGGTTTTCCAAAAGAAAGTCAGGAAGAAGGGAAACCAAAGCAAGAAACCAACCAACCAAACAGCAACGGCCATAAAAACGCAGGTGTCCATCATACTTTTTCTTTCTTTTCTTTTTTTTTTTTTTTTTTTTGCGGTACGCGGGCCTCTCACTGTTGTGGCCTCTCCCGTCGCGGAGAGCGGGCTCCGGACGCGCAGGCTCAGCGGCCATGGCTCACGGGCCCAGCCGCTCCGCGGCACGTGGGATAACCCGCGTCCCCTGCATCGGCAGGCGGACTCTCAACCACTGCGCCACCAGGGAAGCCCCATCATACTTTTTCTAGAACACAATTTCTCTATCTGGAAATAAATCCAACTTCAGAATCCTGAGCCTGCTCGGTACCCACTGCTGGAGGGAAGCAGGCAGAGAAAGATGTGGTATGTGGGCTGCTGCCCAAGCATTAGTTAGGGTAATAGAGATGAACTCTGTGCATTCTGGTGACCCAGGAGGCCTGGAGGCTACAGTAACTAAGATGAGAGTGTGTTCCAATTGGGAATGTTTCCCAGTTAGGGGGATGGGTGAGAGAGAGCAAGATCTGTCCTGAGGAAAAACAGATTTATTTTCAAACATCCATTTGGGGTGATTATTAAACAAGACATTTAGAACACTTCTCAGCCCCTGCTGGGCTGTGCTCTTAAGATGTGACATTCGGGAGATAACACCCACTGTTACTAGTGACTAGAAAATAAGGATGAAGTGGCAAACTACGTCAAACAATACAGGACAGTCAGCAACAGGAGAGATGTGGGTGGCACTGAGTTAATTAGAGGGCTTTTGGAAGGGTGTGGATTCATATAGTTGGCGGAAATCACTTTTTCATCAGTTGGGTAAAAATATTAAAAAGATTTGGATTTATGTTTCAACGTTTTCAATAAAAAAGAAAGATAACAAACCCCCCCAAAATCTTGTCTTCCCACTGGTAGAGAGTGGTCCTCACTCAGTGAGTGGTATTTGATACAGAAAGCCGAGAAACGTTTGGTTCAGAGTAGGGGATACTAGGAACATAGTAATAAATAATAGAATAAATTACAGGCCATCCAGGAAAATAAAATAGATGGCCTCAGCTATAAAGAGAAACCCAAGTAAGAAGATGCTCTTGGAGTAGAGTACTTATAGGTCAAATAAAAATTCTTACGACATTTTTAAACTCAGAAATTTAATTCAGTTGGATGTTAGAGAAAAACTCTTGTTGCTTTCAAATTTTAAAAAGGGGGAGAAAAAAATAAAAAGGTACCCTATTTTCTGGTTTCCTGTACTGTGAATAGTGCCAGAGATCTGGGCTCCAGGGCTAACGGATGCCCCCTGGAATGGGTGCCCAGGCCACTTACCACCAGCCCTCAGCAGGGACTAAAGTCAGCACCTCCTTCATCCTCAAGTGGATGTTGGCTAAAGCAACCAGCCCTGTGCCTGTCAAAATATAAGCTAAGGATGGCATATGGGATTAGAGCGGGAGCATAAGACCTCAGATGTTCCCAAGAAAAATGAATCATATAAGGCCTGGCCTTGGATGATCTGCCGCTCATTAATCCCCCCTTT
Source organism: Physeter macrocephalus (assembly GCF_002837175.3). Classification (NCBI taxonomy): domain Eukaryota; kingdom Metazoa; phylum Chordata; class Mammalia; order Artiodactyla; family Physeteridae; genus Physeter; species Physeter macrocephalus. The sequence continues at coordinate 46,981,893 of NC_041233.1, forward strand.
CCACAGTGGTGGGCGGGCTGCTGGCGATGTGGGCTGTGATGGGAAGCACACTTTCCTGGGGTTTTGTTCTATTCTCCAGGCTCCTCTTAGGCACCAGAAGTATTCATTTCCTGGCACACGTGGGGATTTGGAACACGGGTGTCCAATTCGCTCTTTGGACAGCTTGGACAGCTGGCTGGGCCCTGGAATATTTGAAAGGGCCAGTGGGAACCCACTGTTATGCTAGATTATGCCTGACCCAGCCGTCCCGTTTTCTGACTCTGCAACACAATCATGGCCCTCAGTTGACCTCTCCTTCCTCGACTCTCCTACTTCTGACCATTCCAAACATTGCTGCCAGATAACGTCTTCTTAAATCACCATTTAAAGTTGTGAACCCTTGTCTCGAAGGTTGGCAGGGACTCTTCTTTGTTTCCAGGAGAGTTTCGAATATCTCCATCTCAGTCAGGCCAGTGTCCCATCCCCAGCGTTCTTCAAACACTCTTCTCATGCCTCCCTCCGAATCTTTGCCCATCTCTTCCCCTGGGCTGGAATGTTCCCTTGTACCCCTCAAAGCCCTGCATCTACCTGCCCTATCCAGACCACCCCAACTCTCAGGGTTTTCGTCAACAGATTGCTTACATTGTACAGTATCGACACAGCTCTTTGGACAATTAATTGTGCCCTTTTTCTCTTTTTATTTTTAGCACGTTTTTATATACTTATGTTGATGAGAGTATCAATTTCTTCCTCTCTTGTATCTCCCAGAGCAATGACCACACAGGAGATATTTTAAAATTATTGAGTAAATGAATACATAACTGAGGGGCATTGATAGCGCTACAAAATTTTTGTGATTCGAGTAAAACAGGTTAGAAAAATTACAACCTACCCCCAACCTTGCTATTTCGAAATCTGAATTTCATCTACTGGTAGGTCAGTGTGCCCTTTGTACCACTTGTTTTAATTTGCATCAAAAAAAGATACTAGAAACATCTTTCATCAGCAGAATATTTCTACTGTCCATCCTTTGCTTAGAAACCTCTAGTGATTTCCTATCAGTACAACATTAATAACAAGCTAGCCCCTCGAATTCTCTGTTCTCCTGACTCCTTGCTTTGATCGGCTCCCGCAAACTCATCTTCCTGGTTCCTACCTCATTCCACGTCCTGGTTCCAGCCTCATTTTCAAGGAGGCTTGAGCAGCCAGTCTTTGCCTCTTCCCCTTTCCCGGTCAGATGGCTGCTTTCCCTGCCCCCCTGGGCAAAGAACTAGGGCCTTCTGAAGTTTTATCTTTTTTTTTTTTTTTTTAATTTTTTAAAAATTTGTCTACTAGCTCCCTAGGTTATTTCAACCATTTTCATGGCTTTATTTATTTATTTATTTTATAAACTTATTTATTTTATTCATTTTATTTTTGGCTGTGTTGGGTCTTTGTTGCTGTGTGCAGGCTTTCTCTAGCCACGGTGAGTGGGGGCTACTCTTTGCTGCAGTGCCCGGGCTTCTCATTGCGGTGGGTGGCTTCTCCTGTTGAGAAGCATGGGCTCTAGGCGTGTGAGCTCAGTAGTTGTGGCTCACGGACTCTAGAGCGCAGGCTCAGTAGCTGTGGTGCACGGGCTTAGTTGCTCCGCAGCATGTGGGACCTTCCTGGACCAGGGCTCGAACATGTGTCCCCTGCATTGGCAGGCGGATTCTCCACCACTGCGCCACCAGGGAAGCCCCCATGAAGTTTTATCTTTAAAGCTGTGTAAAAGCTTCTCTGAAGCTGGAGTACCAAAGTGGGGGAGGTGCAGAAATCTGATTTACCATTCGGCGTCTATGACTTGTTGAGATTAAAAAAAATAAACAAAAGCAGGCATATTTGAAACATTAAAGACACATCAGTTACTTCCAGCTTGTGCTATTTCCTTTTGAACTCTCATCTTGTGAATGTTATTGTCTCTCTGCTCCTGAGTGCCTTTGTCCCCTTCTTGGGTCTGAGCCCACCCTTCAAGGGCATCTCCCCCAGGGAGCAGGAAGCCAGGAGGCAAAGTGTAGCTGTCCCTGAACCAAGCTGGCGCCCTGATGGCTTAGCAAACCTTGCCTGCCACTCCCTTCCCACCGACGGAGCTGGCTCTCCACATGAATGTTGGAAATCAGGGCCACGGGTGGATGGAGCATCTTGACTTCCATGGCGGCCAAGCAGCCTAAGCCCTCCACCTGACGGTCCCTGATTAACAGGTGAGGGGGCTGAAAGCCCAGAAAGAGAATAGTGCTGGTGACAGCAATTGATATGCATGAGCAGAGGCTGGAATGCATCCCTAGGTCTCATTTTCGCCTTCGGTTATCCCTTGTTTGAAAATCTGCTTTCATTCGCTTGGAGTCAACTCCAGGAAGAAGGGGAGCCTTACAGGATCTCTGGGTGGTCAGGGTCAAATCTTCAGGGGTGACTTAGCCCAGGGACAGCTGAGGTCAAGTGCTGAATTCTATTATCTTCCCTGGGACTTCAGTCTCAGCCAAGACAGTACCCAACTCATAGTGGACTTGAGCATCTGTGAGAAATACAGAGGTTGAAAGAACATTATTGTTTAAAGGGACCTGAGAAACCAGTCTTCCTTACATAGATGAAAAAACTGGGGCCCAACACGTATGTAAAATCCTTCTTGGATTTTCGTATTCATTCATTCATGTATTCTGCAAAGATTTATTTAGTGCTTACTACGTGCAAGGCAGAGGGTCCAAGGTCCCTATGCTGGTGTGTAGCACAACTGAGACCAGAACTCAGGGATCCTCATTCCTGGCCCAGTATTGTTTTCCCTACAAAATATCATAAGCCAGCATGTTAACTGGTTGCTTGACCATTCATCAAGCTGCTACTAAAGTCTGAGCACTCGTGTGTGACATAATTATTTCAATCAATTTTATACCATCCTGAAAGATGCATGATGAGGAAACCGAGGCTCTGAGAAGTAGCACACCATGTTGGGATCCTGCACTAGTAAGCGGTAGAGTCGGGATTCAGTTGGGAGTCCATGTGACTACAAAGTCCAGGCTCCATTTTCACCACGGGGCATTAGCTTCTCAATTGCTTCCAATACTCCATGCTCTAACGGGGTTGATCTCATTCCCCACCAAGGGGATCCCCTCCTTTTTACCAGCAAACCTTTGGGAATGCAGTTCCCCTCCTCGGCATGCTCTCCTTTCTTCCTCTCTCCCTTATTCTCACTTCTCCCTTGGGGTTCACACCTTGATTAGCTCATACTTCAGGAATGTTTAGAAATGATGAAATCTGGCCACCAACATTTTTTTTTTTTTTTTTTTTTGCGGTACGCGGGCTTCTCACTGTTGTGGCCTCTCCCGTTGCGGAGCAGAGGCTCCGGACGCGCAGGCTCAGCGGCCATGGCTCACGGGCCCAGCCGCTCCGCGGCATGTGGGATCCTCCTGGACCGGGGCACGAACCCGTGTCCCCTGCATCGGCAGGCGGACTCCCAACCACTGCGCCACCAGGGAAGCCCTGGCCACCAACTTTTAACTTAGCTGAGCTTACTGTTTAGAGAGCCATCATTCCTTCAAATGTGTTTTATTTTGTCAGGTTTTACTGACAAGCCCGGGTCAGACTGGCAAACAGTATCGCTACATAAACGTTTGTCAGTGGCCCTTTAGAAAACGGAGGAAGACCTTGACCTGTCTTCTGTCCTCTTGTCTGGAACGAATTGCTACTTGCCTGGGTGAGGGTTATTTGCGATTATTCAGCCAAGTCAGGGAATGCTCTGAATAATCAGATATTCTGATGAATAGAGTTACATTACACGGATCATCAGCTTTCAAGGAATTAAAATGAAATACACTTAACACAAATACTGTACTAAACATAATATAATTTTCTTGCTGGGTTTGGTGCTGATGCTGTGAGCACCGGTTATCACTGTCAGGAGTTGAGGTGTTACGGAAAGAGCCCTAGAAACCAGGTAAGTAACCTGCTAAGTGATTCTGAGGCATTCCATCTTTCTTTTCTGAGTCCAATTTCCTCCTCTATAAAACAAACATGTTGGATTAGATTCAGTTTGGTATACATGTAGCATGCGTGCCTTCATACTCTGCTCCTGGGCCCACGTCAAGACATCACTAATCAATTGAGGCACTTTTTCCTTTGATCCCTGACAGCCTCAGGAGTCCTTTACACCCAATGTTCCAGCAGCAACCCTCAGTGGACTGGAGTTGGCACATGAAATGAAGTCTGTTTGCTATGGTTGAACTAGATGATCTCTAGGGTCTCAGCTTTTATAAGTTGCCTGGAGCAAGTGCATGGTGGGTAGAAAGCTGGATGGTGGAGAGTTTGTGGTATTATCAAGCATTAAGTATTTGACCACTCAACTGAGATTCCACCCCCCCCCAATCCACTGAGACCTAGGCTAATGTGGCTACTGAAAGCTATGGCAGGAATCGTATCTAAAATCCTGGGTGGGTAGGTCTGAGTGACTGGTGACAAGAGAGGTCTGGTCAGCTTGGCTCAATGCCTAAGGCTCAAGTCAGCTGTTAACTTCTCTTGAAGCCCCCCTCATAGAAATAGGCAAAAGTCATTAAGCCCACATCTGAGTTCCCTCTGCCGCAGCACTAGGCTGGGATGTGTCATTCTATGTTATGGTTAGTGCGATGTGAAATACAACACTCCTAGTGGATTATAAGCTTCTTAGAGTCAGGGAGGAGCTTCTAGTTACCTTTCGGATTCACAGCTAACAGACTGTTTAACCTCTGACAAGTTACTTAACCTCTCTCTGCCTCGGTTCTTAATTTATTAAACAGGGAAATAATAATAGTATATACTTCTGGGGTTTGTGGTGCCCATCAGATGAGATCATTGATATAAGTGCTTAGAAGACCACCTGATATATTCTTGTTGTTTTATTATTGTTATAAAATCACAGCCTAGCACAATGCCTGATGAACACAGGTGCTGATGTATGTTGACTGGTTGAGTTTTTAAATGACCATCAGAGGTGAACATGCACCTTTGGAGGGACTCATCCAAGAACCGTCAGGGACCTGGATATGACAGGATCTGTCCACAAGACAATGGGGAACTGAACAGGGCAGATTTTAGTACAAAGGGTCTGAATCCATCTGCCTTTAAGGCCACCAGAAACTGCTGAAGGGAGTCACATGACAAGGGAGGAAGTTCTGCTCAGTTTTCTGGGCTCGGGAAATTTTTATTCTTTTAACTAGACTCTTCTATCTTTTGAAGCATATTCACAAATCATAAAAGTACTTTTGTGAGAACACATCATTCTTATCTCATTGTGTCCTCAAACAAACTTGTGAGTTCAGGCTCAAGGCACTCACCCTTACATGACTAATGAGAGGAGGCTGAGGCCCAGAAAGGTTATGTGACTTGCCTAAGGACACACAGCTTGTATGGGAGGCACAGAGCCTATGCTCAGACTCCCATCTCCACAATCTCCTCTATTCTCTCTTCTTCCTGTTCTCTCCAGAAGCATAGTTCAGTTTTAAGTTTCCGAGCAGTTTTTTTTTCTAAATAGCATCAAGAAAAAGCAATTTTATTAATATGTTAATATAAATAATGAGTTGATGAGTGCTTTTATCTTCCTCAAATCCTCCAACCAAAATATTTCCACAAAAGGAGTCTGCAAAACATGCTTGAGCATGATTGGAAAAAGAGGACCGGAACAGCATATAATGCTTAATGAAATGTATAAGGGATAGAACTGGGCTTTTATTTGAAACGCAATGTTCATTTTGCTGCCAAATAAAATAAAACAAGTATGAAACAAGAACAAACCACTGTTGGACGTGTTTCCCTGAAGACTTGGACACAATGTGAAACCAGGAGTTTATATGTTGCCTTTTTTAAAAAAAATAAAGGAACATGTACCTTTTGAGTAGACATGACTTTTAGTTTTCTTTTCCATGGTGGGACTAATTTTGCAAGAGACCAAAATCAATTCATCCCTCATTCCTCCTGGAGACCAGGACATACAATAAACCCATTTTCCAAAATGGCACCCCACCATGACTTGAAATGAGTGGGGCTGGGTTTGGACACTTGAGAGCCCCCATTCTTATCATCCTATGGCTTCCCTGATTAAGATGAGGTGACCCCAAGGGAAGCCATAGCTGGCTAAGCCAACGAGATCCCTTTCTTTAGATATTTTCAATCGCAGGGAGGAGGATTCCAGCTGGTATAAATACTTGAGTAGGGAGAACATGGAGATCAGAGCTAAGATAGCTACATTGGGCCACGTTCAAAATGAGCATGCAGAGAAAAAAGGTGAGGAGAGAAAGAGAGAAAAATGGAGTAGAGACAAAAAGGGTAGTGAAGGCATGAGAAGATATGAGAAAGACTGTGTAGGTCTTGAAAAACAGGGGGACTATTTTTCGAACCCAGATTCCAACTCCAGTCTAGGAGGTCTGGCTGGATTTCTTGTCCTAAGACTCCATAAGCTTCCATAAGTTGCCCTCATGTCTTGGCAGAGTATGATATTCTATTTGTTGGGTAAAATATTCATTAAATAACCCTCCTTCTTCCTTGGGCTACTTTGAGTGGATTTTTGCTCCTTACATCCAAAGAGGCTTTGGTTGGTATCATACAGCTTTCTCTAGCTGATGTACAGGTTGGTGGGGTTCATTCCAATGATCAGGTGAGGGTTTTTTTCCTTTCTTTCTTTAATGTGATGATTTATTGTACATTTAACATGTTCCAGAATCTGTGCAAAATATTTCGCTGCATGATCTCATTTAAGTCACACAACAATTGAGGTTAGTACATACAATTTAGTACACACAATAATCAGCAATAAATACTACTTTAACACAATTTTATAGAGTAGAAAACTAAGGATAAGAGTAAGAACAACTGGTCTGACCCAAGGTCATGCAGGTAGTACATGGCAGAGCTACTATTAAAACCTAGAACTGGGCAGGTCATTTAACATTTCTTTGCTTCAGTTTCCTAACTGTAAAATGGGGACAATAGTATCTACAAAGAAGAAATGTTTTGAGATCTAAAGTCAAGAGGTAAAGATATAAAAGTGTCTAACACGGTGCCTGACATTCAGTGCTCAATGAATCTTTGTTTAAAATAACAATAAGGCCAGGGTTCTTAACTGAAGTTCACGGATGGGCTCCAGATCTGTTTACTCCCCGCCAGGTTACATGAGAATTTTATGTATATGACTATGTCCACTCTTTTTTTTTTTGGCTCCTGGAGAGTGTTTTGCTTGCAACAGTTTTCACCCAGGTCGGGGCTGCCTCAACTCCACTCCCAAAGTGAAAAATATAGACTTTAAAGGAAGATTAAGATCCTCCTTTGCTTCCACTCATTACTCACTCAACTCCAAGAAGGAAGAGTTTTGCAGAGTCACGGTGAGCTAGGTGGAGTTTTTGTGTGATAAAGAAGAGAAAAAAATGCTTGACTTCTCCGTGGGAGTCCTGGCCCTTTTGCTTATATTCCACACTGCTTCTCTCACTTGGTGATCTGTGTGGCTAAAACTGTTAACACTGGGCTGCCTTGTATTGGGGAGATATTTGAGGAGAGGTGGAGTCTGTTAGGCCTCCCCATCCCAGGCAAAATAAATCCTCACAGGTATGTAGGTCTGAGCCCACATGTTGGGAGATTGGGGCCAAAGCCTCAGGGGGTAATAAGTCTTCCTTTGACAGCTCTCCTTATCACACCCTCATTGGTGGTAGCTTTTCAGAAGGAGAGAATTTGAGGTCAAGATCCCATCTGATATTTCTCTGCCTCTCAATAAAATAGTTTAGCAATTTCTTATCATCCTTTGTGATTACACACACATACACGCACATAATAGCAAAGTCTCAGGTGGAAGGTTTCCAACCATTTGACTGACTTTAGTTGATAAAGATCTAGATAACTATTTTCTATTATAGCTTCAAAATCTGGGAAAGTAAGTCCATGAATAAAATCAGCCATTTTGTCTCTTTTTAACATATAACTCAAATAATAGCACAAAACATTTATTGAGCACTCATTTTATACCGGTAACTAAACTAGTGTGTTACATGCGTTCTCTTTAATTCCTAACCACCCTATGAGATTGGATATATTATTATTTCCACTTGTAGACTAAGAAGCCATGCCTTGAAGAAGATACAGAACATCTCCAAAGTTACCTGATGGGTATCTGACTGGAAACTACAGTGACTAAACTGTCACTGGTGTGCTTCATGCTATGGTAGGAAGTGTGTGATGTGTGAGTGGAATCCCATCTGTGAGGATATTTGGGTTTAATTTTCATGTCTCTCACAGCTGGAAAAATCAATTCTCAGTTTCTCCACCCAACAAATCAGGTATCCTGATACCTGCCTCCTCCTACGTCAAAGATGAGGCCTCTCTCTGAGTGTGCACAGATGCTCCCCAAAGACAAAAAGTTATCCAGATTAGTTTTTACAATCCAGATTCTTAGAGATCAGTCGGCAATGACATACTCTCTGAACTTGGTAGGAAAGAAAATCCAAATTTGTTACTCTCTATGGAGCCAGCAAGTATTAGAAATTAAAGTTTTACTAACATCCTCTATCTTCTTAGTTCTCTACTCATTACACTGTAGAATTGTTGTATTGGTCGGCTGGAGCTGCTGTAACAAAATATCATAGACTGGGTGGCTTAGATGACAGACATTTATTTCTCACAGTTCTGGAGGTTGGGAAGTTCAAGATCAATGTACTGGCCAATGTGGTTCCTGGTGAGGGCCTTTTTCCTGGTTTGCAGATAGCCACCTTCTTGCTGTATCTTCACATGGCAGAGAGAGGGAAATCTCTCTCTCTTCCTCTTTTTCTACAGCCACTGATCCCATCATGACCTCATTTAACTCTAGTTATCTCCCAAAGACCTCCCAAATAATATCTCTAAATTGGGGGTTAGGGCTTCAACATATGAATTTTGGAGGGCCACAACTCAGAACACAGCAATTGTAGTTTAAAACAACTAGGGACCAACAAAGGGTTAATAACATTATTTTACTGAGTAACCAATTATTTGAAATTAATTAAATTTCAGTATTTAACACAAAAATAGACTAAAGGAAGGTCCTTTAAATGCACTTAGCTATACAAAATACACTGGTGTCCTATTTTTTTTCATCTCACTATGGACTGACAAAACTTTGTCATAAAATGAGTTTTGTAAACCATTGCTGTTGAAAGGTTTTGTATGACTTTACAGTTGAAGAGACAGAAAATTTGCTTTATTTAAAAATAAATGTTTTGGAGTTCAACTAATTTGTGCAGAAAGTTTTCCTAATTTTTGAACTGTTGGAATTCTGCTCTGAGGCACTGCTTAGTGGCAAAGAAGTTGGGAACACTCAGTCATTGACAGACATTATAATTTAAGACATGTTTATTCAGCCCAAAGTCAAGGACATCAAAGTGGACAATTTTAGCTCTTTATCTATGCATGGTTCATATAACCCTTGGTTATCCAGTGTAAAATGTTAATTTTAATCTTCAACAAATAATACTAGATAAATAGAATATCAATCTTTGATAAGTAAAACTAGACTCAGAGGTATTAACCCCTGCAAGTAATGTCTACCCCAACTAACTACATATCTCTGGATACAGTTGGAGAAGAATTTCAGCTATTTAAGATTCATAAGGTCCCAGCTCCAGCTGGGACTTCAAATCATGTTTCCAGAACACAAGAACACTTGATAAAGTTGGAGAGAAAATTTTTTTGAAAATATGTCACCAGGCAGCTTGGGAGTGATTTAACAGAACCATCCTACAGGGTATGAATTTAACCTTTGATCTCTGAAATGAAGGTCAGCAAATTTGTTTTTACTCTGCATCTCTTATAATCAACTCAGTGTCTGGGTAAATCAGTTTCTAAAGAGGAGGCTGTGTTTGCAGATAAGTGATACTTTCACCCTCCAATTTTTAACCACTTAACCCTCTCTTCCCTGAATTAAATTCTACTGCTCTTCTCAACTTTTTGTGGGAAGGGAATCTAAAAACTTAAGATACCATATATTAGAAAGGGGGAAATGCCATACTGCCGCCTGCAAAAGAAATAAAATGTCCGACAGAATGTTTTAGGGATTTTTTTTTCCTTCTAGGAGATGAACACATGAAAAGATACTGGTTTTTACCTATCAGTTCACCTGAAGTCTTCTTGCCAATCTAGGACTGGCAAAGTATAGCCCATGGGCTAAATCCAACCCATTGCCTGTTTTTATAAATAAAGTTTTATTGGAACACAAACACGCTCATTCACTTAGGTATTACCTCTGGCTGCTTTTGTGTTACAATGACAGACTTGAGTTGTTGCAACAGAGATCATATGTTTCACAAAGTCTAAACTATTTGCTCTTGGGGCCTTTACACAAAATGTTTGTCAACCACTGCTTCAAATCAAAGAAAGAGGCTTGGAGTGCTGACATTATGAAAATACATCCTTAGCCCAGATACGCCAATGGCTTGGGGGTAAATGAAGATGGACATCGGTGTTCATCCAAATATTCACTTTGCAGAAACAGTCTGAGAATGACATTAAGGTGATGAAAAGAACAATAGTTGGGGATGCATCCTAATGAGGTATAGACATAGTGACTAAAATTATTCCTCTGATTCTCCAGCAGTCTATCTAATAAAAATATGCTACGGTGGAGATGAACCCAGAATCTTCAGCTAATGTCAGCCATTTGGGAATAAGAGTTCCTTCTCTGTAGCAGATGTGTGGCTCAAAGTTCACCACGAGTGCACTCACAGAGAGAGCACAGCATGTGCTGTTCAGCGAGGGACCAGCACTGGCCTGTCAATGGAATAACTAATTTCGTTAAAGGACTTGGGGAAGCAGTGGGGGTTGGGAGCTAGGCTAGAACTGGGAAAAAACAATTTTAACCCTTTCTGGGAATGACTATTTTACTTCTTAAATAGTGATGATTCTGTCCAAGAAATGCCTATTGAATTTAAACCAGAAGAATGCACTGTGCTCTGTAGCCGTCCTTGCCAGTCATCCTACATGGATAGCTGCCAGGAGGTTGACACACAAAGGCGATCGTTGCATGCATGGTTATTTCAGTCATAGACACTCGTCATTCCTTGAAATTGCTCCACTCTGAGGATTCTAAACTCCAACCTCCTCTTGCCCATCTTAGAAGTCAAGTGCATGGGCTGATGTGAGTGGGCTCCCTCGATTTCCTTCTCCAGCCCAAACTGCCAGGTATTCATCCTGGGTCTGGATTTTCACTTCTCTCTTGGAAGAAGAAGGGCAGAGACCCACCTCTGGGCTTGAGCATTGCCATGTTCTCTGCCCTCTTTGGGACGTTGCTTTGTCATCTGCAGGTGCTTCCTTTCTAATGACTCTTTCTGTTTCCCTAACTAATATGCTTGGGTCTCACTTACCCTAAAAATAAGAAAAACCAAAACCAAAAACATCCTTTCTTGAACTTAATGATTTTCTTTTGCCATTTTCCTGGCTTTCTTCCTTTTCACTATCTATAGCAAGGATAGGACTAGGTCATGCTGTAATAACACACAGCCCCTACATCTCAGCAGCTTTCCACAACCACCCAACTTCTGTAAGCATGTACCTACACTGCTGCCACCTACTTCCTCTGTCCACTCACTGTCGTCCCCACCCATATCTTCTAAAACCTGGCTTTTGTCGCCATCACTCCACTAAAACTACATTTTGTTGTTGTTGTTGTTTTGAAATTTTTTTTTCTTAAAATGGTCTCTTTGTTATCTAGCTAACCATATTTTCCCTGCTATTTCCTCCTTGGTTTCTTTGTAGAATTTGACCCAGACTTTAATCCCCTTCTTCCTGAAGCCTGTTCTTAGTTTGCATGATAGTGTTTGCAGGATTTTCCAACTTTCCCATGTCCTTTCTATATACTTTTTCTCTGTCTCCTTCACTTATTTCTCCTGCTTTTTTTTTTTTTTTTTTGCGGTATGCGGGTCTCTCACTGTTGTGGCCTCTCCCGTTGCGAGCACAGGCTCTGGACGCGCAGGCTCAGCGGCCATGGCTCACGGGCCCCGGCGCGCCGCGGTATATGGTTGTGGCCTCTCCCGTTGCGAGCACAGGCTCTGGACGCGCAGGCTCAGCGGCCATGGCTCACGGGCCCAGGCGCTCCGCGGTATATGGGATCTTCCCGGCCCGGGGCACGAACCCGTGTCCCCTGCATCAGCAGGCGGACTCTCAACCACTGTGCCACCAGGGAAGCCCATCTCCTGCTCTTCCTCCTGCTCAGTGGAAGTTGTCCAGGCAGCTCAGACTCTTCTCTGCACTCTCTCTGTGCTCTCCCTGGGGCTTTATTTAGCCTTTAGCTCAGAGCATGGAACTCCTAGCTAATCCATCCATTCATCCCTCCCTCCATCCATCCATCCATCCATCCCTTTTTCCAGATCTTGAACTACATTTGAAACTTTCACTTGGATTACACTTGCAAATTAATGTAAATTCGCAGCCTCTCTGTTAAACCAGCCCTTCTCCTTCCTGTTCATGGAACTGTATCAGTTAAAATGCTGTGACTACAAGTGATGGAATATCCCAACTCAACTAGTCTAAAATATAAGAAAATTTATTATCTTAAGTAATGGGAAGTCTAGGGGCTTCTTTTGGCTCTGACCTGCTCTGTGGCTCCTTTCCTGGTAGGGAGACTATTATAACATCCCTAATGATTATATTCACATACATTGGCCTCCAGAAAGAGGAGCCAAGTTTACTGTGTGTGTGTGTGTTTTTTGTTTGTTTTTTTTTTAAGAGCAATGAAATCTGTTCCAGAAGTCTCTCTAGCAGTCTTCCTTTTTGGTTCTTTAAAAAAATTAATAACAGCTTTATTGAGATATCCTTTGCATACCATATAATTCGTACAATTCAGTGTTTTTTAGTACATCCACAGAACTGTGCAGCCATCACCACAATCAATTTCAGAACACTTTCATTGCCCCCAAAGAAAGCCTGTATCCATTAACAATCACTTTCTGTCGCCTTCTCCCCAAAGCCCCTGACAGGCACTAACCTACTTTCTGCCTTTACGATTTGCTGATTCTAAACATTTTGCTCAAATGGAATCACACAATAGGTGGCTTTTTGTATCTGGCTCCTTTCACTTATCATAATGTTTTGAGGCCCATCCATGATGGGCCTCCATGAATCAGTATCTCATTATTTTTTATTGTGGAATAATAGTATTCCACTGTATGGACATACCACATTTGTTTATTCATTCCCTAATTGATGAACATTTGGGCTGTTTCCACTCCTTTGTTTCTTTTTGCCGAGAATTTCACCATATGCTCATGCCTAATCCAATCACTGGGAAGAAAATGGAGCCACATGGATGTCTTGGACAAATCAATACCCACCCCCTGGGGCTGAGGATAAGTGCATCTTCTCTTAAGCAGTGGCCACTTAGAGAAGGGTGAATATTTGAACAACATTGGAGGAGGGGAAGAGAGATGGGGAATGTGGGATAGACAAAAAACAGGGTCTGGTAAAGGCAACAATCAATACATTTTTAGTCCGAAAACTGGCTCTTTCTTCTTCCTGACCAGTGGTAGCCAATTGGTAGCCAAGCTTGTATGTTCGATCTCTGCAGTTCCCTCTCTCTCTCTCCCCTCCTCTCCCCATCCCCTCCCTTGCTGGGTGTCCCCTCCCCTGCCCCTTCATTCTCCTATTCCCATCTGTTTTTTTCTAACAGCCTCCTGCTTACACCAGTCCTTCTCTTGTACCCTTTTTCCCCTCCAGTCCATCTTGCACATCTTGGTGAGAGTATCCTTTTCTCACCAGCATTCATCTACTAGGAATAATGTCTCAGCCCCTGCTCAAAAGTCTTCTGCAGCTCCCTTGCCTATAAAACCAAGTCCAGATTTATTGCTCTCACAGTTAAGGTCAGCCTCATAATAACTTTATCTATCTTCTAAGTTACAAATCCCTTTTTCTATTTATGAAAGTCCTACTCACTCTTTAAGACATCTCAAATAATAAGAGCTAACATTTGTTAAACTGTGGTTACGTCTCAGCACTGTTCTAATAGTTACTGAGATAATTCCACTGATTGCTCTAAGAGGTCGATGAGATCCCTCTCTCCCTGCCTCGCCTTCTCACTCTCTCCCCCTCTCTTTTTCTCCCTCTCCCTCCCTCTTCTCCTTCCTCTCTCTCTCTCTCTTATTCCCACTTCTTCAACTAGACTTCCTGACACCCAATACATTTTTGTGGTGACCTAATTCATGTCCATTTGGTGATGTGATCATTGGCTTCAGAGGGGTTCAGTCTACCAGACTGAATGGGGCAGGGTGCTGAAGGAGATCGATGGTGCCATCCTTCAAATGAGTTATCCTTTCCAGGTGTACAGGGTTTAACGGCCTTCTAGAATCTGCATTCCCAGATTTTCAAGTCCCAGGCTTGAGTAGACTCAATTCTAGGTGTCACCTGTCATGTGTGACATGCCAAAGAGATACAAAAATAACAACAGTTAATATTAAAGGAGCACCTACTATGTGTCAGGCACGGTGACGAGCACTGTACATGCTCCCATCTCATGTCACCCTCATGTCAACACTGTGAGTGCCTTCATTTTACAGATGTGGAGACTGGGGCCCAGAGAGGTTAAGCAACTTTCCCGATGTGTCCCAGGCAGGACGTGGCAGAGCCAGAATTCCAGACCAAGTCCACTTGACTCCAAACTCCTTCCTCTTTACCTCTCAGCCCCACCACACTGCCTCCGCAGTTGGCAAGCCTGATTGGATCGCAGTCTGCAAGCAATTAGCGAAAGCAGCTCTCCAGCAAATCTAAGAAACAAGCCAATCTGTAAAAGGGGAGGGGAAAGCCATCTTAAAAGAGAGAGCTTTTTTCCTCCCCAGCTGGTTGAGGGGGAGCAGTTTGCCACAGGCTGCTGAGGGCAAGGAAGGGGCGGAATGTTCACTGAATGTTCATTTTCCCAATTGTTTTTCTATGACATTGAGCTCACACTCCAGGGAAAATGCAGGGCCTGAATTGAAATGTCGTCCAAAGCCATTCAGCCAGGGCTTTAAAAGAAGCTTTTGTTGGTGAAAATCCCTTTACTGTCCTGACTCTCCCTGGGCTTAAGGTTGCTTGATAAAATACAGGATAATCAGTTCAACTTGAATTTCAGATAAACAACAAATATTGTTTTATTATAAGTATGTCCCATGCAATATTTGGGACATACTTATACTAAAACATTGTTCATTGTTTACCTGAAATTCAAACTGAACTGGGTGTCCTGTATTTATCTCGGTAAATCTGCCAACCCTGCCTGAACTTCAGGGAGAAGCCTGTTGCCTTCTGCCCTGATGGCCGGCCAGCATCCGACAGGTTATGTCAGAATCTAAGGACGCATTCTGGGAGCTGCATGCTTATGCTTATTCTATGGTGTCCCTTTAAGGAAACTTTAAAAAAATGATGTAGGCTTTGTATGTAATAATGACAATCAATAAGACTAATAATCCTTTCAGGATCTGGGAAATGCCTGGAGGGTTTGGGGAAATCAACTTTCCACTCAAGTTCTTGGAAGCTTCTCAGTGTAATTTGTATTTAATAAAGAGCAGCAGCATCGCTGCCACAGCATCTTGGGAGAGCATCCCACAGAGGAAGTGGGAGAAGGCCCTCACTTCACTGGAGCGGAGGCCTCTTCCTCGGTATTAGGGTTGAATTCCAAGCTCAGCAAGACCAAGCCACGATGGAGGACCCGGTACAGGAGAGGGAGATGGGGGGATGGAGAAGGAAAAGGGGGCGGGAGAGGGAAGAGGCTTCGGTGCAAATTCAACATCGGTTTCTCTCTTGCGGTGTTCCCTGCTTCCCTCTTAGTGATAAATCTGAGAGCACATTCTTGGCATTGAGACTCTCCTACTTGGACCCTTCTCTTTTCTTGGTTCCTGGCACAGTGAACTTGGCCATTTGCTGCAGTGCTGGACCATTCCAGGGAGTGCCCCTTCTAACCAGCAGCAGCCCAGCTGTCAGAGCAGCCTCTTCAAAAGGGAAGACACCCTGGGAGGGAGAGTGTTTGCCAAGCAACTAAGTGGCCATGTTTCCAGGTGTTTAGTGTATGCGTGTGGGTGTGCGCAGCGGCGAATACAAGAAGCCATTGTGTTCTGCACGCTGAAGCTGGCCAAGAGCCTGGTAGCCAGGGTGGGTCACAATTCACTGCCACTCAACACATTTTTATTGAGCTTCTAAGTCCAATGCCCTGTGCTCAGCCTGTAGAAAATGTAAAGATAAGACTGATCCCTGCTTTCAAGCGACTCAAAATCTAATTGGGGATCAGGCAAAGAGACAGTAACATGACATGCAGAGCAGGGAAAGTATCCTCAGAGGGGTAAAAGCCAAAGTTTTTAAGATGTTCGAGAGAGTGAAAACATTTGCATGGAAGAGGGATCAGGAAAGATGCAATGGAGGAGGTGGCATTCAAAACTGAGCCTTGCTGGATGGGTGAGGTTTCCTTAAGTCGGGCATGGAGAAGATATATTTGAAAACTGGCGTTTTATTGTGTTTCATATGGAAATAAATTCATTCTTAACAGATCTAAAATGAATTCCACTAACGGTAAGCATGGTCATACCAGGGGTAGTATTCAAAGCAGACCAGCTTGACCAATTTTATTATAATGTTTTCTCCCCTTGGAGTAGCCTTGGTGGTATCAATAACTGACATGGTTGGCTAGAACAAAACACCAAGCCCACGTGCCAGACGTGGTGCTGTGTGGTTTATATACCGTATCTCAATACGAATGAATGGCAGCCTCCTGAATAATATTATCATCTCAACTGCAAGATTAAGGATATGGTCAAGATGGACCTAGAGATTATCATACTAAGTGAAGTAAGTCAGAGAGAGAAAGACAAATATCATATGATATCATTTATATGTGGAATCTAAAATATGATACAAATGAACTTATTTACAAAGCAGAAACTGACTCACAGACATAGAAAACAAACTTACGGTTATGAAAGGGGAAAAGGAGGAAAAGGGAGTTGGGGAGGGATAAATTAGGACTTTGGGATTAGCAGATACACACTACTATATACAAAATAGATAAACAAGCTCCTACTGTATAGCACAGGGAACTATATTCAATATCCTGTAATAAACCAAAATGAAAAAGAATATATATATATATGAATCACTTTGCTATACACCAGAAACTAAGATAACATTGTAAATCACTATACTTCAATTTTTAAAAAAGAATATGATCAAGTCAATTTATACAAATCCATCCCATCCACCCATCCACTCAGGTTCAGGTATTCTTCCATCGGCATTACAAAGCAATTTCTCTATTATTTTTCTTCCTTCAAGTTTTTTTCATTGAGATACAATTTTTGGCAATGTGTAGATTCAGTAAAAATGACCAATATGGATTAATAGATAGCTAATTTCTCTATTTTTAAATTTATACTGTAAAAGTATTGCACAGGTGGAATCCTATTTGTAATGCATTTCACTGAAACACAGGTTTCGGTTTTGGGAGTCATGTGCCCTTTTGACCTCTTGTTATCACTGTGGGCTGCTGTATGTATAAATATAACACATTTATATTAATTAAGAAATCATGTATAGTAAGTTTTTGGTAGTTCCTGATCAATATTTGTCCACCTCTTTAGAAATTTTGGAACTTTCAGTAGAGTAGGTGATGATTGCTACTGAACACATGTATTATACTTTAATACTTTAATAAGATGTAAGAAGGTTTCTAATATATTTTAAGGAAACTGTGGTATAACATTGTTTGAAAGTGGCTGGGTTTTGCTTAATTGTGGCATAAAGTTCTCGAAAAGAAAGGCCCTGGCTCCTTTAAGAAAGAGGTGGAGAGTTTTGGCAGCCTGTAAAAGCTGTTGGCACACTCCTTGGAGTAGAAGCCACTTTCCAAGTCAATGAAGTCTTGATAAAGGAAGGAGAAGTAGAGCTCTGAGCTGGCTTTGTGGGGGCCTAAGTAACCATTTCCCCGATTTAGAAAAAAAAAAAAAATTTCACAGGGAAACACTATCATATAGGCCTTGATGGTTTAGCTTTCTTTATAGCTAATCATCTTCAAGGGGTCAAAAGAGTTTTTCATTTTTTTTTTTTAACTTACCAGCAAGAGGAAAGGATACCCTTGAAAGTAGCCCTCCAGATATAATGATGAGGGTGGGTACCAAGGTAGATGGTTGCCTTCTCGCAGGAGGGCTCAGCACAGAGGCTAGTCAGAGAGACAGTGGTACAAATCAGGCTCTGCGAAGATCTCAGGCAAGTGACTTGTTCCCTTCACATTTGAATTTCCCCATCCAGTAAACTGGCCTCCTGCTGCTACTTCATAGGGCTGATAAGAGAATGTATTTTCTCGACAAATGGGTATTGAGCACCTCTCATGTATCAGCTCTCCTCAAATAAAAGAGACAGCTCCTGCCTCCATAGAGTGATTAAATGAGACGATGCCTTCAGAGTCCACCGAAAGGAGTCAATACCTGCTGTGGGGAGGCTATTGTCCCAATGATAAGACGTGCAAGTGAATGTAAAGACCCATTTCCCAGACTTCTTTTGGAAGAACATCCCCATCTGAAGCACTGATAAGAAGAATGATACTTAGAAGTTCTAGAGTTTAGGTAGACTCACAGAATGAGCTTTCCTTAGGCCTGGAAGTACGATGGCATTGGGCAAAGTGGGGGAAAGATCCCCAAATTATATTTCTAGGGTTGGAATTTCTTTTTCCTTTCAACTTTTTTATATTGACATACTTGTTATGTGTATGAGTCATTAGCTAATAAGTGGTTAAATCACGTATGTGGATATTTTAACAGAGTTTCTTCCTTCCTTCCTTCCTTTTTCCTCACTTGCTCTCTCTCTCTCTTTCCCTTCCCCCTCCCTTCCTTTCTTTCTTAATACAAAAAGCATCAAGACTAGATCCTGTACTCTAAAAAAACCTGATTAGCTCATCTACCAAGGATCTCTCATAACTAAGGCTCCGCAGAAATGGCTGTCATGGGCCTACTAGAAATTAATCAACATCTCTGTCAACAGAAAATGTCACTGCAGTGTTGCAATGTTTGTATACTTGCTGTCTTATTTTACTGCATAAAACACATTATTCCCTCTTAAATAGTGGTGTCTAAACCTAACTTGAGACCACAGAAAAGGTCTTCTAAAAAATATTTCTTCTAAGTACGGTCTATAAAAAAGTAGCAGAGAATGACGCTTTTTGTGTACCGCAACTTCAGCTGCCATATGGTACAGACCAGACTGTATTTTTAATATCTATTAATGAACAAATTGATCTGTCAACAAACAGTTGTTGAGTATGTACTTTGTACAGAAACTCATGTTGGATCCTGAGGGGGTTACCCCCCAAATTTACGTAAACAAAAAATAAGACAGAATTTTCCCTTTGGGGACCATGAAGTTGGCAAGATAACAAAAAGTTAATTAACAACTCAAAGCCAAGTGATAGTTGTCCCCTCCAAAAATGACAAAGCAGAGAGTATTGGGAAGGCTTTGTCAGGGAAGTTGTTCTTCAAACACAGGTAGGGTTTAGGCAATTCATTTTCTAAAACTTGTATAATGACAAACCAGGGACAAATGTCTTCTTAGCAACCTCAGCTGCCATGTGGTACAAAACAGACTGTACTTCTCATATTTATCAGCTAACAAATTCCTCAGTCAACAAGCATTCCTTGAGTATCTGCTTTGTACAAGAACCAATGCTGGATCTTTTAAACTTGTTTTTTAATTTTGGAACTTAATGAATTGCAGAACATATGTGTTGAATATTTGGAGGACAGATTTTTTTCAACCTCTGTAATGTACTGGGAGAAGTTGAGCTCAGCTTCCAAGAGCCAGCCTCCTCCCCCACTTCCTAGAGCCTCTGAGGCGATGCATTCAGCATCCCCCAGAGCATAGATCACTTGAAAGCCCAAAGTGTTAAGAATGATGACATTCTGCTGAGCCCTTCTGCACTCACAGGCACTTTGCGTTTGAGTGAAAGGGAAGTTGAGGCCAGGAGACGGATGAATCTTGAGGGGCTACTTCCTTAAACTTCAAAGCAAGCAAAGTTCCAGGCATCAGACAATGGAATTACTTTAGTTTAGAAGGAACTCAATGCACAATAACGTGGTAACTCCCAAAGTGAAAATACGGACTTGCTGCTTGTTCATTCCCAGGTCCATGGATCCGAGCCATGAATGAAGAGTTCTTGGCTCATTAAGAAGGACAGATTTTGGGGTATGCTGTGGAGCCACCCAGGTTTTATGAGGCTGGGAGTGGGTTACACAAAGTGCCACAGAGTGAGAAAGGAAGATGTTTGGAAATATTTTTCCTGCTTCGAGTGCTGAGATTGCAAGCGTTTTCTTAGCCCTGTGGAATTCCTCTAACAGCCTGGGGATGTCTAGGTTTCTAAGAAGCTTGAGGTGGTTGTTAACCTAATACACAGTCGAAGGGAGCCAAGACAGCCTTCCTATGCCAGCCGTGTGGTAGGATGTCTTCGTACAAGGCTCTTTAAAATCAGGGGTGTAAGGGAATCCTTCTTTCCTGAACTAGGGCCTCTGAAACTGGCTCAATGGTTCTTATCCTCATCTTCCTGCTTGCTTTGCTGAAGCACAGTGTAAGCAAATAAATAACAACGAATTGCTTAATGATTTTCATAAGGGTCCATATTTTCAAGGCGAGGGGCTCTCCTGAAACGTTTGATCTACTCCATATGACTCTGTTTTCCAAATGGCCAGCACATGTCGAGGCCTGCTGTCCTCTGGGTTACAGGAAGACGCCTTTGATGGGTTAACCACAGAGTGACTGAACTCTTTTTCAAGTCCCTTTCAAAAGTTCCTTTGTCCTGCTGTGGATCCTGCCACTTGGATGGTTTCAGCAGGAGATTGCTCCTGGCAAAGGGTTCTAGTACATTCTCCCTCTGATCTGGGTTTGGTCCTTAGGTAATACAATCTGTAATCTGGTGTCCCAAAGGTTTAAGCACCAGGCAGTTATGAAATAATTACCAAACTCTAGATGGGTCACTCATACTTTTCTGGCACTTTCCACCCAACTCCACACCTGAATGAATTTCCTTAAAGCCCAGTGAAGTCATCATCATTCTCGTAGGGAAGACTGATCTTACTCTTAACAAAACCTGTTGGCAGCTGCCTGATGCTGCCTTCTGTGGGTTGTGACTGCTTTCAAGGTGGCCCTCCATGCTCTATAGTCTTGTCCACTGGCTCCACTGCATCCAGCCTGGGTAAAGAATGAACAGTGGGATGTTTAAGCAATGATTTTCCTGACACCTTGCATATACGTAGCAAAGTGGTGGTTTAGTTTGGTTTATTTCTATAGATTTTGATATGATTCAAATCACAGCATACTGAGTGGGGCATACATAGATGTTAACAAGTTGGGAGGGAAAATTGAAGAAATGAAGAGGGAAGAAAAAGGCAATTCTTGTAGCTGCCAGCATGTGGACACAGTGCTTCGGGCACATGGGAATCCTTGAGGACCAAAGGATTGCATTCCGTGATTTTCTATACAAATTAAGTCTGTTGTGAACAAAGCTTAACTTTTAATTCAAAAATGTAATAATTATTTATAAAAACATAACGGAATATATGATAGAGCAAGATTTAAGAAAAATGAAAATATCCTTCCCTCTTTGCTCTGTTTTCAATGTTAAAGATATTTGTATCACTAATATTACCATTATTCGGTACTTCTTAACCCTAGATTAACTATATACTTCCAAGGTAGACTTTATTTTGTCTTGCCTGCTGTGATGCCGGGTACCCCAAAGCCTCAGCTTCTTACTCATTCATACAGTCTGTAAACTGCTGGTAGCTTTGGCCTGGTTCAGTAAGTGTTTATCAAGTGGCGACTTTGCCAGGCCCAGCTCTAACGTGGGCTTCAAAAGCAGGTACTGCTTTTCTCTCTCTCTCTGTCCTGCTATTAATTGAAATCCAAGGTGATGGCAAAAAGCTCTTTTTCAGGCTGCTGAGTAGTTCTCTTAGTTATTTTACCCTCATTCAAGAGGACTTGCTAATTTCAGACAAATCTTCAAACTGCATTTTCAATTTTGGGTAATTGAATTACCATCCACATAGCCACCTAGTGCAGAAAGCCAGGAGTCATAATGAACTCCTGTCTCCTCATTACGACCCTCCTCCCATGTCCAGTCAGCAGCTTCTATCGGTCTTCCTCCTAACTATGGCTGAAATCTGCTCTCCTCTCTGCCTCTACCATCAGGACTTTCCTCCAGCCTCCGAAGGCCGTGTCTCATACCTGGATTTGCCATGATGACCTCATAATTGTTCTCTTTGCCTCCATTCTCTTTCCTCTTCTCATCCACTCATTTCCTTTTTGAACAAAGCTTAGATTGTCTTTACCTGAATTAAAATTTATTAACGAATAAGTCATGGAGCTATGATTCATACCAGTTGGCAAAGATTTTTTTAAAAATTATGAACAGGTGTAGAATTTCCCTGAATGTTTCCCATTATGAATTGTAATATGTCAATGTGATAAATTATATGATTGATTTTCTAATGTTAAACAATTCTTGCCTGCCATGTAAAATATACTTTATATGACATTTATATATACACACTCATTTTGGATTTCTTGCTTACATTTATTCAGTATTTTTGCATCTTTGTCCATATGTGAGATTGATTCTTATTTTGTCCTCTCTGGCTTTGACATCAGGATTATAATGACTTTATAAAACATGTTGGCAAGTTTTCTCTCATTTTCTATTCCCTAGAATGGTTATTTGTGAGGGGTTATTATTTCTTCCTTGAAGTTTTGGAAAAAAATTGTCCGCATACTCTTCTGGAGCTAGTAGTCTCTGTGGTGTACTTTTGACTGTGGAGTTAATTTTTTCCCCTTACTGGTTATGGGTTTATTCAGTGTCAATTTCTTCTCAAGTTTATTTCCATAATTTATGCTGTCTAAAAATTGTATGGTGTATCTAAGGTTTCACATATATTGCTCTGAAGTTGTTCACGTGATTCCCTTATGATTTTTAAATATTTACTTTTTTCTGCTTCGATGTCCCTGTTCATATCTAGTACTGTTTATTTCTGCCTCTTAAAAAAAACCCAATCATGCAGGAGTTTGTCTATTTAATTACTTTTTTGAAACAACTGGCTTTTCATTTTGTTGATCAGATGACCAACCATTCATTCGTGACAGCACCACAAGAGTAATTTTTTGGAAACTCAAATCCACTTTTGAAAACCCATCAGTGGCTCACCACACCACATTCTAGACCCAGCCTCCTAACTACTTCGCCAGTTCATCTCTCCACACTTAGCCTGTCTGCTCTCTCCTCCAGCAATATCAGATTCCTTCTGGGCCCCAAAATGTCAGCTCATTTCATGCTCTGTGCCTTTGTACAGAGTTTTCTTTTTTCCTCCATTATGCACTTAGTCAAAGTCTTTAAATTCCAGCTCAAGTTTTCCTCCTTTGTGAAGCTTTTCCTCACCTTTTCCTTCTCTCTTTAGGTGATTACGTCCCCTCTACCCTGTTCCTGTGCCTTGTACCTGCTCCTGTTTTTCATCTCTCATACTGTTTGTTAATGTGTCTGCTTCCACTTCTGGACCATGAGATCCCTGAGGGCAGGTGCAATCCATTTTTCATCTTTATTATTACTAGCACTTTTTTGTTTGAATTTTTGAATTCTATTTTGTTTATTTTTTTATACAGCGGGTTCTAATTAGTTACCTATTTTATACATGTTAGTGTATATATGTCAATCCCAATCTCCCAAATTCATCACACCCCTCCTCCCTCCCTTGGTGTCCATACATTTGTTCTCTACATCTGTGTATTACTAGCACTTTTAACTTGTTTTTCCTATCCCCATATCTTTCCTTTTTTCAAAAAGAAAGAGAAAAAAGTAGAGAAAAGATGATACTATGTCTTTTTCCTCTACTTTAAGAAAGGTTGGCATCCACATCCTCCAACTTAGATGCTAACTAAATTAATTTCCCTCTTCCTTGGCAATGTGCACTTAGCACCGAGTCAACTGTGTACTAACATCTTTAACCTTCCAACTTTTCATACCAATATTTTCCTCTTATAAGATCCAAACTATTTTATGCCTGGATATCTCAATGCATTTGAAATATCGGGGTATATATTGTCTTCCTCACTGAGAGTTTATTTATGAACATGTGCACTATTTAATTAAAAGCGACGCTAGTATTTCACGACCAACCCCACTACCTTCATATTTCAGCGAAATATTGCAAGTAGGTAATTCAAAGAAAGCTCTGCTTCAGCTCATAGTTTTTCTCATCTAGGAACTTACACTTTACAGTAGTCGACCCAGATATGAATACACAAAATAAGATGCTATTTTTAAAAGGCAGCTAAGTGGTTCTGGAACATGGAAGTTAGAAACCTAGATTTGAATCCCAGTTCTACCACTTACACATCAAGCAAAAAACTATAATCAGTTTTAGCACCATCAGTAAAATAGTGGCCATGATACCCCCCAGGTACTTGTGAGGGTTAAATCACATAATGTGGGGGAAATGCGTCTCCCAGTGCCAGGAACCCAGCACGGTGATACTCACTACCTTTTTTTTTTTTTTGCGGTACGCGGGCCTCTCACTGCTGTGGCCTCTCCCGTTGCGGAGCACAGGCTCCGGACGCGCAGGCTCAGCGGCCATGGCTCACGGGCCCAGCCGCTCCGCGGCATGTGGGATCCTCCCGGACCGGGGCGCGAACCCGCGTCCCCTGCATCGGCAGGCGGACTCTCAACCACTGCGCCACCAGGGAAGCCCCTCACTACCTTTTAACTGGCATGATAAAAATCAGCAATATACCTACCCTGCAAATGACAATTTCACATTTACAGCATTATTACCGAGGCATTCAACGTCAGCCTAATTAAAGAAAATCTTACTTTCCTTGAGGCTGTGCTTGCTTTCTGAACTTTTGGGCCTGGAGCAATACCTTTTGCTAATCCATTTTATTTTCATTGTTTTAGTCAAAGGACAATTAATCAGACACTGGGATTTGGGAGTCTTGAGTCCCATTTTGAGCATGCACAGTCTGGTGACCTTGAACAATGAGTGGAATGATGCTGTTTTGGGAACATTTTTTTTGCATTGCGCGGAAGGCAAAGCATTCGTCCTCTCCCTCCTTTCTGCCTGCTCAGCACTAACTTGTCAGGACATCGATGTTTTAATTCACAAGAAAAATCCAATTCATGTAATATCTTTATCCCTCTACGAACTGTGGGGGAAAGGCAAGTAACCAAGCCTAAACGTTCAGCCAAAAACATTTGCCAATATCCCTTTAAAGTAATAACCTCTCCGCAAGGCCAGCAGCCCTTTAACTGACACCTCATTTTGCAGCTGGAAAGAAAACCTTTTCTGCACTCTCTGCTCCACCTAAACTGCTCGGGAACTGCAAGTCACTTTGTTTCTCCAGTCACCCTCGGCAGCTACATGCACCTTACCCGTCCCTTCACTGTCTAAGGGCTGAGGAAAAGGCCCCGTGGGAAGCGTGACTAGCCAGCAGCTGCGCTGGCCTGGCCAACGGAACTTCAGCTTGCTCCTTGGCTCATCCTCAGGACTGATAAAGCCTTTGCTAAGCTTTAGATTTCCCAGGCTTTTGTGAGCAAAACGAAAGACTGCTTTCGTCTGTCCTGATGGCCTCTCTGCGTTGTTTGGGCCTGATAACTCTTGCCTCGGGTAGCAAGAGAGTGAGGAGGACCGGGCCCGCTGTAGGGTCCACAGGCTTCCAGCCTTCTTCAAGTTGTCATTCCAGTGACACACACCAGATCCGAGTAGGACAGAACTGCCCAGGGGGCCGCCCACCCCTCCTCCCCCTCCTTCCTCAGCCAAGAGGGCAGCCAGATCTCTTGTCAGCCCGATGGCATGACAGGACTCGGGGGTGGGGGGGGACGAGGGGGCCTATTAGGAGACGAGACCCACGCAGCGTGAACCTCGGGTCCAGCCCACACTCCTCCAGGGAGCATAGCAACAACCAGAAGGGTGCAGGCAAGCCCATCTCTTGGGTTTGTTCAAAATGATTTCCTTCCAGCCATTGTTTTTGGAATGCTTTGCTGCGTTTCTTTAGAGTGGGCAGATGGCAGGATCCTGGAGGTGTAAAACAGCTACAAAAAACAAGATGATTCAAACAGAAGGAATATGTATAAACCCTGCTGGATCATCCTGATATTAATCAGGAGAATTGGCTTTTTTTTTTTTTTTTTTTGGTTTCTTTTCCAGGATGTTTAAAGTTTTCACCGCCCCCTGCCCTTTTGAAAAAGAAGAACACAATGTATAAATAGGCCACTTTTAGGGCTTTGGCTGGGAAAACTGGTGTCGTTTTTTGTACTCAGCTTATTTTGAGGATGAGCCCAGTTGAAAGACTTTAGAACAAGACCACTTGCTTTGAGTCGATGGAGGAAAGCGAAAATGGAACCCCCATAGAGGCAAGCTGAAACTGGGCAGCCAGGGCTGGTGCCATCCAAAATACAGGAACCGTGCCTGAAAGAGATAATTTCAAGTTGAGCTGTGGTTTACCACAGTGTCCTCGTGATCAGTCGAGTGGTCATATGTCAGGGGTGACTGAAAATAAGTTCATTTTCCCACAGTGAAAGAAAAAAGAAAAGAAAAGAAAAAAGAGCAGCTTTGCGCATACGAAACCAATACTTGCATATTTCAGAGTTTGGCTGGAGCAGGCTTGAAAATGTACCATCATCCTTGTGACTTTTGCGAAGACAGCTGAAGAAAAAACAACAGTTATTTGCTTTTGATTAGCCTAACAGTTTACCCACCCCACTCCCCCCTTTTTTTCCCCTAATGATCACAAGTAGTCTTTCCTGGTGTGATTGCTGTGTCCTATCGTTCTTTCTATTTGGAAGATCTTCTGGGAGCGAGGGTTACACGTTTATGTCACGACATTGCCGGTGGGGAGAAGAGAAGGAGTCACAGACTGATCTCAAGTTGAAGGCTTTGGTGATCATGTGCAGCCAGACCTTCCTCCTTCCATCTCTGGCGCAGCCTGGCTTCAGGGTGGCAGCTGCCGAGGCATATTTTCCTGCTGGGTGTGTGCAGGACTCTGGGAATCAAAGCGTTAAAGTGTCATCTGCAATGGGAGAGATGGCTTAACCACAAATGCATCCTGTGCTGGCCTAGTTATGTGTTACTGTGTGTGTGTGTGTGTGTGTGTGTGTGTGTGTGTGTACTTTTTTTTTTTTTTCCATTTCAAAACTCTTCTCTTTCATGAGCTCATATCCTAAAATGTCTCCTTTCTAATTCAGTGAGAGGGATTCCATCCACAGTTCACCGCTCAGAACAGGGTGCTTTCTCCCATCACATCTGCCAGAGAAGCACTGAAAATCTCAAAGGTGAAAACCCAGAGCATCAAATCATTGACTGGAAGACCAAAGGCTTGATTTGGAAATCACACACCAGGCAACCGGAAATCCCACCGTCCTGGTGCCTTTTCTTCCTCTTTGTCTTTTCGCTCATAATGCACGCATCCTGACCTGATCTCACTGAGCCAGCAGCACCTTGAGCAATTCAGTGGCTGTAAAATCCCCTGCCGACTTTGTTTTGGCTGCAATTGCAACCCACATATGGGAGAATTAAGCTAAAACATCACAGAGCTAACAGCGCGCCTCTGTGCAGAGGTAGCAGATCAGTAGAAAAAGGTGACATCATGGATATTCCAGGACTTCAGGTCTGCAGTGCGAAGCGGCTTCCCTGCTGTACATCAGAGTCAAAACCTGGATTGGAGACAAAAACAACTCTCTCTTCTCATAAATATCTGCTCTGGAGCTCAAAAAATATTCTAAGTGCAATGGCTCAGAAATTGTCCCTTTCCTTGGAGACCCATCTGATTTTCCAAATCCAGTCACAAACTTTTTAATAGCATGTCGTGAACCTCTCAGCTCATTATTTCTCTTCAAAGGCCTCTGGTTTGCCAGCTTAGAGCCTGTGAAGTGTTTGATGATGTGCTGTACCATAAATAAATGCATAGTACATGCTAAAATCCATCCTTCACTACTCTGGCTTTCCCACCAGGAATACTGCCATGTAATCAGGGATGTGTGATTTGCAGCAATTGCTCTGGATTGGTCTTTTTTTTTTTTTTTTTTTTTCCTTTTAAACACACCCATTGTGTAATGTAGGTAATAGAACAGATTTATCACGTTTATCTAAATCCCATTTTTTCTCTTCCTGTTCCTTCCCCTCTTCCCCCACCCCCCTCTCTTGTTTAGAACATTGGAAGTGAAGAGGGTAGGAATACAGACAGGCCCACTAAACTAGCAATCACAGCTTTAACCATTCCTTACTGCAGGAAATCGACAGATTGGATCATTTACCATGTCTCTAATGCCCAGTGTTCCCTCTGATGTTTTGAAGTTGTGAGCAGACAACCATTTTACATGTGTAACCAGCCATGAAGGTTAGCATACAGAGTGCAGGTTATTGTCGTAATCAAATAAAGCTCACACAAGCTAATCTGACGTGTGTTTTGACTAATTTTTTATTGCATGGTAATTAGGCAAAAATGGTAAGCAATTGACCCAAATAACTGTCATTTGTATTGTTTTGTTGCAGATAATGTGACATTAAAATGGTTTTGGGAAGTGGGGGCAGGGACACAGGAACACATGAATCCTACTCTCAGCCAGACTCCTCTTCCTGCAGTCACAGAGGGAGATATACGGGGAGGGAACAAGGGTGTGCAAAGGATCTTTTTCTTAATACCTGGGGCTGTGGGCGCAAAGCCCATTGCATGGCCCAAGGAAGCATGGCTAGAAAAAGTGCCTTGGCCTGGGCTCCATGCTGTCCCAGGACTAGGACCCAAACAGTTCAGGTCTTGCTTATTGGCTGTGGACTAGCAGCAATGGCATCGCCTGGGATCTTGTTAGAAATGTAGAATCTTGCAACTGCTCACTCCCCACCCCCACCCCTCAACCCTGCCACAGCCGAACACAGATTATAATAAGATCGTTGCTGATTTCTATGCCCACTCAAGTCTAGGAAACACAGGCCCAGTCAACTTACTCTGTCCTCCTTCCCTAGATCAGTGGTTCTCAAAGTGTGGTCCCTGGATCAGCAACATCATCAACACCTGCAAACTTGTTAGGAATGCACATTCCTAGACGCCAACACAGACCTACTGAATCAGGAACAGAGGGCACGGCCTAGCATTCTGTGGTTTAAAAAGGCCCTTTGTGTGACTCTGAGGCCACTGAAGTTTGAGAACGACCACTCTCGGCCAAGAGTTCTCAAGCTTTCATATGCACTCAAATCACTTAGGGACTTTGAAACCTTCAGATGCTCAGGCTGATTCCAGGTCAACTGAATCAGAATCTCCAGGGCTGAGCCCCTGGCATTAGCGGTCTTTAAAACTTCCCCGATGTAGAGCCAAGTTGGAGTGCCAGTGCTTCGGAAACTTCGGTGACCTGGTAAAAATGCAGAGCTCCAGGCTCTCTCCTAGTGCAGTGACCCTGGGCTTCAGGTGATGAAGCCAAAGCTTGAGAATGCTTCACCACTGCATCTCAAAATGTGGTCCAAAAACTAGCCAGACCAGCACCCAGCCACCTGGTGGGAGCTTGCTGGAAATGTAATTTTCCTGACTCCACTGCAAAGTACTGATTGGAAATCTCCAGGATGACACCCAGATGAAGCCCGAGTGATCCTGATGCGCACTGATGATTGACAGTCACTAGTCTAGACCACCTTCCCTAATGTGTTTGTTTTTCAGGCTGAGCTAATCAGTGCTGGCCTTATGAAAGAAAGACTGCTGAGAAACAAGAGGAGCTACCCAAGTACAGGTGTATTTATCCTCTTCCTACATGGCTCTTTCTTTAAGAAATGTGGTCCAACCAGTGTCTTTGATTTTGACCAACGGTGCTCATAAAGAGTGGGGTAAGAAGAGTCATGAACTTCTTCTGAACATTAGAGGCAAAGCCACTTTCCAGTTTTCCAGTATCTCTAAAGAGGAGTCATTTGAGTGTTTCCCATGTCCTCACATCCACAGCCAGGACAAGCTCACACACTGTTATTTAATTAATTTAGTACTCACTGAGATGCTACCAAACATGCTCTGAAGCGGTGGAGTTTGGTGTCATGGCAGAGATGGTTTTAAGCACAGAAATAACCCAAATAATCATGTAATTACAATCATGATGAACACCACAAAGGAGAAATACAGGGGGCCGTTAGAGGGTGTAATGCAGGCCCTAACTTACTTTTGAGTGGCCTGTGTAAAGCTGGGACCTGAAGGGTGAGGAATTACCCAAACAAAGAAGCCGGAAAGCCAGGCTAGAGGAAAGATGTGTGCAAGCAAAGGTCCTGAGCTCGGGAAGAGCTTGATGAGTTCGAGGAGGTGAAGGAAGGTGAATACAGCCGGAGTGAGGAGAGCAAAGAGACAGTGGAAGGAGAGATGAGGCTGTAGCGGGCCAGGGGCTGGTTGATTCAAGGCCCTGATAAAGACTGGGGATTGAACTCTAAGAAAAGACTGAAATGCACACAAGTGATCAAGCATAACTGTGGTACACCCAACAGAACTACTTGGCCTCATCTGTGGTAACAGAGAAGGCTCCTCTGATTGAGTGGCATGTGAGTTGAATTTGATGGATGAGTAGAAGGTAGCCTGGTGATGAAGGAAAAAGTGGGTGCTAAACAGAGGCAACAGCATATACGAAGGCCTCGAAGTAGGAGCAACATGGTGAGTTTGTAGAAATGAATAGCAGAGCTGGACAGGCCAGGCATGGAGTCCCCAGCCTGCCATTTACTGTGTGACCTTGGGCCGACTATCCTCGCTGAATCTCAGTCTTCTCATCTGTAGAAGTGGGGCAGTAATAACACCTACCTCATAGAGTTGTAGTGAGGATTAAGTGAAGTATGTTAAAACAATGGTACATAATAAGTGTACTAGTCAGCGTTCTCCTGAGAAGCAGAATCAATACGATAGATAGATGGATAGATAGATAGATTTATTATGGGAATTGGCTTACGTCATTATGGAGGCCAGAAAGTCCCACGATCTGCCATCTGCAAGCTGGAGACCCAGAAAAGCTGGCGGAACAATTCAGTCCACGTCCAAAGGCCTGAGAACTGGAGAGGCAATGGTGTGAGTCCCCATCTGAGCCTGAAAGCCCGAAAACCAGGAGGACTGACGTCCAAGGGCAGGAGAAGTTGGATGTCTCAGCTTAAGCGAAGACGGGGGACGTGCCCTTCCTCCACCACAGACTGGAGGATGCCCATCTGAGGGCAATGAGGGCGAAACTCTTTCCTCAGTCCTCTGATTCAAATGCTAACCCTTTCCAGAAACACTCTCACAGATACACCCAGAAATACTGTTTTACCAGTTATCTGGGCACCCTTAGCCCAGTCAAGTTGATCTATAAAGTTAAGCATCACAAGAGGTTCTTGTGGTAGGCAATATCATTGACCCACACAAAGATGTCCGCATCCTAATCCCCAGAGCCTGAGGGTATGTTATGTGACGTGGCAAGAAGGAGAAGAAGTTTCCTAACCGCTGACCTTAAAGTGAGATTACCCTAATTACCTGGGTGGGCCCGATGTAATTACAAGGGTCCTTTGAATGTGGGAGAGGGAGGCAGGATTGTCACTGTCAGAGTGATGCGATGTGAGAAGGTTCCACCTGCCCTTGCTGGCTTTGCGGATGAAGAGGCCACTAGGCAAGGAATGCAGGCAGCCTCTGGAAGCTGTAAAAGGTAAGACAACAGAGTCTCACCTGCAGCCTCAAGAAAGCAACATAGTCCTCCTGGTACCTTGATGTCAGCCCAGTGACACCCATTTCAGACTTCTGACTTCCAGAACTGTAAGATAAGAAATTTGTGTTTAAAGCCACTGAGTTTGGGGTGATTTTTTTACAGTGGCCATAGGACACCTGGGAGCTAGAATCATCTGAAGGTTAGTTCCTCACACGTCTGTGCCCTGGCTGGGGTGACTCAAAGATGAGGACTGCCAACGCAAGCACCCACACAGGGCTTGACGCAGCACGACAGCCTCAGAGCAGTCAGTCTGCTCACACGGTGGCTCAGGGCTCCCAACGAGAGTGTTCCGTCCAGCATCAAGCGGAAGCTCCCTTTTGTGTCCTAGCTTCTGAAGTTACACAGCATCACTCTCCTCCTACTCTGTTCACTGAAACAGTCACAGGTTCACCCAGATTCAAACAGGGCTGGCGGCGCGGCGGTGGCAGGGACACATCCCTCAATGGGAGAAAGGTCAAAGAACTTGGGGGCCATGTTTTAAAACCACCCATCCCTGGATTAGCGATTTACAATAGGAAACTGCTCCATTTTCCTTACTTAGAATGTTTTCTGTTTTCCTGGTTGGACCCTGAACGTTCAGTTCAGTTATTTTCTCTATTAAAATTCTTTACACTCCCCTGATTAAAATTGGTCGCTCCCACCTTTGTGCTACCGTGACTCACCATAACATTTGGAGAAACTGTTCTAATCACGGACATGTGTCTCTCCCTCACTAGTCCATGGGCTCCTGGAGGAACTGAGTCTTATTTACCTCAGACTCTTTCATTCTTAGCACACACCTGGAACATAGTAGACAATAATATTTGTTGAGTGAATTAATGCATATTTTCCTCTAACTCCACTGATCACCAAAATCATTTTGCACTCAGCACCTGGAGAAAACTGGTTGGAAGCTTTGTAAAGATTTTGACCCCCGATACTAAGCAGAGGTCATGAACTCGAGTGCCAGCAGGGCCTGGCATGTGTCTGAGTGAGTCAGGCAGTTATAGAGGAGAGCAGGGGTGAGGGGGGCTGTGGCCAGTGTTCTCCTGTCTGGAAAGGCTACCCCGTAGACAGCCCTTGTCAATTCATGCTGTCAGTGAGTGAGACTGTGGCTTGGTGTTTCAAGGACTTCTGATTTTGTAGGAGAAGCTAGACTCTTAACTTGTATATAATAATCTCCTGATTTTTAAATCTTATGAAGTAATTCAAAAATTTAAAAACTGCTGTGCGGGCCAACACTCTGCCAGCCAAACCAAATATAACCTTTGGCTGAGACCACACATCTGTGTCCTCTGATTTAAAGTTCCCTGGGAATGATCCACAGATAACTTCATTAACTCAAACTTTAATGGCTTGAGATCATCATCCTAAAAATACAATTTGTGAAAGAGGCACGTAAGTTTGTTAACTAGTTAGACGCTGTAACAAAGCAGACAGTAATCTCAAAGGATAGAAGAGCGCACTGCGCGTTGGTTTGCTCCATTCTGCCAACGTTGATTGTTTGAAAAGCTGTAACCCTAAAATTCATGATAGTTTTATCTGTTGAGGTCGAACTATCTCCTCCATGTTTTGCCTTTGGTCAAAATGCTTGCATAGTCAGAGAGAAGGTATAGATTGCTATCTAGAGGTTAGATCACCCCTTCCATGATTACCCAGCCCCTCATAAAGATGGCAGCCAGGCCGATGCCTCTAACTTAAAGAGTATCAAAAACGTAAATTCCAGGTTATGAAAGGACAGCACTGGACTGGAAGTCCGGATAACTGCCTTCTAGTGCTTGCGCTTGCCAGTGCATCATACACAATGCCCAGCATGGGGTAGGTACTCAGTAATATTTGCCTGAATCTGTACATGAAAGAATGAGCAATTGAACAATTCATCTCAACTGGTTGTGTCCCTCAGTTTCCTTATGTGTACAATGAGAAGTTTGAAACGGTTATTTGACTCATCATTGATAAATATGCCAAGCACACCCTAAGCCTCCTAATAAATAGGTTCTCATCTAATTCCTATAAGCTCTAAAAGTCTATAAACAAGGGGTTCCCAAGAATGGATTGCGTGGTTGTGTAACTGCCTAATAGAGAGCTCTCCCCTATACTCTTGAACCAGGTAAGAGTGAGCAGAGATCTTAAATTAACCAAAAGTCAGACTGCAATCACCCCCGCGCATGAGCTCACACACGCAGGCATGCACACGTACACGCAAGCATGCACATGCACAAATACTCTTAAAGCCGAAATGACACCTTTTCATGTTGGACATCTTCTTGTGACTTAACTCTGTGTGGTAGGGCAGATACTCATGGAACTGAAATCTCTGAACGCCCTTTGAAGGTTCCTTCCCTCCATGGTTCATGTAAGCTTTGTCAAATCTCAGGTACAGGCTAGGGAGAAATCTAAGTGGGTCATCTAAGCTTTTTGCTTGCCTATAAATCCTCTTCCAACGGTGTGCCGTACGCAGGGCATTTATCCCCCATTCGAAGCACGTCGGAGACAAATAGCAAGAAGTGCTTTATGATACAGAGTTGAATCCCTCCTTCCAAGTGTATCCATCCCTGCTCATCTTGACAGAGATGGGGTTGCTATTTAAACAATCATCAGGTAAAAATCAGCCAGTGAGCTTCTACTCGTAAGCAGCAGCTGGGTCACCTGGCCTGCCCAGTACCTCTTCCTTTACTTCTTTCCTCCACCCCGGACGCTTTCCCATCTCCCCTCTCTTCTCTCTCTGGTCTTGCAGGAGTTATTTATCCCACTCCCTGGCACACAGTAGGTATTGTACATATTCGATGAATTATTCAGATTGACTTGACCAGTTTGTTCTGGCAGAAAGTTCTCTAAACCGCCTATCAGAAAGTCAGATTTGGTAATAATTCCTAGAAGAAGGAAAGCCTTTGTTTTCATTTCTCAGTGTCCAGCTCCTCACGCCATCCAGCTCTCCACGGAGACGTATAGGCTTGTGCTACTTTGGCAAACTCAGCTCGCCACTGGGCTTCATGATATGTGGTGGGTCAGAGGCTGTGGCTGGAGGGTCTAGGGCTACAGTTTTGTTTCCCATCTTCCTCTGCCCACATCCTTAATTTCCTTTAGGACTCCTCAGATCTAGTCTTTGCTCTCGGAAACCTTCTCTGACCCTTCAAGATCCTGTTAAGTTTCTGTCGATGCACTAAGTTCTTTGTCCTTAATCCCACGAGCATTTATCATTTTGTACTGTCACTGCTTCTGTAGGTATGTTTTTCCCTTAATGGACTGTAGACACCTTGGGGCCGGACTGAGTCTTATTCACCATTTTATACTCAGCTCCTAGTGCACTCCTGGGCACAGAGTAGGTGCTCAATTAATTGATGACCTTACTGAATGGATGACTCTTTCATAAATGTGTTACGTAGATAACTTTGCAGGTCTACACTCCATAGGACACAGAGGCCTCAGGCTACAGATAAACACTGCTGAAATTGCACCAGTTGGTGATATTAAGCGTTTCAGTTAAGACAATAGTTGTGGACTTATGGTTACCAGGGGATAAGTGGGGGAGGAATAAATTGGGAGACTGGGATTGACATATACACACTACTATATATAAAATAAATAACTAATAAGGACCTACTGTATAGCACAGGGACCTCTACTCAATACACTGTAAAGGCCTTTATGGGAAAAGAATCTAAAAAAAGAGTGGATATATGTATATGTATAACTAATTCACTTTGCTGTACACCTGAAACTAACACAGTATTGTAAATCAATTATACTCCAGTAAAAATTAAAGAAAAAAAGACAATAGCGGTGGAGACAGAAAGGAAGTGTCTCTAGCTTGATCTTCTAATGCTTGGGCCTTGAGTACTCGCTCCTTAGGGGGCAGTGAATTTCTCTGGAGCTTTGGCCTTATATAGTTTTGCTGAAGATAAAAGCAGAGTTTAAGGAAACATTTGGGCAATGTCTCAGGGCAGCCAACTTGAGCAATTTCAAAAACAATGTTTCTCCTCTGCAGCTCGGTCTGTGGGTGTGATTTGCCCACTGCATTTCAGAGCCTGGGGCACTGTCCAGGCAGGAGTCTCAGGGGTCTGTCTCTGGGGTAGGAGTGAAGCTCTCACAATGCTCTCCAAGTTGCTTCATGAGTCTTTGGCTTTAACATGACAGTGACCATCTGTCCTGCCCAATCCCTGGGGGAAACGCTAGGGGCAGCAGCACACTGACATTCAGGCTGAGGAAGCAGGGTGCCAAAGCCGAAATGGAGAGACTTTTCCAGGGTTATCCTCACTGGGTCCAGGAAGGGGACCCGCAGACAGAGTGCCAGATGGGCCCAGAAGCTGCTGGGGTGAGCGTGGGCATATTTGTTTCTAAAGAAATGTTTCTAGAAATCTGTAGGGTCTTTAGAAGTTGGCACCAGCCTTGCCCTGAAAACCATGTGGTGCGTTTCACAATGTTTCTGATGCCTTTTTATTTACCAAAGGAGTTTTCTGGTAGCTGCCCTGTCTTGGGCCTGAAATTCACTGATGTTCTGTGAAAATACGATGGAGACTTCAGAATTCTAAGCCAGCCATCTGCCTTTCCAGGAAGAGAGGGTCCGGTGGCAGTATTCGTACACTGTGAGCAATAAGAAGGTTGTCTCCAGTGCCCTTGGCACGTCCCTGCCCCCTTCCTCCTGTTCCCCAGGCCTGGATCTGTCCCCTGGGGCCTGGCTCTCAAGCCAGTTGTCAACTAATCCTTGCTAAGGTGTTAGGTGGCAACTGGCTCAAGGGTTATGAATCCTTGTAGGAGCTTTCCACAGTAAACAAAGTTTTGTTACTAAATCAAGGGGCATTAAAAAAATCATCACTGCAACATAAAGACCATTTCTTTATGTTCCCTATAAATCTTTACATTTATGAGTGAATCTAGTTATGATTACAACATGTATGCAATATTTGGGTTTTTTTTCACACAGAAGGACATTTCATACATTTCTTCACATGTCTAAATGCCCCATTTTCATCATCATAGTAGTTTGAAGGTACCTTTTACAGCATCTGTGCATCTCATGATGATTTCTACCCCGCATACCTGACTGCCCTCCCTCTCTGCCAGCATCCCTACCAATGAGGTGGGCCCCAGGTAGAGGAGGCCATGGTACAGCTGTGACGTATGCCTGAGCCCTGCCATAGCTGAGCGAGCAGGACCATCACCAGATTCAAGGTGAGTCCCTCAGAGTCTTTCCCCAGAAACGTGAAGTTAAGGCCAGGAAAAAGATTGTGTGGGTCTCTTTTTTTTTTTTTTTTTGCGGTACGCGGGCCTCTCACCGCTGTGGCCTCTCCCGTTGCGGAGCACAGGCTCCGGACGCGCAGGCTCAGCGGCCACGGCTCACGGGCCCAGCCGCTCCGCGGCATGTGGGATCTTCCCGGACCGGGGCGCGAACCCGCGTCCCCTGCATCGGCAGGCGGACTCTCAACCACTGCGCCACCAGGGAAGCCTGGGTCTCTTTTTAGGGACCTGAATCTGCAATACGTCAGCTTAGGAGCTGAGAGGTGGGTTTTCTCCACCAATGATGTGGACCTGAGAAGAGAAGAAGCCTAGAGGGGAGAATAGAGCAAATGTGCAGACCAGGTCAGAGGTATCCTGAGGCCCAGGTACATTCCCGTCCTTGGTTTCTGTGAGACACACCTGTATTTTTTTTATTAAGA
Source organism: Physeter macrocephalus (assembly GCF_002837175.3). Classification (NCBI taxonomy): domain Eukaryota; kingdom Metazoa; phylum Chordata; class Mammalia; order Artiodactyla; family Physeteridae; genus Physeter; species Physeter macrocephalus. The sequence goes on from NC_041233.1 coordinate 47,019,216, forward strand.
AGCCAGGTTCATTCTTAATCATTTGCAAATGAAAGAGTCCAAACTAAGTATAGTAATGATATTATTGATTACATTGAACACTTGCCATGGGTCAGCTACTTTACTCACACTGGCTCATTTAATCCCTTCAACTACCTAATGAGTTAGCTCAGAGATGTTTAGTCATTTTCCCAGGATAATACACCTTGGTGAATTATGGACCAGGATTTGAACCCTGATCTGTCTGGTGCTACAATCTTTGGTTTTAACTATTACCTTAAGTGACCTCCTAAGGTAAGTGTGTCATCCCAGAGGTGGTATGAATACAAGGAAGAACCAAAATGCCCTCAGGAATACATTTCAAACACTCTACTCACAGAAAGAAGACATTTTGAGGCAGAAGCCCCTCCCTGCTCAGCCCCCTCAAACAACTCCATGCAGATGGCACTGCTCTTCCTGTGTCCTAGCTCCTGGCTGTCCTCGCCTGGGCTTTGGTACCTTTGAGAGGACTACCCTCTCTCCAACAGCAAGAGAAACCTGTGTTGAGTCAGTTCCCTGCATACAGGCGCTATCCACGTGTGGATTATCCAGGGGACATTTGCAAGGGTTCTCCTCATGCCATCAACCCCACACCAGAACCACCTTTCCTTTCCTCTGGATAGTATATTCTTAAGCTGTCCAAACTAGTGCCCATCCCTCATGCATTTATTCACTATCTACAAAATGTCAGTTGGCCCCAGTCTCTGGGCCTGTCCTAATATTGGGAGTACAAACAGGACAAATTAAACGCCATCTCTGCTTCCTTAGAGATCACAATGGCATCTGAAGACACTGCCTAACAAAATCACACATTCATACCAGATGTGAGGCACCCACAGGCTGTCTTGGGAGCTCAGTGAAGGGAGGAACTCTGTCTGAGGAACTAGGGAAGGCTTAATGGAGAAATGGACTTTGGAGGCTGTGAGCTTTCGTACTAACCTAAGCAAAGCAAATTCACAAGTTGTGGTCCACTGTGATCAATCATCTATTGGGAACCCATAGTGAGTTGCAAGGCTGTGTCTCCCCTTGTCTCCCTTCAAGGGCACCATGATCTCAGGAACTGACAGGATGAGTTTCAAACCCCCATAATGCACTAAGGATTTCTAGCCAATCATCCAGGAGTATTGCCTCAGCAAAGAGACAGTGTTTGAGTGAAGCCCTGGCTTTATAGTTCTCCCGAACAGTAGTACGTCTCTTCAGAAACATCCATCCAGTGGAGGGTGAGGATGGTTCTCCCATGCTTGACATCTTCCAAGATGGCAACTAGGAATCATGACTATGTGCAGAATTTCTCTTCCTCCAGGATGGGTACAGAGGAGCAAAGTTATAGCTGCCCCAGTAAGGGCAGAAAATAAGAGTTTCAGGAAATTCAGACAAAACGAGCCCGTTGGGACTTTTTTTTTTTTTTTTAAATTCCAGGCAAATGATTGGATCAGAATACAGTCAGTGTTCCAGTGTAAAGACTCTCCCTTCTGGCTATTGATCTTGCAGTGATTCTGAAAGCTCTTTGCAGGGAAATGGTCACTCTTTCCCTTTACATAACGTTCATAAGTGTGCAGGCAAATTAAATGTGTCATAGATGAAATTACCAACCAGAGTACCACCCGGCTGTCTCATGTGAGCTTGGTTTATGTATCCAGCGTTCTCCAGCGAGCATCACAAATTCACAGAATGTTCCTGAGTGCTAAATCTGGAGCTCTGATTTAGCTGACAGATGTTTAAAATCACTTTTAGTTGGACAACTCCCTGAGGAGGACACAGCTGCAGATGTGAAAGAGTGCAAGTTCTTCCAGTTAAGGTCAGCGGGAACTCAGCCTGAAAGCCTTCCGTCTCCATCTGCCTTTTTCAGACAGGATAATATGGGCGAAGGAACATGTTCAGGCTGATTCCACCCACCTTTGGCCAAACCTCATCCCCTTGTTGAACTGTTGCCAAGATAGATGCAGAAGTTGCTTTTGGGCGAAGTATGGGTGCTCCAGGCAGCCTTAAATGAGTACAGAGGGGGCTACTAGCTCTTTCAAAGCAGGCACAGTGCCATGTTTTGGAGCCTGCTTTGCCCTTCTCGTGGCATCTTAGGCCTGCAAATGAGTATGATTCTGGGATTTTGCACTTCAGGATCAGTTATTTAGATGTCGACGTCTCTGGGTAGGTTGAAGTCCACGTGCTGAAGGAGGATGGAGAGGAAGATGGTGCCATTCTTCTCCACTCCCTCCTCCGCCATCCCAAACAGTTCCTCCTTCATTTTTTAAAAACAACAAATTTAAAATTATCCTAGAAATTTCTTTGCAGAATCACATATTTTAGACTTGTCTCAAGACTCAGACTGAAATGGATTTGTTTAAAGAAAGTTGTCTGTGTATTTGATGTGGGAGACTAGTGACCTTTGGTATTTTGTGTTAAAAAAAAAAATGTTTGATGTCTAAAATTTCCCTACTGAGCTTGCATTGTTTCTGGTCCCCTTCCGTGATTTTTCCATCCTCCATCATTCTCCACATTCAAAATCAGTTCTTTATTTACTCAAGAGAGGTTTTGACATAGTTATGAGCTCATCCTGATGGCAGCCTCAAATCAATGTAAATCACATTATAATGTCAAAATTGATGTGATGTGAGAGTAAGTTAAACGATTGGAAACCAATTTTAGGACAGAGCCCAGGAGACACTCTTACCCTGTCAGGAGAGTGGCAGGAAGGAATTAGTGGATGACCTGCTGCATTCAGGGATTTTGCACTTCAGGATCAGTTGTTTAGATGTCCCAGGTGTACCAAGACTTCACTCCCAACTTAAAGGTCTTATAAAGTCATCCTTAGACACCACAAAATACCCTCAGCAGAAATTGAGGGGCAGCTGGCTAGGGTGACAGAGTAGGTTTGGTTCATAACTTTTATGCCCAAGGGTGAACACATATTATGTCAAGTGGGTGAGAAACTGGGAACATACCGAACCCAACAAGTGCCAATTAATCCTGGGAGCCTAGTTTGTAACTGGTTAGGCTGAGAGGCCTAGAGCTAGGAAAGGGATTCAGGCATGAGATGAGTAGGGGATGCAGCAATAGACTCTAGGGTCAATGAGGGAATCTCAGATGGATTCCTGTGCTAAAAATTATCAAAATCACACTTCCTGACTTCCTGGAGGACGTGAATTTTACTACATGACTCAGTCTATGATATTATCTTAGAAACCGTGGATTTTCATCGTCTGGAGTGAAAGTAGGAGATTATATACCAATCCATTGCCATGGATAACTTTGGGAAGGTGGGATTGGAAGAAGAATGAGGAAGGTGATTCATCTCAAAATCAGATCTGTACTGTTTGGTTTGTTACAACAAACACTGATTCTTTTACCTAAAAAAATCCAATAGAATAATTAAATCACACATGCATAAACACACATTCCTCCCCCCAAAAGAAATTTCACTGGATGAAGAGTCAGGAGACTTTACAATTGCCTAGGCAAATTCTTTGACCTCATCTCTCAGGAATCATAGTATTTCTGAGAGAATAAAAGGCATCAGTTGATATGGATAGTACTTTGAGAAGTTGAAAGGGAGTCTGGAATGTAAAATGTTATTGTCATTATTCTTGGTAGGACATAAAGGGTAGTTTATAAATATCATTGACTGACTGTGACTTTAATGGTAATTACTGTAAGAGAGTCTTTTAGGCATACATTTTCAGACGACTTTGGACGCCGAAGATAAATGTTTAAAATTATGCATTCTGGATCCTATTAAATAAAACCTAATTTGACTTGTGGAAAGAACAGTCTTTAAAGTCATGTTTGCACCCTGACTTCATAACTCATTTGTTTTGATACCTTTGAGCAAATTAGTTAATTTCTCTGAGCCTCAGTTTCCATGGCTATAAACAGAGGATATAATAATGCCTTTCTCCTAGGGCCATAGTGAGAAATACATGAGATCATTAATATTAACTGTATAACCCTGATATGTATGCTAATCATGACTGCTCATTTCCATGCAAAGCACTATTATTATTTGAGGATGGCAAATGGTCATTCTTCTCTTTTACAAGTGGACAAACTGAAATAATGGGAAAAGTGATAAACTCAAAGCTGCAAGGTGAGTTAAGGTGATGGTTAGTAATAAATCCCAGGCCTAAGATTTGGCCATTAGGTCATAATAGGAACCATTTGATCAAATTCTGTAGAGGTACTCCTACCTTGGAGTGTTAGGGGCTTGTGATGTCTGGATGTTGGAAAAGACAGGCTCATCCCTTCCCCAGAGACCTGGGGATCCTTGGTATAGAGGTCATGAGGAAGTGGGGGAAATAAAGTGCAGTCTCTTTTGCTCTGTTACCGATAAGCACAAATCTCTCAAGCTAAAGAGCATTGTGGATGCCCCTAGTTTCCCGCACATGGGAAGGAGGTAGGGGAGAACTTGCTTAGATATCCTCTGAAGGAATAGCTGCTCTACCAATTCCTGACAATGGCTGGAAGCTGGAAAGGAAGCAACAGTTGGGATGCTCAGTGTGGAAGAAGATTGATTTCTTGTCTCCTTCTCTGTTCCTTAGTGGTCTGGAAGACAAGCTCTAACATTATACCTAGCAGACTTCGAATCCTCACTCTGCCACCTACCACCTGGGTGGCCTTAACTGATTTATAAAAAGAGGATAATGTTAGACCCTCTTGGTATTAGTCAGAAAAGGCTAAGTCATGCTGCAGTAACAAATACAAAATATCAGTGATTTAAAACCACAGAGATCTATTTCTCACCCATACTATATTGTCCAGTGTGGGTCAGCAGAGGGTGACTGAAGCTTCCCCACCTTATGATGTTGCCCGTCCGACACAAGACTTTAGGGCCCACCATTGCAGGGGAAAAGAGTGCCTGTTCTTGGATAATTCTATGTGGAGGTGACATATATCACTTCTGCTTAAATTTCATTGGCCAAAGCAGGTCATGTGACCATGTCTAACTTTAAGAAGAGAACCAGAAGCCTTGGTGAGCACTGGTAGTATCCACCCCTACCACACCCTCCCTTTAGGATTATTGTAGGGATTGAATGTTACTGATATTGCTACAGTATTTTTAGTGCCCACCAGAGGCTAGGCAGTAAGTGATTAAAAAGATGACCAACATTGGATCTCTGACTTTAAGCAGTTCAGAGTTAAATGGAGGGAATAAAATTAAACCAAGAGCCAAAATAAAAGGTGGCAAGTGCTAAAAGCCCTGAGAGCTGTGCATTGAGAGAATAGAAAAGGGATCAAACTAATCCTTTCTGGATGAATGGATGGGGAATGTGCAGTCTTCCTGGGAAGTTTCACTGTGAAGGTGACACTTGTGAATTTTGATAAATGAAGGAATTCATATGGTGGTGAATAGGAAGAAAGGCAATCCAGATGGAGAAAGCAGCCTACACAAAGGCTCAGAGCAGTGAGAGTTGTTAGGGACTGAATGTTCGTGTCCCCCTCCCAAAATGCATGTGTTGAAATCTAATTCCCAAGGGGGGAGGATATTTGGAGGTGGGGCCATTGGGAGGTAATTAGGCCATGAAGGTGGAGCCCTCATGAATGGAATTAGTGCCCCCTCTTTCCACCTTGTGGGGATACAGCAAGAAGTCGGCTGTTTGCAACCTGGAAGAGGGCTCTCATCAGAACCCAGCCATGCTGGCACCTTTATCTCAGACTTCCAGCCTCTGGAACTATGAAAAATAAACTTCCTTTGTTTATAAGCCACCAACTTATGGTGTTTCATTACAGCAGCCTGAGCTGAGACGAGAGCGCATAGTGAGTACTTTCTGGGAAATATAAAGAAGAAGGGTTCATACTGGGGAAGTGCAGGAGATGATGGTGACAGGTAGGCAGAGCCCAGACCAATGAAAACCTTGTATGTGTACATCACAGATAGAAATTTTTCTAAAAAAAAAATCACAGGATTACTGATTCTGTGCCCAATGGTATGTCTTAGCCATGGGGCAGCATGGGGCAGTAGAAAGTCCTCTATCCTAGCCCCATAATCAGTTCAATTAGTTTTCTGAATGAATGATGCTCATTAGCTCTGTGACTTTTGGTATTTCAGGGTCTCACTGCCTTCATGTAAATGAAGGGGGTTTGAACTAGATAAATTTTGAGTTTCGTTCAAACATTGAAGTTCAAGGAACGTGACTCAGATATGCACTCTCCATGGTGCTTCAGCCGCAGGAAGACTGCCAAGCCAGTTTGACCAGATAATCCGACACAACCTCCCTAGTTTCCTCAGGCACGGTTCCTGGTTGGCGACCCGTTTTCAGGGGAAGCACAGCTTTCTGGTATGGGTAATTTGATAATGACGAAAGAAGTATAAGACTTATGAGAAATATGTAAATTCAGGCACTGCCAAGCTTATTTTTTGGGTTTCAGCAATTGCAACCCAGGGAAAAAAATGTCTTTCTAATCAATTAAATTACATATTTCAAGGTCTTGTATGTCTCAGAACTGCTGACTTGACTTGACTTGAAATATATTTTTGATCTTGCACTGTTCACAGGTGCCTAAAGGGGATTCTGATCAAGGCATTAAGTCTGTGACTTACAGAACATCTAGCCTTATATTTGGTACGTTATCAAGACATTGTAATTATTGTACTTTATTCTGGCCTCTGTGGAGTCTGCCTGCATTAACGTCTGATTGACCTAGGCTATTGGAAGCCCTCTGGCGTAACGTTTAAGAACGCAGCTTTCAGAGACAAACTGTTTAATTTCTCAGGGTTTCAGTTTCCTCATCTGAAAAGTTTCTAACAAGCAATGAGAAAATTGCTTAGAGCAGTGCCTGTCACCTCTAGTAATGTTGGCTATAATTATAATTATTACTAAGAAATCGAAAGTGAAGCTGATCAATAGATATACAAGGATAACGGGGAGGGAATCTGAGCAGGTGGGGTGTGACTCAGATGCAGAGGAATTCTATGGTGGTTGGGAAGGGAGCAGGTGGGGTCTCTAGGCACTCAGAACAGCTTTGTTTTCCAAAGTAAATCCTAAAATCCTAATCCAACCAGTTTTTCATATATTTGCATTTGAAGAATAATTATTCTTCTTCACGTTGACATTGTTGGCAATAATGGCATTATCACAATCAAAGCCGATTTACTGGGAAGGTAATGGAGCTTAAGCTTCAGCCTCCCTCACCTGCATGGACCCCTTCTAAGGCCCTGTATTGAATTTTGTTTTCATATACATTTTTCTTTTCCTTAAAGAGGGCTGCCTCCCGCAAACGTGTAAGCTCAGGCTCCCCCAAAGTCTGAATCAGCCCTGATGACAATGCCTGGGAGATAGGGAAGGGTGGTTAAGGGTCCAGGCTCTGGACTCAGAATGGCCTGGGTTCAAGTCTCAGCTCAGCCTTTTGCTCCCTGGGTTAGTTAAGCACACTGGGACTAGATATCCTCATTTCTCCAAAGAGGATTATAAAAATACTACCTTCTTGATAGGGTTGGTCTAAATATTAAATGGGATCATGCAGAAGTGCACAATTAATATTGGATGCTGTAACTGGTTTATCTTCCCTTTTGAGTAAGAGGGGGGTCTGAGTTTACTTGAGTAGAGAATTGGTCTGTCATCCCATTAGGGTTTGCATCATGCAATACTTTTCTTTGAACCCCTTTTCCCTCATCTCTCAGGCATCCAATGGCTCAGGTTAGAGAAATTCACATAGAAGACATCATAAAAATTGTAGAAAGGATTGTCATTTGTTGAGCTTTCTGATATGGGGCATTTTATTGACAGAAGATAGGCTGGTAAAATCTGGTGTGTGTAGCATTCCGAATGCTTTTTTTTTTATGAGGCTGGTTAAGACAGGTGACTGTGAGCCGTGAGGTCCCTTGAATGGGCAGACAAGTCACTTCCCAGGAAAGCTCACCGTCTCTGATGACAAAGATCTGCTTCTCTGCAGTCTCCCTTGAGAAGGTGAACGTTGAATTTGTAGCAGATTTGTGCAAAAAAGCCCTATGGAGAAAGAAACACGGGCCAGTGGAAAAGACTCTCAAGGCTTATGCTCTTCAGAGCTTTGGAACTCAAATGGAAACGTCTGGGTCACTGATGAGGCTGCTCCCAAAATAACTCCCCTGATTTCTGGCCAAAACAGAGGGCTTTTCCCCTTTATGATTAACACAGCACGCTGGATGCCCAGCAGTCCCAGAATACTTTGCACTCTTGGCATTCTAATTCTGTTCCTTTTTAAAGTGGTGAAATTATCCTCTTTCAAGCAGGCCAACAGTCTAGAAGTTGCGGGTGAGACCTGGTCCTCCAGACGGAAAGATCCTATTCTGGTTTTGATGGTTTTATCATGTCACAGTTCAGACCCCTACTTTCAAGGCAATCTTCTTTCTTTTAACTACACACCCCACACACCTTATGCCAAACCGACTTCCACTTTTAACATCCCCGCAATGCCATATGTGGCTGCCAGGAGGGGTACCACTCGGATCTGCCTTCCGGAGAACGTGCTGCGAGGAAGGTTGTTGGCTGGTGGTCAGTTGCTGAACTGAACAGATTGGAGACACGGGAGTTGGGCCGTTTCTGCCTGAGCCCCTCCTTCCTCTAGCAGGCAGGCAGTCTTTGCTCAGGTGCCCTGGCGCTCACAGGGCCAGCCTGAGGTAATCTCAAGGTTGCACTACCCAGTCCTCCTCCTTCCTTCTCTCCTTTCAAGGTGTCAGACCAGCATCGTTGTCTGAAACCTCTCCATACCTGCTTCTGTTCCCTGTATTCTTTACCCTTCACAGGCATTTTCCCTTCTACGTCTAATTGCGTCTCAGTGTCTGCTTTGCAGAATGCCAAACTGATAGGTCATAAATTCTGTGTTCAATGAATTAAAAATCTCACAGAGTGAAGACCCTGGTAGTTTGGTGGATGTTTGAAGATACATTGCTGCCAACCCAAGAAGCCACATAGAAGCGATGCTGCAAAACACAAGAAGTGGTTGGGTCCCTGAAGGAAAACACTACCCCGACATACGCTAACCCTAACTAGGGAGAACGTGTAACCTACACATGGTAGACGTTTGAACAATATAGTCAGACCTCCACGTTTTGGGTTTGGGTACATTTTAAAAAGATGCCTAATGAGGGAAAGGAAGCATGAGAAGGAGTGAGGAGGAAGAGGGGAACAGAATCTGGAAATGCAGACGGAGAAGGGCAGACAGGACCAATGTCTTTGTAAGGGGTTCAGAGGCCACACTTGGAAAGCATGAGAGCCTGCCAGGGCTGGCTCTTCTCAGGGAAATCTGGATCTTAAATATCTCGGGAAGGAAGGAATTCTATGTGCTTATCATCATAGGGAGAAACTTTGCTGTAAGATTTGCTCATAAGCAGAAAAGAGTCTGTGAATGGTTGGCGGTGGTCAAAGGACACACAATGGATTTACACTTTGTTTTAGTATGTGCTTTTCACAGACTTTTGAACTTTATTTTGATTTTTCTATGAAAGCAACCCTAATTGGATCTCTTTTTTACCTGCCACCAGTTCTAGGTTGGATTATTTCAATATCTAACTTCACCATCTAGGGGACTATTGACAGTTTGGGTGGAACTATTCTTTGCTGGGCAGAATAAGCCTGTACCTTTCAGCCTGTGTCCACTAATTGCCAGTGGTGCCCCTGCCAACCAGTCATTGTGACAACGGAGAACTTTCCATACATTTCCAAATGCCCTCCCCTGCTTCAGGGATGTGGTACCGTGTCTGGTTGAGAAAAAAGCAATTGCCTCTGACTAGATATGGCCCTAGTATGAAATTGGGTGGGGAGAAGGTTGGCCCTATAGCTCCCACATGTTGTATATCTCTCTCACTTCATTGAGAGTTCCTTAAGGACAAGGACAACATATATCACTTTTGTCCTTAGTGCTGACACAGTGCCTACCACATAATAGGTGGTCATGGGCCATGGGGTCAGGCACATTGGGGTTTAAATTCCATATCTGCCACTTTCAGGCTATTTTACTTTTTATTTTATTTTTTGGCCGCGCCGTGCAGCATGTGGGATCTTAGTTCCCCGACCAGGGATCAAACCTATGACCCCTGCAGTGGAAGCACAGAGTCTTAACCGCTGGACAGCCAGGGAAGTCCCAATGCCACTTTCAAGCTATTATGACATTGGTCATCTCAGTGTTCTTATCTGTAAAATGGAGATAATAATAGTACCAATGAGCTGATGCGTGGGAAGCTGTAGATATAGTGCCTAGGGGAAAAAATCTTCAATAAGTAGGAATTACCATGCTACTACTAATAAGTAATGTTGGTGGACTAAACATATATACATCAGAAAAAGCAACAATTCTTCCTTTCTAGGAATAGTGCCATAGTCATTGCATAAATTAGAACTTGTTATGTTCCAAGTGACGTAACCTGAGTCAGGTTGGTTTAAGCCAAATAAGAATTTATTGATTCACATAACTAAAAAGGCCAGGGAGGGATTCGGGCTCAAATGATGGCTTCAGGTGTCAGTTCATCTCCATTTCTTGGCTCTACCTTCTAGTGTGTTGGCTTTATTCTTGACCTTCCTGTGGGAGTCCTGGCAGCTTCCTAGACCTGCCCTCTACAGTGGCATGGCTACAGAAGCTCTGGTGTCAGATCTTCTCAAATCCAAGTCCAGTGGAAAACTCTTGCAAGTCCCAAGCTTCAATCTGATAGAATGAGTTTATTTCATGTTTATTTTACCTCGATCCAGTTTCTGTGGCCAACACAGCGTGAAGCGCTGATTAAGTCAGGCATAGTGGTGATGTCCCATCTTGGACCACATGGACTGAGGATAGGAAAAGAGAAGGTATCCAAAAGAAGTCTTTGGAAAAAAAGGCAATAGGTGTTAGGGAGACAATTGACAAATGTTCACTGGAGTCAGCAAATTGTTGGAATCCACAATAAAAGATCAGTGAGACACAAGGAGGCATATCCTCTTTGGGGGAAAAAGCAAAATCCAGGTGAATCAAACCTATCAGATTTCTTTGGCAACTTTAAATAATATTTTATAACCATGAGATTGAATAAAATGTTTTCATGCACAAGACTCTAGTTTAGCATTCACAAGGAGTGGGTGTGAATTGACAGTTCTCTGAACAAAGGAGCATTTACAATGGGATTCCTGAGAGCAGGTTCTTTACATGTGAACAGAATTAGTATACTAAACTCAGGTCCTGTGAATGAAAGAGTTTTATTAGTTTTTTCTCCCTTAATTTCATATTTTTTCATTGCTTGTCTGATGCGGTGGCAGAAAGCCAAAGCGACAGTGACATGAACTAGTTCTGAGTGGTCATTCTCACCCATCATCAAACCAAGGCCTGGGCGAGCTCACTTCTAGAGGGTGGATTTGTTGAAATAGGACACTTGGGGTTCACAAGGTTTAGATAAGCCATTTGGACGACTGCCCCGTGATGGGTCAAGGACAGAAGTCACAAATTCTGAGGGGCATCGGCCACAGGGTCACAAAGTTCCAGAATCAGCCAGCAAGGATCTGAGAAGGCCTTCTTAGTCATGGTTTAAACTGTACTTTGAGGAACCCTCAGAGGAACCCAGGGGGAGTCCTGTTTCCACCTGAAGGGCTGCTCTTCCTGTATGTGATTCATTTATTTACAAGACAATAGAAGATTTTGTCTGAATAACAACTTCCATGACTGAAGCATACTTGGAAATACACTTATTTCACCCAAATCCTTTATATTCTGAGGAGAGGACCCAGAAGGCTTCTAAACTTTGAGGCCATTTTAGGTTATGGGAGAGAGATGACCTCTCTGACAAGAGGAGAGAGGGGTAAAAAACAAATAAACCAATGACATCTCTGTCTACGTATATAATCTCTTATCAATTAATTGACCTTTGTACTGCCTGGTGATTCTAAAAACCAAGAGATGCAAATTCCATCTGTTTGAATCCTTCCTGTGGTCAAGGTCTCCTTCCTACTAGACTCAGGGTCAGGTTTATCTTCCAGCTTCTCTCTCCACACCCTTTTTTTTTTTTTTTTTTTTTTTTTTTTTTTTTTCGTTACGCGAACCCGGTTCCCCTGCATCGGCAGGCGGACGCGCAACCACTGCGCCACCAGGGAAGCCCTCTCCACACCTTTTATTCTGAAGATTTAGCTGACTTTGCCTCAGTCTTCAGGCCAGACACTCCAAGAGCAATTCGGGGCCACTCCCTGGCTGTTAGATACTGGCTTCCTTTAGCCTCAGTTGCTGTCTTGTGCCTCCGAGGTTTCTAAACCAAAATCAGTAGCCAGGAGTGTCTTTCCTATGCTGTGACACTGTCTCAAGAGGAGACCCCATGCTTCTGTCTGCTCAGTGCTTCCCTCCAAGAGCAACTTGAGTCCGATTCTGCTCAGCATCCTCGGAGAAGGTTGCACAATCCTTGTCAGCTAGCAAACACTCCGTAATGTTTGCTGATTTGCATCCATAACTGAAATCTACCAGGGAAGAAGGCCCTTGTGAGATCCTGAGGTTCACTTTTTTGCTAGTTAGTGAGAGAACACATTTTTCAAATACTAATATCTCACACTGGATGGGAAATAGGCACCGTCCCAACTCCCAGGCAAATACCTTTTCAGGGTGACCCTTGCAGAGACCCAGGAATGAGCTCATTTCTCAGAAGGGGGTTCTTCACCTAAACAAGAAACCCTTGCTTTGGGGAATAGAACAAGAAATTCCTTTGAGATTTCTCTTCTCACGCTTCTAGAGAGCCGGTCTTCTGCAGGCGGAGATGGCTTCCAGGCTGTTCATACATAAACTGTGGCTGGCGGGCTGGTGGCCTTTTTGATATTCTGAGGTCTAGCAAAGATTTAGCTCCAAGGGGTCACCAAGAGGTCATGGTCTCCGTGATTTCCTCTGTTATTTATCTTTGGCTTGCGGTACTGGAGCCTGCTTTTGAAAGAGGGCATTTCTACCACAACTGCACAGAATCAAGAATTTCAGTGCTTTGGCTTGAGGTGGGGAAGGGTTGGCTTCTAAGGCTGTGAACATGTCACCGAGTGTATCTGAGAGTATCTCATTCCGCCCTTTTCTGATGAGCAAATTCATTTTGGGGGGTTTACCAACAGCAAGTCCCAGACTCGGGTCAGGAAAGGAATCGTCCTGGTGAGGTCAGCAGTTTTTAGTCTGAGTAATTCCATTTTTCAGTTCCTTAAGAGATACTCCTCTTGCCATGAGATGGAGATGAAAGCAGCATTTCTCAGGCCTCCACACTGCTGATGACTCACCTATGACCGCCCTCATTGCAGCCAGGGGACCATTTATGCTGAACTAGCCTTTGGATTTCTCTTCTTAGTGACAACAAAACTTGCATGGCCAGCTCACAAGTCAACCGCAGGAACATCCCTGGTCTGGTCAGTTCAGCAGGCTCTCAGGTCCCTGAGAGGATTCCTCAGCACATTTCATGTGGGTTTGCTAACCCCATCCTGTTTCATTTTGATTTAAGACAACCGTTATCTCTCATCTGGGTCAGAAAGTATGGACGGCATAGGATTTCAACCAGACACAAGGGGCCTGAATTAAATACCCAGCACTTTGGCCTGGAGAATTGGTTGCGTTATGCCCTGTGTTCTTGTTCCCCAAAAAAGCATCTCAGCAAGTAGCAGCACTTGGTCTCAGAAGTTCCTTTCTTGCGGTGGCTCTACCTCTGCCACAGAGTGCCAGGACAGTGTGCTGTGCTATGCTGGGTCCTTCAGAGAAAACGATGTGACGTGCTGGAGACATTGCCATCTGTGGGAGAGTGCAGCTCTGGGCTCTATGCAGAAGGAAAAGGAAGTGCCATTATGTCAGGACTATGACCAGTGAGTCAAATTCCCAGAACAGCCTGATGCTTCTCAAGGCAGTGGATGTGCCCCAGCATCTCAGCAACCCCAGATTTGGATTAAGGGAGAACTGTTGGGTACAGGGGCTAGAGAGGAAAAGAGAAGTGATGTATTTTATATATCATTTTCCAGGAGTGGTCTTCTACATGAAACCCAGTTTACTTAGTGACCCAGGGCATGCAAGCAAAAGCTTTGTGAAATAATAGTGACTCTTACTGTGTGTCAGCCTTCTTATTTTCTCTTTCTGTTTTTTTCTCTTTTTCTTTTTTCTGTTCTTTTAATTTAAAAAACTCTTGGCGCACTAAATTGCTATTATAAACCACTATGGGTCAAAGCCCATATTTTGGAAAACAGCACTGCATTAGTGTATATAAGCAACATCTCAGGAAATTTTATATAATATGGATCCCTGGGCCCTTCTCCAGAGATTCTGATGCACTCTGTCTTGGGTCCTCCAAATCTGCATTTTATGTTAACCCAACTCTGACGTGACCAGTGTGAGGGCAGGAAAGTGTTTGGATCTCTGATATATATCCCGTGGTTTGAATACAGAGCCTAGTACAGAATAGGTCCTTGATCAATGTTGGTTGAATAAATGAATGAATGCAAAAGCATGCCTGGTGATTTAGATTTAAGTGGCCTAGGGATTACCATTGTGTTTGCTTTGTCTTTTAATTATCAGTTTTTGGGGGGGTGGGGGGTTAACAGTTTATTTTAATAAAATTTCAAACTTACTGAAAAGATTCAAAAATAGGACAAAGATGTCCATTTATCTTTTACTTAAATTTCTAGTTTAGCTGCATTTGCATTTTCTCATCACCTTATCCAATTTTTTTTTTCTTCTGAACCATGTGAGAGTTAGTGGTAGACAAAAAATTCCCCTTTACTACTAAATACTTCAGCATGTATTTTTCTAAGAACAAGAACATTCTCTTACTCGGGTTACAACGTGAGGGGCCCCTAGACTGGAGGTTAAGTGCCTTAATTATTAAACACTGGGCAGTGCTGATCTTCACATGACTCCATTCACCATCCCAGTCCCATCCAGTATACTTCCCTTTTTATCTGTACTACTCTCCTTGGTTTTATAATGTAAATAGTCAGACACTCTCCAGACTTTTGAGTCTCAGACTTGCTTTGAGTTCCCACACTGGAAGCAACCTTAAATCTTCTAATCTGTGGATTCTCCAGTGCAGAAATTATCTAGCCGCCTCTGAAACCACTGGAGAAATTTAAAGAAAATGCAAATTTCCAAAGCTCAGCCTTGGAGCTTCAATTCAGATAGGTGGGGGGTTGTGTGGCCCTGAAATCTGCATTCTACCTCCTCAACCCCCGTCTCCCTTGCCTTCCTCCAGCTGGTGATGGCTCAGCCAGAGCTGAGAAGCACAGTTCCTGTGACTTCTCCCCACGGTAGAATACTCTACTTAGTGATCACATTTCTCAGGATGGCAGAGAGAAGCCCCCAGAGGTCTGCTGCACATGGGAAAGTTCTGCTTCTTAGAAATTTCTTTCTCATGTAAGCTTCAGTTGCTTTTCTAGTGCTACTGGTCTTGGTTCTGCCCTCTGAAGTACCTTAAAACAAGGTCAATAGGCAGCCTGTCTGCTGCTCCTTGTAAAAATACAGAAAAAGTATAAAAATCACACAAAATCTCACCACCTTGAGAACTTTGTTAAGATTTTTATATTTTCCTCTAGTCTTCATATGTGTATATATATAATTTATATATATAAATGCACATTACACACACCTTATGTTTTAATAGAATGAAGATCATAATACATTGTGGTTTTACTGTTACATATTTTGGGTTTTCTCTCTTAACATTATATCATAGAACTCTCCCAGACAGGAAAGTATGCTTTGAGAGCACATTTTCAAATGACTGCATTAAATTCCACTGTTTTGATCTATTGGAATTTATTCAACCATTTCCTATTAGTGTTTATGTAGGTTGTTTCCAGTTTTTCACTATCCTAACTAATGCTTAAATAAACATATTACAAATTATTGTCTGCATCCTTGATTATTTCTTTAAGCTAGATTCCTAGAAGTATAAATATTGAGTCAAAAAACATGCTTAAAAAATGTGATATATATTGCCAACTTACTATGCAGAGGTTGTGAAAATTTTAACTTCGAACAGTTTTGATCTCTTTTTAGAAGTTAGTAATTTTTAAAAGATGTCAATTTGATAGGTTAAAACTTGCATTTTGCTGTGGTTTCTAACCTATATTCCTTTGTTTACTCATGAGACTGAACATGATTTATATATATATATATATATATATATATATATATAAAAACACATACATATATACACATATGTATATATTTTGATTACTTACCAGGCAAAGCATATTCATGTGTGTGTGTGTGTGTGTGTGTGTGTGTGTGTGTGTGTATTTTTCCCATTTTTTTGGCCATTTCTGTTAAATAGGATGTTAAGGGGTAAAGAAATAGACTGAATCTATTTTTCTGCTGGAGAAAGGGGGCCTCATGCTTCTCTTGTAGGTTTGTAAATACCCTCCTACCCCCTTTTTACATGTAATAAATATCAATTTATTCTTGTCTTTTTTTAAACTGTGGTAAAATATACACAACGTAAAATTTACCATTTTAAAGTGTACAGTTCTGTGGCATTAAGTATGTTCACATTATTCTGCAAGCATCATCAGCGTCCATCTCCAGAATTTTCTCATCCTCCCTAACTAAAACTCTGTACCTATTAGACACTAACTCCCCAGTCCCTGACAACTACCATACTACTTTCTGTCTCTATGGATTTGACTACTCTAGGAAACCTACATAAGTGGAATCGTACATTTATCCTTCTGTGACTGGCTTATTTCAGTTAGCATGACATCTTCAAGGTTCATCCATGTTGTAGCATGTGTCAGAATTTCCTTCCTTTTTTAAGGGTACGTAATATTCCATTGTGTGTATATACTACATTTTGTTGATGCGTTCATCGGTTGATGGAAGCAACTTGGGTTGCTTCCACCTTCTGGCAATTGTGAGTAATGCTTCTATGAATATGGGGGTACAAATATCTATTCAAGTCCCTGCTTTCACTTCTTTGGGGTATATGCCCAGAAGTAAGATTGCTGGATCATACAGTAATTCTCTTTAAATTTTTGAGGCGCCATCATGCCATTTCCCACAGTGGCTGTACCATTTTATATTCCCACCAGTAATGCACAAAGGTTTCAATTTCTCCACATCTTCACCAACACTTATTATTTTCTGGGGTTTTTTTTTTTTTTTTTTTTTTTTTTTTTTAGTTTTGTTTGTTTGTTGTTTGATAATAGCCATGGCTTGGAAGTGGTGTCTCATTGTAGTTCTTTTCTCTTTAATCAAATAAAATATGACAGCCTGCCCTGATTTCCAGCAGCTAGATGGGAAATTCAATCTCAGTCATTTGGAGGGGGAGTCTCCCTACTTCCTAGAATCATACCAGTGCTCGGGCCAGGAAATTAGAGGACTGTCAAGTAATCTCAAGGTCACCGAAATTGCCTGTGATAGCTCCTTGTCTACACCCGTCATGGCTCTTTGCTTCCAGGGAACATGTGTAGACTTGAAATGCATTGGGTTCTGGCGCCATAGTGGTCTTGCTACCTCTTTGATGATCTGCTACCAAGCAGGCTCCCCAGTCGCTTACCCCATCCCAACCTGGATGTACCCATTTTAATTATGGGAAAATTTCATCAGTTGGCTTTAAGGTATTCTTCACAATATTTCTTTTTTATGAATTTTCAAATTATTAAAAACATACAGAGTAGAAAAAATATATAACGTATTCCCTTGAACTCACAATTTTAATACATTTTAACATTATGCCTTATAAAACCTCTTGCACAAGTGTACAAAGAGACATGCGCAGGACATTTATTATAACAATGTTTGCAAGAGTAAAAATTTAAAGCAACTTAATGTCCATCAATAGGAAATGGACAAATATATATATATAACAATTTCTTTATCCATTCATCCACTGACAGACACAGATTGTTTCCATATCTTGGATTGTAAATAATGCTGCAATGAACATGGGGCTGCATATATCTTTTCAGTTTAGTGCTTTTAATACTTTAAAAGATAATTTAAATTTAAACTTTTTTAATTCTTAAAAAAATTGAGCCAAAGTTTTAACATTTGTTAATAAGTTTTCTCTATATTAGGGATATTAATACTTTTACTATGAGCCATTTACAAGTTTTTTTTCATAATTGGTCGTAAACTTTTAGTTTTGTTTTCTGGGGGTTTTGAATATTTACCTAAATTTTCCTTTCTTTTTTAAAGAGAAAATGTATATTTGTTTATATTTGCCTCTTTAATCCATCTAGAAATTATTGTAATATATGGTATAAGAATAGTATCACATTTGATTTCTTTTTTCTTTCTTTCTTCTTTTTTAACCAAATAGTTAGTCAATTTTCCTTAAATCATTTGTTAAATAATTCTTCCTTTCTCATTAGTTTTGTAATGCTTCCTTTATCACACTAAGTGCTTTTATAGCCATTATTTCCATTGATTTGTGTCAATTCTAGAATCAATAGTGAATTGTTTTATTTATCTAATTTTACAATATGTCTTAATAGCTAAGTTCAATGCTTATGACCTGCTTGCTCATAAACTTATCAGTTACGTTCACCTGTCAGTTTTCTCCAGATGAACTTTAGAATTATTTTTTCATATTAACAAAATCCCATTGTGATTATGTTTAATCTATAGATTAATTAGAGGAAAATGGAAAAATTCATAATATTCAGTATTCCCCTTCAGGGACATGGTATATATTTCTACTTATTGAAATTTTTTAAAATATCATTAAAAATTTTTAAATGTTTGCTTGTATAAATCCTGTATATATCTTCCTGGAGATATTCCTTTGCATTCTATGTTGTTTGTTAATAAAAATATATAAAGATATATTTGCATCGATTATTATGGCATACAGAAAAATTATTGAGCTTTGAGTATTTATAATTCAGCCTCTCTAGTAGTGACTAGAAGTGTCTTATTAATTCTAAAAGTTAGTTCACCTGAGTTTTCTAGGAGTATAATCATATTGACAGCAATTAGTAACCATTTTGCCTTTCTTTTCCAATGTTCACATCTCTTAAATATGTTCGATGCCTTAATGCATTCCCTAGAAATTTCAAAAACATCGATGCAAGGATCTTTGATGTCTCCCCAATTTAATGTAGATGATTCTAGTAATTTGTTCTTAATTGTGACGTCTGTTATAGTTTTAAAATAGTTTTTAATCCCTCTAAGATAGCATCCTCCTTTTATGAGTTTACCATAGGTTTTATCAGTAATATATGTTAATTTTATGACAATTTTTAGCATCTGTTGAAATAATTATAAGGTTTTCATTATTGCTTACTATCAATATCGTTTATTAAATGAACAGATATCCTGGTTATAGGCACATTCTTTTAGCTCTTTCCTCTAACATAGAGCTAATTTGTCAGAGTGCTGTTCACCCCAGATAATAAACTCTTCTCAATGAAGTGACACGTGCCAGTTTTTGTTTTCTCCACAATGGCCTCTGTATCATTGACACTTTATTTTTTGACAATCTTTTGGTTTGCAGTAAATAGTTTAACTGTTTTCCAAAGGGTAAATAAACATGGTTTATTTTAATGGTTAAAATATACTGTGTGAGTTTGAAGTTGGTGACTTGTCTTGTAGAAGTGGGTCCTACACTAGATCTAACTCTTGTCACCTTTAAATCAATTCTAATAAAAAGAATACCAAGAAAATAAAAATGTGGGCCAAGAAACCCTGAAAACATGTTGTTGGGAGTTGACAAACCAGAATGCAGAACATACTGCCACAGGAGCTATGCTGATTGTTTACACAGGGAAAAGCATCATTGTCCTCCCCTCCCCACTCTGGCACATGTGTGCATTACAAACACACCAACTACACAGAGAGGGCCCACTTAAGTATTATATTTCTAGGATTCTTTCTCTTGGAGTTTTTAGAATGTAGTGCTCATTTTCACTTAAGCTTTCCTTTTTTCAATCATTTAACCATTCAACCAAAATTTATTCAGTGTCTACTATGTGACCTACTCTGTGCTAGGTTTTGGGGATATATTTTAGACAAGTTAGACATGATTCTTGTCTTTATGGAACTTACATATTAATAAGTAAGACTTTAAAGCTTTTTCATTTTCACTTTTTTGTCTCTTGTCAGACTTCATAAGCTGTTAGTTTTTCATTTCTTTTGCTACATCTTTTAATTATATAACACAGCTTCCTAATTGCTGATGGGCTGAATGTTCTTGGATTATTCATTCAATATGTGACAGGCACTGTTCTGGACACTGAAGATTCCAAAGTGAAGAAAAAAAAAGACAAAAACTCTGTTCCCATAGAGCTTACTACGTTCTAAAGAAATCCTGATTCCAAGGCTTTGCAAGATTCATTCAACTTTAATATGCCATGTATACCAGAGGCACTTAAAAAAACAGAAAAAAGAAGGAGTGAACCAAGCATTCAGGAAAGACAGAAATGCAGAAGTTGATGCAAGAAAGGATTTCTAGTTAATAATGATTTAAATCGAAATTCAGTTAACCTCCCTCTCCAGGTAATTCAATTGTCTAGTTTTTAATAAATTTCAATATATGTAACTCCAGCTTTTCATAAAAAACACAAAAGACTCATCAAGCTTCTTTAGTCTGGTGCATTTCTTTGCTCAAATTTTTGGCTTCATAGGCAGAAATCTTCAAACGCTAGGCAAAATGATAAGTGAAGTACAAGTGTTTATTAGGCAGTTTCAAATGGTAGAGCAGCTCTCCCATATTCTCCCTCCCTCCAAAAGGACTTCCCAAATAGTGGGAGGCAGCATAAAGTAGGGACTTTCTGAGATCACCTATTGACTGAATAGAGACCAAACAGGGAGAATGTAGGTACTGTTGTAATTATCTCCTCTACTGAGGATAAGGTTGGTACATTTTTCTTCTATGGGATAATTCTGTATCAGCAATGTTTTACTTTGGTACTTGATGCAATTAAAATAAGAAATGTTCATTAGTTGAATCCATTCATTCATTGGATCAACAGATGTTTACTGAGTACCTCCTATGTGCCCGGCCCCCTGCTTCTGTGGATCTTGCAGTTTTGGTGGCAAGTAGATATTGAACCAGTTAGTACAATACACATGTGATTGGTGTCACAAGAGTGGGGAGACTAGGTTGGCTGAGGAAAATCAGGATCCTGTGCAAGGTATGTTAAGGAGTATTACAATAAACCATGAAGCATTTATTCATTCATTCACTCAAGGGCCAGTAAGAATTTCTGAGGAAAAATGACTCTAACTAAGGCCAAACTTACAGTGGCACTTCAACACAGTCCCCAATGAGTTTAATGAGTAATGAACTGGCTTCCTAGCGAGATTTAAAGCTACCTAGAGATGCAGTGATGGTTATGAGAGGGAATGATTTTCCTAAGTCATATTTCTCTAACAATAATAGTAATAATAACAGCTCACATTTGTTATTTTCTATGTGCAGAGCACAATGCTAAGCACTTTACATAGTATATTCCATAACACTCAGAATACCCCTAAGGCAGGTAAAATTAGTAGCCCCATTTTAGAGATGAAGCTCCTGAGGCTCAGAGACATAAGAAACTGGTCCAAGATTACACATCTAGAAAGTGGTAGGTTCAGGATGTCATAGAACTTACCAGGAGTTGGGCTTTTTAAAATGAAGGCCAGGGACAGGAAATGAATGTGCATACTTAGCCAAACATGTCAAGAATGTGAAATAACTCACTCCCAGTTTTCACAGCGTTTCAGAGATTAAGTAAATAATCTTCAGCAGAATCCAATCCAAGCGTGCAATTCTTTGCATTCAGCACACATACTTGCTGAGGAGAAGACACCGTTCATTGCAGAGAATGCTTCTACTTTACTTCATCCCTACTCCTGGTAATGACCTAGCCCTGGTTTCTTTTCAAGGACCCCTTTAGAGCAAACCCCCTTTTCCCCAAGCGTCTACTTACCAAAAAAATAAAAAAGAAAGTGGCCCACAGCTGGTTTCAGGTAGCCCCTGCTGTTCTGTTTCATGAAGGTTTTGAAGAAACCTAGAGCTGTTACCGAGTTTCACCATCATTTAATCAATGGACAAACTCTCCTTACCATCAACTCTCCTACATGTCCTCTGCAAATGCAGAGAAACTGGCCTTTGCAGGGGCCTCAGAGGCACCAGGAGGATCTGCTTATACTTTCTTCCTCCCTTTTCTTTTTTCCCTTCATCATCACTACCATCATTGCTATCATTTATTAAGCACTTACTATGTGTCCAATACTCTCTTAAGGTTTTATATATATTTAAGCCTCAGAACAATCTTATGAGGCAGCTACCACTAACTCATTTTTCAGTGATGAAGGAGGCTGTGAAGCTATTTAACTGCAAGGTCACACAGTGAGGAGCAAAAGTCTGGATTAAAACACAGATCTATTTAACTCCAGGGGATGTGGTTTTTTTGTTTGTTTTTTGCGGTACGCGGGCCTCTCACTGTTGTGGCCTCTCCCGTTGCGGAGCACAGGCTCCGGACGCGCAGGCTCAGCGGCCGTGGCTCACGGGCCCAGCCGCTCCACGGCACGCGGGATCTTCCCAGACAGGGGCACGAACCCGTCGTGTCGCCTGCATTAGCAGGCGGACTCTCAACCACTGCGCCACAAGGGAAGCCCAGGGCATGTGTTTTTAAGTGCCAAGCGGTACTGCTCCTCTTAAAGAATTTACAATGGGGCAGAGGATCACGGAACAATGGACCAGATGTATGGATCTAAGATATGCCTATATTTACATAAAGCAATAGGATGGAGATTTAGATGTTATTAATCTGAGGTCCATAGACCCCCGGGCGTTTAAAAATAGATTTTGGAGGGTTTGTAACCCTCTAAAACAGAAGTCAGCAAATTTTTTCTTAAAAGACCAGATAGGAACTATTTTAGGCTTTGTAGGCTATATGGTCTCTGTTGCAAACACCCCTCCCTACTGTTGTAGTGCAGAAACAGCCACAGATGATACACAAACAAGTGGGCAAGGCTATGTTCCAATAAAACTTTATTTACAAAAACAGGCAGCTAGCCAGCAGGCTCTATGTACATTGTTATTTTTGTTGCTGTTATTAGGAGAAAATCTTATAGCTTTCCATAGCTTCTCTAGTAGGTTCAAAATCCAAGATGGCTAAGAACTGGTCTAAATGGTCTCCAAGTTGCTCTAAATTTAGACATTCCAGGATTCTATGATTCTGCATGCCTTTTCAATTAACACACTCTTTAGAAATTCTTTTTCCTTAGCAGGTTCATTTGATAGATTCTGCTGTGAACTCTTAAGTGGACTATAATTACTGTCTGTTCAGGAGGAAACACAGGACACAGTACCATTTCAACCCTCCCTGGCTTACCTGGCCAGATGATACTGGCTGAAACACAAGGACATTCCAGACTGGATTATAGCAGCTCAGTCCTGAACCAGCTAGTCTGAGGTTTGCAAAGGCTTTTTCCTTTTCCCAGAGACTACATTCTGTGTTTCACTGAGCCTTCTCCACAGAAAGTACTCACTTATCCTGACCACTCTGATACACAGTTTGGATTCCTAGAGTCAGCCAGGTCTGCCCAGCTATGGTGTGGAGGAGAGGGATGCTGTCGGAAGTGTTTTCTTGATGGATCTCTGCTTCTGTTTGGAGACGCTCTCTCTTCCAAGGAAACATGATTCTTTCTCTTAGGATTCCCAGTTTCATGAGATACAGCATCTTATTTACTATCTGCGATTCCACCAAAATGTACCATTACCATGCCTCCCACTCTATGGGACTTGTCTTCTCCTAACTAGCATCTTTAGGTGGAGATGGCTAATTATATTCCATTGTGTCCACCACAGAGCCTGATACCATGATTTGCATATATATTTTAGGTTATTAGCACTGAGATCCCTGAAAGCTACAGATAGTTTTGAATTCTTGCATTACTTTTGAAAAATCAAAATAATGATTGTCTTATCAACTTGAATAAAATGCAGCATTGACTGCTTTAATTTTAGAGAAAAGAGATTATATTAAAGCAAAAAATTACAAATGCTATGAGTCACAATGTGATTGCATTTATATTCCAGATTTCTGAAAAGGGACACAGGGTAAGAAGTGGGAGGGAAAAATAAGAGGGGAGAAAGAAATGGTAGAAACTAATAGAGGAGAGAATGAAACAAAGGGAATGGAGAGACAAAGAGGAATACAGAAGGAAACGCTGAAAGCAGAGGAAGCCTGCTTGCTCACCAACTACTGCGGGGTTGAAATTCAGTGTCATTAGCCATTTTTCACAGCAAGTGCCCCCCAAAGAAGGAAATAAACCAGCAAATGAAAATAACAGGAATATAAATCACTTAGCCAGTACTTACGGAGACTTTATTCTATGTTAGACTCCTGTATACATCACATCAGGATTAGTGTTAGCTCTCTGAAATGAAACATCAATAAGAGGACCACATGGTGCTGACTGCACCTCCAACTAATATTTCAGTTCAGCTTTAATTATCATGCTCATCTGGCACCGGCATGGTGCCACGTAAATAGAAATGGGTCATGGGAGGTCTGGGTTCTTGTCCTGCATTTGATGATGTGACCTTGGTTGGCCAATCTCTGTGCCTCAGTTTCCTCATTTGTCAAATGTGAATAAGAATTCTCTGCTCTGTTTATTTCACAAGATGTTAGGAGGATGGAAATATATATATATATATATATATGTATGTATAAAATGCCAGATAAATGTAAAATTGACCTTGTTCTTTTTACTTAACAAGGTAGTAAGTAGGTGGAGGGGTGGTGATGGTGGCATTTTGCACAGAAGACTTGGTGACTCAATGACGTGTCTTTGTTTCCCTCAGTAATATCTGGTCTGGGATTATTACTGCTTTCTCGATGTTTTTAGGCATACTTTTCCCCTTCAGAAATGCCAAAGGTGAAAAATACTATTCGACTGCTATAATTTGTCACCCTCGCTGCCTGAGCAAGATGTGTATAGACAGTTTAGTAATTAAGCTTTTCAACCCTGCATCATAAAGTTTTATTCCATAACACACCATTGTAAAGCAATTATACTCCAATAAAGATGTTAAAAAAATTTTTTAAAAAGTTTTATTCCAGCAAAGTCTATATTTATCAGCTAACAAGTATTAAATCACCCCACTGCTCAAGCCGTTTCTCACTTGAATATGCTCCTTTCAAAACAGAGCAGATTTCCTTGGCTAGTTTAATAAAAGTTCTTGTTTGGAAGTACTGTGGTGCTGTGTGGTCCTGTGGAGCTGACATACATACACCTTGGTAACTCTGCCAAAAGGTGCTGACCCCTATTTCTCAGGGGACTTAGCTGCCTTTGCCCTGGGTCATTTAGGGCATCCTGGCCATCTGAGGCTTGATGGCTTCTAGCACAAGATAGTCCCATATCCATTTCAATTTCTAAAGAGGAAGAGGTAAATGAAAATAGAAAAACAAACTTTTGAAACATTTTCTTTCCTTATTTGAGCATCAGGGAATTGGTCTGTTTCTATCAGAGATGGATCTAAATGTAAAATGAATTTTCAAAATGATTAAATTAGCAAAGTAACAATGATCTACATACTAAGCAGTTGAGTGCATTCTCGTATTGCCATAGTCTTCTTTAAGCAGATGCACAATTATTAGGGAAACACACTTTGAATGAATAGATATTAAAAGTCGTCAGTAATGGCTTAGAATAATTTCTGTAGGTAACCCACTCCACCTTTATAAATAATTTTCTCTCTCTTCTTGGGAGTATATACACTCATGAGACGAATATAACATTGCTTTTAAATCTTCAGTATGCTTTCACTCAAATGGCTCCAGAATTATATGAGTTAAAAACAAAATAGTTACTTAATATTTTTGAATGTACTATTTTACCATATTTTAAGGGTATAACCAGAATAAAGACAAATGTTAATCAAATATAGGCCAAAATGATGAAAGAAATGTCAATATCTTTATCATATCATACCAGAGATCACAGTAATTTCCCTTTTCCTTTCTGTGTTTTCAAAAATAAGTGATATTAACCACATGTAGGCATTTCAGTTTTCCATGAATTGATTGCTAATAGGAGATGTATAATGACATTCCATAGAATCACAAAACCCACTCTGTAGTTACATAAACAAATTCTGCCCGTGCCTGTGTGTATGTATGTATGAGAGTGGGCATGTAGGTGTGAGATTTTAAATACTACCAAGCTAAGGAGTCTTTTGTTGAACTTTTCTCAGTTTGAGAGGCTGCAACAATTTCTTTCCTTTCAAAATGGCAAAATGGAACTCACCATTTTGCTTTCCAAATTAGCAACAGGTAGCTTGTTTGGAAGGCTGGGGATCAATTTCTCTCCAGCCAGCAAGTCATGGGGTTGTCAGTGAAGCATGTGGGTGATATGCTGAACCGCTAAGTTGGCAAATGTTGAACTGTTTTAAGTGCATCTATTTTCTGGTTCAGTAAATTTTTTTGTATTAAATTCATTAAACTTGACAGAGTCTAAGTGCCACAGCACATACTGCAGAGGACATAAAAGTAACAGCGCTAGCCACAGGAGATAGCAAAAGGTAAAGATCAATATAATTTCTCTCAGTTTCTCTTTAATTTTTCTCTTTCCTATTAAGACTGGATTTTTTTTTTCTAAGGTTAATAAGTACTGTGTGACTTGGAAAGTCAAGTTGAATCTGGTTATTTTCTGAAAATTTGAAGAGACATTTCTTTGTCAGTCAAGTTGCCCTCCAAACCGCGTTCTTAGAGATGATGACATATGTGACCTACAATTCAGGATCATTTAATAACTTGGAAGAGAAATGAGAAACAAAAATTACACTCTGTTACCACAGTTTGGAGGAATCTTGTAGTGTGGCAATTTGTAAAAATACTGAATCAAGGACATACTTGAAGATTTATAATGAGGCCTTGATAATGATTATTCGTCACTTGGGATTGAAATTTTCAAAAGAATAATAAAGGTTTCTGAACATGAACTGTTACTTTGATTTGACATAATTTTGGGGGAGAGTCATTTGTTTTTCTTAAGCACTACTTTGCCTCCAACAAGGAGTAGACATGGCAATTCAGAAAAGTGGAGAAAAGTATAAAGTACAAGGAATTTCCTTCTACCATGAGTTGTAGCTATTGAAATTATAAAATTGATTTTATACTCCATATGAAAAATAACAATCAGTAAAGAACAATTTTCCGGTAATTTCTCTCAACAAAATATAAAACAAAATAATCAATGACAGAAAATTGTGAAAACCCCAAAGTACATGTAAAAAATAAGAATACAGGGGCTTCCCTGGTGGCGCAGTGGTTGAGAGTCCGCCTGCCGATGCCGGGGACGCGGGTTCGTGCCCCGGTCCGGGAAGATCCCACATGCCGCGGAGCGGCTGGGCCCGTGAGCCATGGCCGCTGAGCCTGCGCGTCCGGAGCCTGTGCTCCGCAACGGGAGAGGCCACAACAGTGAGAGGCCCTCGTACCGCAAAAAAAAAAAAAAAAAAAAAATACAGGTACTAAATATGATTCTTTAAAGCTTCCAGAACACATAAGGCAGAAGTGATGCAGCCATCAAAGTTGGACTGAGTAAATCCATCCCCTCCACACACAAGAAAAGGTTTGAGATGAAGAGTCATTTGACCAGGAGAGTTGGCAGCCGCATTTGTAACCTGAAAATGTTAAAAAAAATAATTGAAATTGACATTCTGTGCTCTGCTGTGCTGTCACGTCAATGTCCTCCTGGGGAACGTTTGTCTACCTGGAGAAATCAAGGTGTTTCACGAGCAACGGAAAACTAAACCAAGACCCCTTGGCTATGTTAAGGATTAAGTGCAAACAATATACATTCACAGCTTGACTAGCAAGGCTACATCACAATTTATAAAGTGCCAGATTAGTGCTAATTGTCATTCAGCTTGAAATTTTTCACCATGGGGAGGAAAAAAAAGTAAGGACCTCCTCCTTCCTCTACGAATGAAAGCATTTTCCTAAACCAATCAGTCACAAGGGCGAGGACTACTTTTCCTTTATTCCCACTGATTAGAACACCATATCCTTTTATTGTCAATTATGTACTGACTTTCAATCTTGGTAAAGAAGATAGCCTGAAAACATAGAATATTTCCAACTAGTTCCATAAATTGCTCCTCTGTGCAAATGTAACCATATCTGGTCTCCCTGGAAAAGCTGAAGAATTGCATGATTCTCGCCCAAGTGTTTACATTGAAATTTTTAAATTTTTACTTTTTCAGTTATTTGATAAGATAACCAGAAGTGTATTGAACTTCAAAATTAATAGGTCATGATCTGCTAAATCAGTTGAAAGTACAGTTAATCTTTTCATTAGGGAGAACAAAATTCATGAAATCATTCACCTGTTATTGAGAGCCTGCTATGTGCCAGACAAGGTGGATTCAAAAGAGATTTAAAGGATCATGTCCTTAAGGAGTTTCCAGTTCAGCATGACTACTGGCATATAAGTGTCTAAGGCCTAAGACAGAGTGAAAGGCAAGGTGCTATGAGAACACATGAGAGGAGGCCAGCACACCTGACAGAGGACAGAGAAAGCTTCAAAGGGGCATGACTGGTCACTTCATGTGAGTTCTGATGGACACATAAAAGTTTGCCAGGGGAGGAAACAGGTATAGGGCTTTCCAAAGAGAAGGGGCAGCATGTGTAAACGTCACAGTCTATGGGTACTGTTTAGGAATCTGTGGGGCAGGTCACTGTGTGTGTGTGTGTGTGTGTGTGTGTGTTGGGGGAGAGGGTTGACAGGAGGAAGGGACATAACTGAGAGGCAAAATAAGAGGAATATTGTGTTGCAAATTTTAAAAACACAAAATTTATAAATAAAGTCTATTAAGAATTTAGAATTTACTATATATGCACCCAAAGTAGGGAGAATCAGCTGAAGTCTGTGACTTATTTTATTTTGTAGAACCAGGTTTATAATATTTGAAATGATGAAAAAGGTATAGAGGTTATTTCCTGGAAAAATTATTCTCTAAATTGGAATGTATGTGCTAACAAGCATTCACAGCAAGTGGAATGAGCTGGAGATGAATGTATTTATCTTGGATACTGGTGGTTTGGCTATTGAAGCACCAAAAACTCCCTAAAAAACCAAATTACACAAAGCTATTATAAAGGCAGTCTCACTTGGGACCACTTTTCCGCACAACTTCAGGGGGCACCATTCACATAGACTACAACGTGGCAGTTCTGGTCTGTCTTATACAGTGTTTTCATGAAGAGTAACAGAATAAGGCCCATGAGGATTTGCTTGTTTAAAAATCACACCAAAAAATCAAGAAATGTAATAAATGCCATTTGGATTATGGAGCTGATTTAGATTTTTGATAGGCTGAGTTAGTATATGCTTTTATAATTTTTTAAAACCAGAAAAACTTTGCATAGATATTTTTATTTATATGACATATTTTGCTTTAAAAACAGAGGTGGTACATTTATTTCCATCTTGAATCACTTAAGATATGGACCTTTAAAGACCTGTATCAGATACAAATGTAAAATGTTAAAAGTATCCCCTCACTTTTCTGGAGGTTACTTGATAGCAATATCATCTATCACAGACATAGCAGATAATCTTTTAAGAAAATTAGGTCATAGTTTTAATTTATTATGTTGAATCATAATTTCTTTTTTCCCCAGCTTTATTGAAGTATAATTGACAAATAAAAATTGTATATATTTAAGATGTACAACTTGATGTTGTATTATATGTATACATTACAAAATAATCACCATAGTCAAGGTAATTAATAAGATCTGCTCTCTTAGCAAATTTCAAGTGTACAATACAGTACAATTAACTATAGTCATGTTGCTGTACATTAGATTGCTAGAACCGATTCATCATATATAACTGAAACTTTGTACCCTTTGACCAACATCTCCTTATTTTCCCCTCCCACCAGCCCCTGGCGATGACCATTCTACTCTCTGCTTCTATGCATTTGACTATTTTAGATTCCACATGTAAGTGAGATCGTGCACTATTTGTCTTTCCATAGCCGATAATCTTGAAATGGGTAGAAAAGATCTTTGAGTGGCTAAGATAGATAGCACATAGTACAGACACTAAAGCACAGACTTGGGTGTCCAATCGGAGCTTTTTAATCTCCTGCTTTAGATGGAATTTAAACAAGTTGGATGATTTGATTTGTCGGTGAAACACTAAGGGAGAAAGAAAACTGCTGGGCTCCTATATATTAGCGATTTAGAACATGACAATGTGTAGTCTGAAAGCAAGGGTTGCTGTAGAAACACTCGAAAACCAGGCTGAGCTGGGAAAAAGCCTGGCAGTCTGGGGTCACTTAGTGGAGGGCAAATAACTTTCTGGCTCTTAATAGTCCCCAAGGGTACTAGCTCTTAGTTTTCCTGCAATCATTAATGCTCATGATGAAGGCCCCAATATTCCAGAATCAACTCTAATATGCATAAAGTATTAATTGTTGGCATTTCTCGAATGGTCACTGCATACCAAAAGCGTTACACGCACACCCCACTTAATTCACACAGCAAACTATGAGGTAGTTGCTACTATTCTCATTTTATAGCTGAGAAAGCTGAGACTCAGAAAGACTGTTACTTTCCTGAGGACAGAAAGCTCGGAGGTGAAGAAACATTCAAACAAAGCAGAACTCCTGAACTCGCCCCTCCAACCCCTTCAGAAATGTTTCCATAAAGACTTAATTTAAGTAAAATAAAACAAAAATATTTAATAGTCATCTGGAAAATTCACATAAATGGGATAACTCATTCATACATATTCATATACATATACCTATATGTGTGTTTATGTTTAATTTATACACACACATATATAAATCTCCATTTGTAGTAAAGTTTTGATACATTCCAGCTGACATCCCTGTATGGATAAGCCATGGTACTATTAAACATTAGACAAGTGTTAAGCAGGAGGTAGCTTAAGGAAAAAAGTTCTGCCTAGGGGTGAGGTGGTAATTTATCGGTGCTGTGTAATTTCATTTGATGAGTGGTAAGTGCCAGATGCCAGATCACATGGCTGGAAAACTGGGCCACTGATTAGCCAGTCTGCAGTTGGGATGAAATCAGTCTTGCTGCATTTAGGTGGATTCGCCCATTTTACAATTACCCAATGAGGAAAATATGAAAACATGAAGGGTGTGTTGGCAACCTCCTTCACCCATGTGAAGTAGAGAGCCCTGCAGTGGAGGAGCACGTAATTGTCAAAGCCACAATCTCTCACAGTAATGCAGCCTTTGGCTATGCTTCCAGCCACAGTGAGGAACCACAGCTCAATGACTGTGTTTAAGAGAGATGTCAGGGCTGAAACAACACCTTGGAAATCCAGGATGCTTGGGCTCACATGTGTGCCAGGGCGGGTAAGAAAGAACTCAAACTGCAGAGGCTGATACTGCGGGTCGCTAATATAATGGTTCTATATACTTAGGTGATGACTGGACTGGACATACAAATTCAAAGCAGAAAAAGCAGTTTTATAGCTAAGTGATTTAAACCCATGTGTGTCTTGTGACTCCTCTCCACCTGTAGAATAAAACGCAAACTCCTCAGCCCCCCTTGGGAGGCCCTTCATAACCCAATCTTACCTCCATCCAAGCCTCCCCTCTAGCTGCTTCTCTCACTTTTGCCATGTGTCCTACCTACATTCAAACTAAGGGTCTTCAAGCACATCCTCCTTTGTTGTGCTTCTGTGACTTTGAACAAGTCATTCTGCTTAGTGATGTTGTATTGTTCCCTCTCTTTTCTGCCAAGTAATTTGCTTATCCTTTAAGAACTAGCACAAATGTCACCTGCTCAGAGGTCTTCTTGCTCTGCCAGGCAGGGTAAGTGCCTTTTCAGCATGTTATTTATATCTATTATGTTACTTGCTATTTTGCACTGTAATTATGCCCATGCCTGTCTCCCTTCCTAGACTGCATGCTCTGAAAAGTGAGGACTGTGATGCACTAATCTTTGTACCCAAGGCTGAAAATGGTGCCTAGCCCACATGAAGTGTGCAATAAATGTTTATTGAGTTTAAAGAAAGAATATGGTACACATAGTTGATCAAATGGTGTTCACAGGGAACCAGCTACACAAGAAGTGTTGTTCAGTGGCTCCCACAGAGCTGGCAGAAGCTCAAATGGAAAAGCTATTGTATTTAGAAGGCTCTCAGTAATGATAAATGTCTCTGCGAACTGCTGTATGTGAATGTCTCCTATGTCATGTATTAAACTACATAAATTAGCTGATTCTATAGGTCAGAAATGGTAAAATGCTGTCAACTTTTATGTGATTTAACCTAATAGTTTCTTTTTATAATGATTATTAATTGTGAAAAGTCACACAAAAATAGTCCCTTGGGGGTGAGAATGAAATTAAAGATGAAAAGAAAGAGGGAGGCAGACAAGTAGGCTAAATGGGTATTTCCACAAAATTACAGTTGATGGTTAGCAAAAAAATTCAGTGACACACATGACAATGTACCTTCTTTCTTCCAAACCTATGTTGACAGCTAGAGCTTGTCCTTGGACTGTCAGAAGTCTACCCACAGAACAATCTCATTGATTTGGCCTACACGGTGGCTGTATTTTAGGGTGACCAGTTCTAGTTGGCCGTTCAGCCCATTTGTTTACTTTCTGAAATATGGCACTAGGTGATATTCAAGTGAGCTAGGCAAGAATTAAGGTCTCACAAGCTTTAATCCTAGCTGTGCAATTAACTTGAGAGAACTTAGACAACCTATGAACAATCAGGTGCTTGCTGCAGCTTGTTATGGATGTAGATTATACTGCATTTTATTGAATCTAAGGCATCATCAATATTTTAAGTACCAATGAGAAATTTTTTTAAATGGTGTCAGCATGACACAAAGCTTTATTTTATACTTACTAGAGAAGTTCTTTTAGAATTATCTACATGTAGATCTTTCGCAAACATAAAAAGGAAATAAAAGAGGAATAAGTTGGTTAGCTTTTCCAGAATCTCCACATTCAGAGTTTGACTTCTGTGAAGCACTCTTTCACGAAGGGTGTCAATGTCCATGCTCTTCCCCACACAATCTGTCCTCTGTGCAGCCTTGAGTGCTGGCCACACACCATTTCTTACAAGAGTGCTCCACTGAATTGTCCTTTCTGGGGTTTTCCTCCAAGACGCCGATACCTGTTCTTCAAGTTCTGATCGTACACTTTCTCTCCAGTGGGAAAGAAAGGTTTTTAGGTAGCAACCAAGGCTCATATTCTTTTCTCAAATGGTCCTTAAATTATTTGTTACTTTAAATATCAAGGGGTTGCGGTGGTGGTCCCACTGTTAGACCACTAAAAATAACCAAATTCACATGTGTGGACACTACATCCTGACTGTCTCCTGGTGCATACCGATTTGATGGCATCTTACAATTGATAAAATACGGCAAATATTAAATAGGGTAAGAGAACTTACTAGTTAGTAAATGCATAACTAGGACAAAGATACTGAGTGGCAGGATCCTTTAAGCAGGGCCTTTTCAGGCAAGCAGCATCTCAGTGTCAGGATTTCTAAGGTCTTCAGCATTGCTGGTTTAAACCCTCCATTTTCCCAATTCACCCAAATGAGCAGCCTCAGGTGAAACTGACAGAGATGGACTGGTTATCACAGAATCGATTTGTTCATTTACAAAGGTAAATTTACTGATTCCAGAACCGAATCTTGTTGTCTGCCCAGACCATTCATCTTAGTAGGCAAATTTCCTCAACTGTAACATAGATTATAGGGGTGACACATGTGCGGTATCTCCTGACAGACATCACTAATCAATTGTGGCATTCTTCTCCACTGAGCCCAGAAGTGGCCTCAGCATCCTTCTCACTTCATTGCTTCAGGCAGCCACTACCAGTCAATTGGAGTTGGCACTTGAGAGGAATCCTATATACCAATCCTGGATTAGAAGATTGCAGAGCAAACACGTAATTAGAAATAAGAGAATTAAATATTCTTTACTGTTTTTTTCCCCTCTTTTCCCGTTAAGCCAGGAGAGTCTGCTGCATTGCCTTTGTCCAAAGCAGAGATATTTCAATGCCAAGAATTAGAATCACATCAGGAGCCATTTCCTCTAATGATGCTGGAAGCTCAATTCCAATTCCTTCTAATAACCTTCTAGTAACCTCCTTCTAGACCACTGCCCTTGCATGGGTCACATCGGGTCTTTGACTGCTGGGTGAAAATAAAATACATATATTTTGGCTACAACCATAGTTCTATAAAACTGTGCTTTACAAGTATCACAGCTTGTAGGAAGATAGAGTTGGTGCAGGTAATTCAAAACCTAAAGAACTTTGAAAGCACTAACAAAAACAATAAAGTAAATTGACTAGCAAGATTAATAACATTTCCCCAGTCTCTGAATCTAGGGACATCTTTGCAGCCTAAACTCTGGGGCTTATGCTTCCTCATTTGAGATGTAATAGGTCCTGGGGGGAAGCTGCTTTTCTAAAAGAGACCAATTTGACCAAAATTAAAAATATCCAGGATATAGCCTTCTTCATCAGTCCATCATTTTACCAAAGGGGAAATGTCTTTGTAGTTATTTCATCAGCACTTACACTTTTGCTGAAGAGCATAACATGGTGGAAAACCCAGTGGTTCTTGAGGTCTCTGTAGCAGCCACTATGGCACTAAAGGAAGAGACCTCTGGAGATTTTCAGTTTTTTTCTTAAGATTTTCATATTTGCCAAAGCAAATATTTGTTTGCTTGTGAGAAAACGTAAACATGTACAAAACCAATACGATTCCCCTGTGGTACTACTGCCCTCCTATTTCTCAATTGCATTTGAAAGAATTCACATTAAAAAAACGCTCTGGTGTTATAAAAGACTGTAGGTAATTTTATTGTTTGCTTATGTTGCTCTACATTCTTCAGGGTCACTTTATTTAAACTTGGGTATGCCTGAGTCTTGACAGCAGAAGGAGATGTCTAAACCATCACTTGTGCTTTTGATACACACACTACATCTTTTGAATCGGTTTTTAATCAATTCCAATGTCAGAGGGTGACTTTCCTTAAACTGTCCCTGGATTTCAAGGAAATCTTATTGTCTCCTAGTTGCACACTAACTTGATTGGGGTAAGCTCTGAGTAATAATATCTTTGTGTTGGCATTTCCCCTGTCCATTGTGTTTGTGAGGTACTGACCACACTGGCAATCTGAATAGCTAGGAGGCCTGAGATGGTATGGAGCTGATTCATACATTTGCTCACTTCCTCCACTCTGCTGCCAGTGTAAACCTGAACCCATGCCATAGTACATAAACAGAAGAAATTGAATATTTGGTTAACTTATTCTTTTAGAGCCCCTATGCAAAGCTCAAAGGTAGTGGTTCCCAAAAGTCAATCTATGGCAAGAAGAGAAAAAATAAGAATTATGAGCTTTTTCATAGAGCAAAATGTATTCTATTTATAGATTGTTATGAGGTGATATCCTTACTACATATTTTGGGGTGGGTTATTCTTTGCATTAAATTCTTGTAGCTATGTTTTACTTTTTAACTTCTTAATTGCAGAATAAAAAGATAGCAATATTATATTGGTTCCCAAAATATTTAGAGGGATTTACTAGTCCATGAAGTAAACACGCTTGGAACCACTGCTCTGGGGCGAGGTGCTTGATGTGGCTCAGAGCAGAGTCTCTGTCAGCCTGAGGAATGTTGCCCATAAAAGAGGGGTTGGAGAGCAGCAAAGGTCAGCTTTGAAAAACTATCAGTAATCTCAGGTAACACTGGACAACCTAAGTTTGGACTTGGTGAGCGGATGAGTAATTTAAAAAAATGGAATAAAATCTTGTGTAAAACTTATTTCCCAGAAACTTGCACAACCTCCCTTTTATACAAATATTGATCTAGATAGACCTAGAATCTGGGGTAAAACATTTTGTTTGTTTACCTGAAGCGAAATTTTCAGGTAGTAATCATAAAAGGTGTGGAGAAAAATAGGAATGGGGGAAAAAGACTTAATCAAATGTGGAATACATACCTACCTCCAAATTGCAAGTACCTAGAAGGTAAATGTGGTTTGTATTGATTCTCTGTTTACATCTTCCTATTCTTACCGTATTCCCAAGGCATTGATTATAAGCATCTATATATACCTGTTTACAAAAACAGGGAGAAATGTAAATAAATGAAGGAGAGACCATAACTTATGCTGATGTCAATGGAAATGTTTGTTTACATATTTATAGATGGGGAACTGGTCCAGGCACTCTGAAAAAGATGAGACTGTAGTGTTGTGTCAATAGTGAAAAATACTACTGACCCCTAAGTAAATTTCTGTGATACAGGAAAGGGAGATCTGAGAAATGAAAGTCGAATACAGATTTTTTTTTAACAGTACAAAATGTTTTCTATTGGCCAAATTAAAAATGTAATGTGTCTATCCCTTTCACTTTTTTTTTTAAGGTCCCTCTGGAGTTTGATGAAAAGGCAGTAAGAAGTTGTTGATTCCTCTACATTTAACTCGCCGAATTACAATTTGGTAAGAGATATTTGATGTTTAAAAGCCTTTTGAGTCCTCAGAAATAGAAAGCTATGGGAACTGTGTTTTATTCATTCTTGTATTTCCAGCATCTCCATTTACATCTCCATTGAACATGGTTGGTATCGAATAAATGTTTGCTCAAAGGATGTATGTACACGGGCTAACAAAAAACTAATTCAAACTTTTGAAAGCTTTAAATTCTCAGTGTTCAAGTGGTCTTTAAATGTGGTGGAATTTTTTTCTCTATGAAAATAACTTCCCTTGGTTTCTCTGTCTCTGAATTTTTCTTTTTCCTTCTGTGTCATCACACCTCACCATTCTGACTCCTTTCTTGAGTAACTTCATTGTCCAGGAAACAACTATTCTGGTGTCCCTAATCCTTGCGCTGACACTTACATCATCACTCCTGGAAAGCTGAATTCTCTATCTCTAGCTCACATTTTGTGGAGTCCAGGCAAAGGCACTAGGAATATTTGAATCAGTCTGAATTTCAAATAGGTAGTAAAGATGGTTTCATACCCAGATAATTCACCCTCATGTCATAAAATGCCATTGTATAAAGAGTACCTTGAAAGGGGTATAAAATAGAACTAGATGAGTGTGTGTGTATGTGTGAATGCCTATGTGTGTGTATAAAGGGATATACGGATGTCTGCCTT
Source organism: Physeter macrocephalus (assembly GCF_002837175.3). Taxonomy (NCBI): domain Eukaryota; kingdom Metazoa; phylum Chordata; class Mammalia; order Artiodactyla; family Physeteridae; genus Physeter; species Physeter macrocephalus. Next base: position 47,056,222 of record NC_041233.1, read on the forward strand.
TATTTCAAAAGATGGAGACCATAGTGACACAGTCTATGCTATTTCCACAGATTATAGCTAAACTGTACTGAGCCTGCACAGACATAAAGTCTAAATAATCCTTTAAATAACTTTTTCCCTCGGAGATGGTAAATACATTCTTGAAAGCTATAGGTGTGACAAAGGATAAAAAACACAATTTTTCTGGATGACCTAGCCAATTTATGTCTAATTTTTTTATCTTTTAAAAATTCTTTCTTAGAAGAGTCAACTCTCCCTGTGCAGATTTTTGTGGCACAGCCAGAAATCACAGACATATGGAATATATTTGTTACATTCTTAAGAAAAGTGTTGATAAGGATAATTTCTTAACCATATACCACATATTATTGAAGATAAGTGATACTCAGAACTGGGATAATAATGATACATTCAGGGTGCTGATGATACCATTTAATCTATTTTTAGGTATATTTCCTTAAAAAATATTGTACCTCTTTTGGTCACTCGTGTTTGAGGCTCTCAATCCTATATTATGTTATAGTACTTAATATTCATAAAGAGCTTTATCAACACATGGTTGATTTCCTGCAGAGATGGTACATTTTAAATGGGTTCTTATGTGTTATGTGCATCATCTTATCTTGCCTCTGTTCTACTCATCTCTCCAGTGTTCTATTATATTTAACGGTGATTTCATAAACCCGTTTCTTTGTGTGCTTTAGGGAAAGGTTTGCTTGTATTTTGGGCTTCTGGCTACAGAGCTCTGTATCTGGTACACAGAGAGCTGCTGTAAAATTACTATTGGTTGCAATACCCTAGGTGTGAAGAAAGTGATGTGGTTTGGTCAATTCTCAGTGTAGCTTTTCTCTTTATTGGTATTTGTCTATTCTATTTTAATAAAACATTGGGTAGATGCAGGCAGAATGTGCCACAAATCAATTCTATGATCCATGTAGCAGCTTTAGTGGGCTTGAACTGCAAAGGATATACTTTGCTGAAATTGTATATTCAACTGGTGATGTCTACATTGAATTCTTTTAGACCTATTCTGTCTTTTAAAGTCCTGAAAACACTGGAGCAGTCTATTTTGATGAGGACTTATTCAGAACAAGCACACAATAAAGAATGAGATACTGTTTTCTCTAGAGTACTGTGGCAGTAATCATGGACAAAACAACAGTCGTATTACATTTCCCTTTAAAGTTTTTAATTTAATAGAAAGTCGTTCTGTCCTTCAGCAAGTTTTAGTATATTCATTCATTAACTCTTCAAATGTTTGTTGCGTTCCTGGTAGCTGCCGAGCACTGTATAAGGTGTGAGGGTACAAAACCAGTTCCTACTTACAAGGTGATTTAACAGACTTGAATCCTTTTGTTTTCATCTAAATATAAATGTTGCATCACAATCTCTCAAACGATCCAATTGCTTGGGCTCCAAGGATGTAGAGGGCCAAAAATGCTTTTGATTTTGAGTTGAGAGAGAAACTTAAAATCATCTTTCTTACTCAGCTGAGCCTAATCACTACTTCTCCCCCACTTAAGTTAATAGCTGCTTAATTTCCCACTAATTCAATCCTTCTTCATCCCTTCTCCCATTCCCTTTCCCTTCTTCATCCCTTCTCCCATTCCCTTTCCCTTCTTCTTGACAACCCAGAAGCATGGTCCCTTCTTCATCCCTTCTCCCATTCCCTTTCCCTTCTTCATCCCTTCTCCCATTCCCTTTCCCTTCTTCTTGACAACCCAGAAGCATGGCCATTATTTCTTTCTTGTTCTCATTCATGTTGAACAGACCCAATAGCTTTTTGTTTGGGTTCTGAAATTATGGCAAAAAGACTGCAGCCATTATGATCTTCAGGTCTAGAAACAACCTTCTTTCTACTTTTAATGCTGTGAAAATAAAAGGGTCAATGCTTGTGCCCCTCAGACAATAGTGGAGGTTAAAAAAAAAGTGGTTTTTAAAGTCAGATTAATTGAGGTATAATTTACATACAGTAAAATTCACTCTTTTTTATGTGTACTGTTCTATAAATTTTGACAATGTACACAGCTGTGTAACTATCACTATAAAACAATATAGAGAACGTTCTCATCAGCCTCCCCCAAATTCCCTTGTGCCTCTTTTTTTAGTTAACCCCATTCACCCAATCACAGCCCATGGCATGAGTGTTTTGCCCCTACAGTTTTGCCTATTCCAGAAAGTCATACAAATAGAATAATACAGTATGTAGCCTATGAGTCTGGATTCTTTCACTTAGATAATGCTTCTGAGATTTACTCATGTTATTGCAAATATTATCAGTTTGTTCCATTTTATTACAGTGTAGTTTTGCATTTATGGATGTGCAACAGTTTTGACCATTACCAGGTAATTAATATTTGAGATATTTCTAGTTTTTGGCTATTATTAATAAAGCTGCTACAAACATTCACATATAGTTATGATGTGGATATATGACTTCATTTCTCTTGGGTCAATTCCTAAGAGTGGGGCTGCTGGGTCATATGGTAAGTGTATATTTAACTTTGTAAGACACTGTGAAACTCTTTTCCTAAGGGGCCATGCCATGCTGCACTCCCACGGTGATACGTGAGAATTCCAGTTGCTCCACATACCCGCCAGCATTTGGGGATGAATTTTTGATTTGAGACATTCTAGTAGGTGTGCCATGGTATCTCACTGTCATTTTAATTTGCATTTCCCCAAGGACCAATGATGTTCAGCATATTTTTGTGTGCTTGCTTGCCATCCACATCTCTTCTTTTTTTTTGTGGGTGGTAAAATACATGTAACATGAAATTTATCATTAGTAGTCATTGGCAAACATTTATCTATTTTCTGTCTCTATGAATGTGCTTATTCTGGATATTTCACATAAATGGAATCGTTCAAGATGAGGCCTTTGTGTCTGGTTTCTTTCACTTAGCGTAACATTTTCAAGGTTCACCCATTCTGTAGCATATACCAACTTCATTGCTTTTTATGGCTGAATGATATTCCATCTTATGAGTATACTACATTTTATTTATCCATTCATCAGTTGGATTGTTTCTACCGCTGGCTATTGTGAATCATGCTGTTGTGAACATTTGTGTACACAGTTTTATGTGAACACATGTTTTCAGTTCTTTGGGGTTTATACCGAGGATTGGAATAGATTGATCATACTGTAATTCTATGTTTATTTTATTGAGGAACTGCCAAACTGTTTTCCACAGTGGCTAAACCATTTTATATTCCCACCAGCAAGGTATGAGCATTCCAATTTCTCTATATCCTTACCAGCACTTATTTTTTGTTTCTAAAAAAATTATAGCCATCTTAGTGGTTGTGAAATGGTATCTCATTTGGTTTTAGTTTGCGTTTCCTTAATGACTAATGATGTGGGCATCTTTTCATGTGCTTGTTGACCATTTGTATCTTATTTGGAGAAATGTCTATTCAGGTCCTTTGCCCAGTTTTAAATTGAACGGTTTGGCTTTTTGCTATTGATTTATAAGAGTTCTTAGTATATTCTGAATAGTAGACCCATATCAGACAAGTGATTCACAAATATTTTCTCCTTTTCTAGGGTTTTTTTTTCACTTCCTTACTAATCCTTCTGTGCACACAAGGTTTGAATTTTGATGAAGTCCAAATTACCGACTTTTTTTTTTCTTGTTACTTATGCTTTTGGTTTTATATTTAAGAAACCACTGCTGTATACAAGGTCATAAAGATTTATCGCCTATGTTTTCTTCTAGGAGTTTTATAATTTTAGTTCACATATTTATGTTTTCAATCCATTTTAGGTGAATTTTTGCATGTGGTGTAAGGTAAGGGCCCAGCTTCATTCTTTTGTATATGGATATCCTGTTGTTCCAGCACTATATGTTGAAGAGACTATTCCTTTTCCATTGAATGTTTTGGGGAACCTTGTCAGAAATCAACTCACCACAGGTATGGGTTTATTTCTGGGCTGTTGATTCTATTCCATGCTCTATATGTCTATTCTTATGTCATTACCACACTGTTTTGATTATGGTAGCTTTACAGTAAGTTTGGAAATCAGAAAGTGTAAGTCCTCCAACTTTATTCTTTTTCAAGATTGTTTTGGCTATTTGGGGTCCCTTGCAACTCCATGTGAATATTTGGATTAGCTTTTCCATTTCTGCAAAGGCCATTGGGATTTTGCTAGACACTGTAATAAACCTGTAGGTCACTTTGGATAATATTGTCATCATAAAAATATTGAGTCTTGCAATCTATGAACATGAGATATCTTTTATTTATTTATTTAAGTCTTCTTTAGTTTCTTTCAGCAATGTTTTGTGGTTTCATTGTAGAACTCTTACACCTCCATGGTTAAATTCACACCTATCCTTTGTGAAGTGCTCTTTCAAATCTTTTGCCCAGTTTTAAATAATTGGGCCACTTGTTTTCTTATTACTGATTTGTGAGTGTTCTTTATATATTCTGGATACCAGTCTTTTATCAGATATATGTTCTTGCAAACATTTTCTCAAAGTCTTTTCATTTTCTTAACACTGCCTTTCAAAGACATTTTTAAAATTTTGATCAAGCCCTATTTATCAATTTATTCTTTTATGGTTTGTGCTTTTTGCATGCTATCTAAGAAATGTTTGCCAAACCAAAGATTGTAAAGATTTTCTCCTATGTTTTCATCTAGAAGTTTTATAGTTTAACGTATTATATTTAGGTCTATGATCCATTTTTAGTTAATTTTTGTACACAGTGTGAAACTTGGACTTTTGAATGTAAAAGTGACATATTCAGTTTCTATTTTGCTGCTCACTCATTGCGTCATGTTAGGCAAAGCAGTCAATTTGAACCTCAGTTTCATCATTTAAACAAAGATGCTTCCTGATCCGTCAGAATTGTTGTGAGGATCAAATGAAAACAAGTATAAAAGTACTTTCTAAAATCAGAGTATAAACGTTAATTATTATTTCTAACTGACAGCAGCCAACAGAATGATGGTAGAAGAATGTGTCATAATTGGAGGAAAGCCAGATCTCAATTACCATCAGTAGAGTGAGTGTTAAAAAGCACTAGATTTTAAATAGACCTGTATTTACATTTTTGCCACTTCCTAGTGGAAGAACCTCACACAAGGCACTGAGCTCTCAACTCCCCAACTTTCTGACCTATGCAATGGGGAAGGAGTATAAACCTTCACAGGGTAGAGATGAAGCGAGTTACATACAGAGCCTAGTGAGCTACACAGAGTAGGGGATTAATAAATGGCATTTTTGAGAGAAAGAGAGAGCAAATGATTATGCATGTACATTGTCTAATAAAATGATGATGTAGATTGTCATGGTTTATATGAATGCTATAACGGATGATGGCAAGATCAAGATGAAAAGCAAGAATGTATCTTGCAGTCTCCTGCCTCTGGGAAAGTGTACACAATGTTAGAACATCATTCCAACATCATTCCCTTTGCCCCTCTGACTTAATCTTGTAGGATTTAGCTCAAATGACATGTTCTTTTAGGAAGGTATTTATTACCACTTTCTTCTCAAATCTGCTCTGTGTGCACACAGTACATTGTATATCCCTTTCTTAGAACAAACTGTACCATATCATGATTATCTGCTTATTGGTCAGCCTTGTTGATTATATGGGAAGGTCCTTGAATGAAGGGAGCTGTCTTTGAGTCTTTAGAATCCAGTGTAATGTCTGGCACATAGTAGGAACTCAATAAATGTATGCTAAATGAAAAGATGAATATATATTATTAATTTCTAATGTCGGTATAAATAGCGTTTGTTAACTGAACATTTTAGTTCAGCTTGTTAGTTTTAGAGCATAATACTGATGTCTACTCTAAACAGACCAAGTGGACTTCCCTTTATGGGAAAGGGCCTATTTCTTTTAGGTTGTCCACATCCATATAATAAAATCCATCATCCAGTTTTCAGTAGTAACACTGGGCGCAGATGAATATATTTTGCATTTGTACAGGAAAAAATGACACAGACTCCTTTTTAAAGTTTTCTGTGAAGTAATGCTGTTCAAAATAGCTTTTTTGAAAAAGTGTGTTGCTGACTACATGGCAGGGTAAGTTCCTGTAATGAGTACTTGAAAAAAAAATGATTTAATTAAATTCGTATGTGTTAAAACATTTAATAGCTCATATAATATGGAATTTTATGAAAAGGGGAAATATCTGCCCATACAAACTTCAATTAAACTGTGACTGAACATCCCTAATTCAATGATCAGAATTTCTCAGCTGATGATCTCATGCATATGTAGTTACCTCAGAATAAAGTGAAGCAACTGGCTAGTTCTGTGCCAGTGAGAAAGAAGTGAGAGATTACTCAAAGGAATGCTCAGGACTGACATCTGTTAGATTTCCTGTTCTTGGTAGATTGGGTCATGCCATAGTCCATCGATCCCAAAGGGCCTGTTTTGGCTCTCCATAGGTTACCATAAACTTACGGCACATAAGCAAGAGTGCTCTTGTGGCCATAATTTCATGCCAGGAAATTTTGACTCATGTCATAAATTGTGTTAAATTACCAGACAAGATAGTTTCGGAATGAACGGCAAGAAGCTGAAAAATCTATAAGCTGAAAGAAACTGACAAGAGTTCCTTGTCCTTGTGTCCACAGGGATACACCACTTTTATCTCATCTTGTCTGATGTAAACAGTCCCTATGGTATGACTTAGTGTCACAGCCCCTGGCATTGAGTCAGTCCTTCTGAAATATCCTCGTTCAGAACTATTTGTGTATGTGAAACAAAGAGAAAAGACAGAGACTCTGAAAAGAGAAGAGAGTAAGAAAAAAAAAAAAAGTAGGACAGCATGTGGGCATGAAGAGAGGTACCAGAAAAGAGAGCAAGACACACAGAGCTCATCTACTAAGAAATAACCATGGAATCACTCCTCTCCTCCTCCTCCTCCTCCTCTTGCTACCCTTATTTAATAATATTAATTGAGAACTTGCTTTGTGCTAGTTTTGTAGTAAATGTTTTCTACTGTGTTCTCTCCTTTTATTCTGACCACAACCCTATGAGGGAGGTTCAGTTGTACCATTTACAGATGGGGCTCTGAGACTTAGAGTTACAGTCTAGCTTGCTCAAAGGCACAGGGAGAGCTGAGGTTTGAACCGAAGTCTGTCTGACTCCCAAGTCCAAGATCGTAATCACACCACGTTATCAAAAATCCAGGAATTACAAGGCACAAACATGGGAGAAAAGTCTTAGTGGCAGAATGACCAAAAGAGCATGATTTTATCCTAGAAATAAATTACAAGACAAAACAGCTAATGTATTTAACTGATAAACACAACTGATTATTGTCTTTCAAAGCACTTATCCTAGAAGGCCTTATGGTTAAATCTGTAGTGATGCACTGGCCAATGCCTTTTAGGGGTAGCAGCTTTTAGAATCAGCTTACTAGCCACATTAAAACAGATTAAATACAAACAGCTATATTTCTTTAGTTCTATAAAAACATTTAAGAAAATTGTCAAGATTGGTCATCCACTTTATTAAAAAGATTTAAGTCCAAATGACTTTGGTTGTTTCTAAAACATTAAATTCAAGCTCAGCTTTCAAAGACCTGATTCAGCTGATTACATGCTGAGGAATATGTGTCAGGCTCTGAAAGAGATGCCTGATCTTGTTGAAATAAGGGTGTGGCTTATTAGGGTGACTGACTATGTTGAAGCGGGCAATCATTTGGATTCATAATTTTGGTATGTTCATACAACCAATCAGTCACTGCTTTTCAGTTTCAACCTGCCTAAGAGGAGAAAATGAGGATAAAATAGAAAATACGTAAGAAAGGAAAGGAAAAAATGGAAGTATCAATTACCACCTGATCTTCCAATGCTGAAATCAGACACAGCTACCGGCCAGAAATTAATCTCATGAGGGAATAATGTAAGTATGTGGGTGACCTCAGGCTTTTCTGTGTACACATCCCCCTCCACCACCAAACACAAACCTCTAAAGAAAATTCTGGCCTTAAGCTGTTGCACATTTCCTCTTTTCTCTTTTATTCCTTCTGACTCCTGGGCAGTACTATGTCAACCAAGGTAATCAACTGGGGAAGACCTGAGGAAGCCAAAATGGGGAATTTGCATTGAAAAGGTCTAAGATTTACTTTTCTAAGAGGGGGGAAAGAAGAGATAGAGTCAAAAGTGAGGAATGTGAATGCGAGGCTGAAGAGAGGAAAGAAAAACAGAGATAAGCCTGCATGGCTGATTATCAGGGAAAACTCTGTGGAAAACTAGAGTTAAGGGTGCAAAAAGCTTTGAGGGAGCTTCTAGAAGTGGGATATATAAGGAATGAGAAGAGAAACTTCAAAAAGTACTGCTAAGGATGATGAATTTTGGATATTCTTTAAAGTTCTATAAAAGATACTAGTAAAGATGAGAATTACTTTACATTCCTTTTGGTTGTTCAATTTTGTTTCTTAGACTACAACACAAGACTGGGCTAATGAGGGGTTCTTGATTTGTTTGGGTTATAGGAGTATAACATTTATTTACAGCAGGTGTCCTTAATGCTGGATTCACGGGAGGACTTTTAGGTTACTTATATTGATAAATTTTCATAATTAGAGGCAATTTTGTGTTTATGTGTACATGTATATTTTGAAAGGATGAGCATCTTCATATTCATAGCTTTGATCAGATTCTTAAAGAGTTCATCATCCTTCTCCTTAAAGAATATAAAAGGACTACCATTGAGGAGAGAGAAAGTACAGTCTCAGGGCAAAAGACCAAGTGAAAAAAACGTGACTATAGAAGATAACTAATTTCTAACTTTACAGCAAAAGCTTAATAGTCTAGTCCAAATCCATTTATTTTTGCCAAAGATACCAAGGTATTCATTTACCACCTGACTCTCCTCCCCGCCTCCAACTCCTCTCTTGATCTCCTTGGTATTTGAAATAGATTCAGTGATTTTTTAAAAATAAAGTAATCCATGAATGTGCTAAGTGAGAGAAAAAGCCACTGAAATTTTCAGGAACTACAGAAAGATGGAAAATTAGCGTTAAACTCGCAAGCAAATCATACATTTATTATAGTTTGGGAAAGGCATCATGATAGACTTGAGACAAAGGAAGGCATAGCGAATAATAGTGGTGAGAGTATTAGGGTTATCAAACTGATTAAGTGTCCCCTGTCAATGTACATGGAAAGGTGTTTTCAGTTATTACTCTTCTGCTGAATGGATTAATATATCATACTTGTTACAGAAATCTTAATTCAATGCATCACAGCCTAGGCATCAACTTTTATTAACTGGATAAACATTTAAATAATGGAAGGCAAATATCTGCAAAAGGGAGGAACTGAGACTCATGAAAAATCTGCCATTGCTTTGTTATGTTTGTTTGAACCACCTACTCAAGTGTTTTATCCAAACCCCAAATGCGAGGCACAGAGCAGCTCCCAAGTCTTTCAAACACGCCTTCTTTCTTGATCTGCCTCTTTCCTTAAAAGCAGCACCCACAAAAAAGCAGCGTTATCTTTCTCAAGACAAAAAATTTGATTTAGTGTCTTAGGAGAAGGCTTTCAGCAAAGATTAGTCTCTAGGATTCCATGGGCAGAGTATTAGACATGTCCTAGGCATTCGTTAAATGCTTATGGAATAAACGACTAACCAAATGAATAAATGAACAACCATCTTTCACCCCCCTGCTGCCACTGTGGATATATGACATTAGAGGCAGCAGGAGGCACGAAGAGCATCATCAGGGAAACAGAAAACTGCCCCCCCACAAAATACTCCCTTACCTCTTTCAGAGAGCAGCCATTTCCTAAAGTGGCTGCTCTTAAAGCTTTAAAGGGCTGGTGCTCTCCCCAGAGGTTTTATGAGAGGAGTGGGAGATACTGCCTCATAAAGGAATCTACCAAAGAATTCTGGGGGAAAGAAGGGTGTCCTAGGCAGAAATAAGGCTCCCCCAACCAAGATGTCTACATCCTAACCCCTAGAACTTATACATGTTAAATGTCAAGAAAGAGTTAAGGATACAGCTGGAATTAATGTGCCAATCACTGGACCCTGAGATGAGGAGAGTGTCCTAGATTATGCAGGTGGGTCCCATGTAATCACAAGGGTCCTTTCAGGAAGACTGAGGCAGGAGAAAAGGTCAGAGTGATGCAATATGAGAAGGACTTGACCTGCTGTTGCTGACTTTAAAGATGGAGGAAGGCGTCTCAAGCCAAAGATTGTGGGCAGCTACTAGAAGATGTAAATGGCCAGAAAATGGATTCTCTCTTAGAGCCTACAGAAAGAAACACAGCCCTGCCAACACTGATTTTAGCCCGCTGAGACCCATCTTGAACCTCTGACCTCCGGAGCTGTACGATAATAAATTTATGTTGTTTTAAGCTTCCAAACTTGCAGTAATTTGTTACAGCAGCCATTCAAAACAGAGGGTCAGTGAAGAGGAGGGAAGGACCTGAGAGGCAGGTAGACTAGTTTTGTCATTACTAGCCATGGGACCTTAGGGAATTTATTTCATGTTTTTGAGGCTTTGTTTTTCTCATCGCTATAGTGGGTTAAAACTAGCAACCTCATAAGGCTACTTTTGATGTTAAATGAGGTCACATCTTTGAATCGCCCAGCTCCAGGCCTGTTGCACTATGCAATGTGGGTGTTCATCATTGTGATCTCTCTTCCTTTTTTTCTTCTCTACCCTCCACAGTCACTGAGGGCCAGGATGCAGGGTAGGCAATACAAAAGAAGAGAAAAATAAAATGCATGGAGATGGAGAGTCCAGCCTGAGAGGCCTGGGATGGGGAATCCATACCACCCACTGCTTCCTGAGGCAGAGACCCCAGTCCTGTAGTCTATCTAGAATTTTATAAAATGAAGGTTTGAAGGGCTGTATCATTTGTTTGTCAGTGAGAAAGAAGGGAAGGAAGCGGGTGGAGTGGGAAGAACAGGAGAAGGTTTGGGTGACGCAGGACAGAGGAAGGAGGAAAAGAAATGAAGGGTGAGACCCAGGCTGGAAAAAATAAAGGGCAGGATTCTCCTGCAAGGGGAATCAGAAATGAGGGAAACTTCAAAATCAGTTGGCTGTTCTTTCTTTTTTGTCCCTCTTTCTACACCATTCTGCTCTTCAGTTTAAGCCCTATATTAGACCATATTCATACACAAACATTCATGAATTCATTTCAGGTAGAGCTTGTGTGCTGGGATGGCAAGGGAAAAGGGTGAATTGACATTTATGTTAAATTTCAAGGGTTAAGATGAACCTTTTAAAAACATTGGAGAAGCGTTCTCTTGGGAATAATAACTGAACACTAACTAGCTAAATGTTATTAAGTCTCTGGACCTGTCACTAATTAGCCTTTTTCCTAAGGTGATATGGGAGATCTCTCTCTCTCACTCTCTCTATTGAACAATGTAGGTAAGATCTCTGCTATAATGACGTTATGTTCTGTAGAATGTTGGTCAAGGTACTATGAATAGTGGAAGACACAAACCTCTAAATTTGAATGACATCTTATTCCCTTTCAGGCTTTGCAGCCAATGTAGATTTCATGACTTTAAACGTACTGGGATAATTTCAAGGGAGAACATCCAAATTGTAATAAAAATCATTGTTAGAGTTTGGATGTACTTTGTGTTCAAAGATTTTTTAATTAAATTTTGTGATATTGCACAACTTTGACTAAGTCATTTTGTGGGCAAGTCAAATCTATTTCTACTAACACATTAAATTTTAGGAAATAAGTAGATTTTAACCCATCTTTTCAATTTATTAATAAATTATTTTGAGGAAGTCACAAGAAGAAACTCAGAAACTATCGTTTCTTCTAAAAGAATGTTTATAAATTGCGAAGTGACTTGCTATGTAATATATCTACCTTCAAATTATATCAACAAGATTATTTCCTTGTTTTCTTTTTCAGGCCAACTTAAGATTAAGTTAAATATCACTTAAAGACATTAGCTATTGAGATTTTAAAACTTGTTTTAAAAGGAAAAAGTAAAGTCTTTTAAAGTGACCATGATGTGTTTAAGTAAATATTTTCCCAGAAGGTTCAGTGTATAATTTAACTTGAGAAGATATGGGTAAACACATAGACCTGCTGCAATATTTTAGGAAGTAATTTACCATTTCCTCTGATTTTGGAAAGTCCTTTAAAATAAACAAAATCTGCTGCGATTTCTCACAACCACTTTTTCTAAAGGCGTCACAGCTTTGGTAATCAGTAGTGCTGGTAAGTCAGGTAATCAATGTGCTCAGAAATCTTAGGAAAAAATAGACAAGTCACTGCTTCTTTTCTCCTTCTGCCCTTTGCTCCATTGTCCCCAGATGACTTCACAACTGAGTTTACAGATCAAAAGACTTTTTCTATGAATACTCACCAACTTCTGCTGGAGTATGCAGAGATTTTCAAAAATGTCAACATTTACTTAGTGTAAAGAGATTTTAAGTTTGAACTAGTAGAGTGATCAGCAGGTTTATCTAACCCTGAAAAACAGCTCAACTAGCTATTGCAGGTATATTCATCTTTCTCCCCCAAACAGCTCTACTGGCAGCAGTCAAAACCAAAGTGGGAACTTAATAAAAATGAAAATCGTGGTAGCAAAGTACACTTACAAGGTTAATTCGACATATCGCAAAAATTTGGGAGGTTATAGTGGTTTCTATATAACCACAGTACTGATTTAGAAAACCCCCAGAGAAACAGCTGCATTTTGATATATAACCTGCCTTGCCTGCATAGGAAACCCCAGATCTTCAGGGTATATAAGTCTTGAGATGCTAGAATTTGAACATAACATCAGGGAAAATTATATGCATCTCTTATTGAGAAATAACAGGATAATAAAACCTGCATGTAAACGTCTTTATTAGGCAAACACATATTTGCTCCCAAGATAATGTTAACTTCTTTTACTAGAGAGTGTCAAAGGATGAGAAAAAGTAAAGTCAGGTCTGATTGAGAAAACTGTGCACATACCACTGGATTCTCTGATTACCTGTGAATGTCTCCATTTCTGGCACTTCGTAGCAACTGGCTGAGGCAAACCAGGCAAAATATTTTCCAGCTGCTGGAAGATTAACTCCCGCACATCTTCAGTGCTGTGCTCCAAGTATGTAACTCCAAAAGGGACAGTGGTGTGAATCACAAGGGAAGGCCCGATTTCCGATGACTCTAGTGTAAGAGGAACATAAAGATACACCTTAAAGTGGGTAACATGTTAGTGTCTCTCAGCATTTCAATCCGGATTTAAGAGTTGATCACAATAATCAGACAATAAATGAAGGGAAAACAGATTCTAATCTTTGAAGCATAAAATTAGGCTACTTCTGAAATTCAAAATCAGGCTTCACTGACGTGGAGGACATGCAAGATGCGTTTTAGAGAACAAATTTTCAGGTCTTGTTAAAGAACCTGAAGGAAGGTAAAATGACCTAATATGTACTGCCTTGGGTATAATTAAATTTATTGGTATGTTTATCTCTCTCAACCACTAAATCATAAGCTTATCAGGGCAGGAACCATTTCTTATACATAGCCTATATTCGCTTTAAATTCTGAGAACAAAGTAGATGTTCATCTTCTTAATTTTATGTTAAATGGATTGCAAAAATATCTTGCTGAAATGATATAAATGCCAGAATAAAATACCTAAAAAAAAACCTTTCTCAAAACAAGCTTGACCTCGTACTGTTCTTCATCTTTTAAGCAGCATTAAAAAGAAAAGTCTGAAAAGAAAAGTCTGCTTCATTCATAACATGGAGATACTTTCCTTTTTTGTTTGCCATTGAATTTTTTTTGCTGTATTTTCACAATGACAAATAACGAGTGCTTCACATCTTTCACTCTTTAGTAGAATATAGAAAATTGAATAAAGTTTGACATTGAAAGCAAAGTGACTCAGGCATTAGAGAATACAACCTTGGAAGGAATGTTAACCAAGATTTCCTGTTATTATTTTTTGTTTAAACCATGCAGAAAAGTTGAGGGAAAACAAAATAGATATGAAATGCATGAAATTATAATATGAAAGTTGGTGCTCCCCCCTGGCTGAAAGAAGAAAATACTAAAATCTGTAAGCTACTGACAGGGCTTGGGAAGACTGGTACTGAAAATTCTTTAAATTGGGATTATAAAGTTCTTTTGGGGGTTGTTATAAAAGGCAACAATCTCTTTGAGATAGGTTTGTACATCTTTACACAGAAAAAGTAATTTTACACAGAACAAGCCACTTACTTGCTGTGTGTCCACTCAACCTCTTTACTTTGTGTGTATGTATGTAGAATGAGAATAAGTTAGCATCTACCACACTGTTCTGTGGCCTGGATTAAACGACATAATGTGTGTGAAGTGCTTAGCACAGTCTCTGGCACAGAGGAGGTGCTTAATAAACGTAAGCTATGAGAATAAAAGCAATAAATCAGATATATCCAAGGGAAAAGTTCTCCCGGTGTTGTCCAAATGATAGGTGTGAGTTATTTTTTTGTTAAAGTACTTCATTTTCCTGTTGCGCTCTGGCTTATGAATTTTACAGCAAAATACTGTAAAAGAATTTGGGTCTCTCAGAAGAGAGAACCAAAATGCTGTGAGCACTTTAAAGTGGCGTGTTCTCAAACATTTAAATATATATGAAGTGGGAGATCTGACTTCAGAATCCGTGCTGTAAATGCAATGGTAAGAAGATTGTCCAGTTTTCACCTCACAGTAGCTGGAACAACTTGAAAGTGCAAAGAGGGGACCCTCTCTTTGAACCTTCAGTGTTTAACCTGCCAGTGTCTACTTTACTGGTACCACACGGGAGTGCAAAATCTCAAATCTTTCACTGAATACCATCACTGTGAGAAACCTACTGCATACTGCCTCAGGGAGTGTTATCTATGTTGTCAGTTAATACTTTCAGGGACGCTTGTTCACAGAAAGGGGTGGCAAAAATGTCACCCCTCTTCCGTGAGTTTCCGAACCTTCCCAGAGACAGAGAAAGCTACTGGGTCAGCATTTGGAAGCAGGAGAGTTGGGGTTCTGAGTTGACTTATCTACGGCAGTCTTCAAAGGGAAACAAACTCAGCTGTGTGCGTGAGGTTGCACTGACCCAGCCATTTGTTCTAGCGGGGAGCTCGTATAATTACTAAGGGTAGTGATGGTGCGTTGCCAGGTTTCTCCCATTTACATTAGCCATCCACTCCAAGGAGAGCAATAAAAAAGGAAATTTAAGACCAAAAATGAAACAGTTCTTGCATAACAATGGGAGAACAACCTGGCTACTTGTTTTTATTGGAATCAGACAAAAATTTTTGAGAATTTCAATTAAAATTTGAATAGCTGCAACCTAAGACAATGAGTTTTAAGGGAAAGACGCTCAACCCCCAAATTAAAGGGTATTTTCAGAAGCTAAAGTGCAAAAATACAAATAGCCAACTGGAGTTTAAACGTGACCAAGGCTTGGAACTAGAGCACCATAAAAAGCCACAAATATGTTAATAGGATTCAGAGCGTAAACTCAGTGTAATCATTATTCCTTGGTCCCTGAGAACGTAATGATGTTATCTTTCTTTCTCTTTTCTTTATTCAGTTTAACAAGCATAGCACTTTGCTTCTGGCATTTTAAATGTAAAGTTCATAGTAAGTTGACAACTATTTCTGTATGTTGGGAGATCAATGGCTTCAGTCAAAAGATAAGTTATTTGAACCTTTGCATCCTTAATAGCCCAGTGGTCTTGGACAACTTAATCTCTTAGGCTCCACTGTCTTCCATCAATTAGAGGGGTGTAATACTACTTACCTTATAAGGCTGTCACGGGATTAAATGGGTTTGGATACATAAAAGCCTTCTTCAAATATAAAGTGCTATACAAACATAAGGCACCCCTAGATAATATTTTTGTTTTGACCTCTGTGCTGTGGTAAGAACAGCTTTAGAAAGGGATGACAGAGTTGACTTCTCTGAAAGTATTAAGACTGATTCTTATGTTAACATCCCAGGAAGAGTGGCAGACTATTCCTGGGTAGAGGCACAGCAGCTTTTTTTTATTATAGTAAAATATATATAAAATTTACCTTTTAAACCTATTTTAAGTGTACAGTTCTCTGGCATTAAGTACATTCACATTGTTCTGCAACCATCACCACCATCCATCACTAGAACTTTAAAAATCTTCCCAAATTGAAACTCTATAGGCATTAGAAAGTAATCCCTCACTCCCCACTTGCCCCAGATCCTGTCAACCACCATTCTATTTCTGTCCCTATTAATTTGACCACTCTAGGTACCTCATATAAGTGGAATCATACAATATTTGTCCTTTTGTAATGGGCTTATTTCACTTGTCTCCAAGGTTCATCCATGTTGTAGCAGGTGTCAGAATTTCCTTCTTTTTTAAGGCCACATAATATTCCATTGTGTGTATATACCATATTTTGTCAATGCATTCACCTTTTGGATATTGTGAGTAATGCTGCTATGAACATGGGGGTACCATTATCTGTTCAAGTCTCTGCTTTCACTTCTTTTGGGTATATACTCAGAAGTGAGATTGCTGGATCATACGGTAATTCTATGTTTAAATTGTTGATCAATCACCATATCATTTCCCACAGCAGTTGCATCATTTTTTCATTCCTACCAGCAATGCACAAAGGTTCTAATTTCTCCACACCCTTGCCAACACTTGGTATTTTATTTTTTTAAATAGCTATCCTAATGGGTATGAAGTGGGCACTGCATTTTTTTTTTTAGTCTACAGTTTTGGGTGGGGGTCAAGAAGTCAGCTCAATTTGATTGCAGGTAATTCTTTCATATCTGGATGCTTATATTGTTTTCTCTTTGCCTTTGGTGTTCTGCAGTTTTACTTGAATATTTTGAGGTTTTAAGTTTCTTTTTGCTTACTTTCTTTGACTTCATTGTGTTTTCTGAATCTGAAGACTCACTTTTGTCATTAATTTTGGAAATTGTTCAGCCATTAGTTCTCTCCATTCTCCCTGTTTGGTAGATGCAGTACTCTACTTAGAGATATGATAGATATTCTCATTCTATCTTCATGTGTCTTGATCTTTTTATAATGTTTTCCCTCTCTATGCTAGATTCCATGTAATTTCTTCTGATTTATCTTTCGGTTCACCATTCTCCCTATATATGTGTTTATTCTGATGTTTAATTTGTCCTTTTAATTTCAAATTTAAGTTATTTTGTTTTTCATTTGAAAAAATTCTGTTTTTCAAATCTGCGTGATCAGTTTTGATAGCTTCTTTCTCCCTAGTCACATTGTCAGTACTCTCTTGTATTTCTTTAAACACAATCAATATACTATATTATCTTTAGTTATTTAAAAATCTGCAATCTTTAGGAGTTTGAGTGTTTTTGTAGACATATAAACACACACCAATCTATTAACATTCTTCTATTAATATTAATAGATATATATTAATAAGTACATTTTTTCATATTAATAGGTGCAATCAATCGTTGTTGCTCATGATTGTGTGTTTCCTTGTGTCTTACGTGATTTTTTTTTTTTTTTCTATTGTGAGCCATGTTCCTGTGGTGAGCCTAGAGTTCCTAGGAACTTTGTCTCAGAAATTCTTTGAGGCCTGAGTTTAAAGATTATTCCTTTGGAGAGTTACTTTCATTTCTGCCAGATACCTTGGAGGCAATACTGCATATGACTACTTTACCTGGATTTTTAGAACATACTAGCAGAATGAATTCTGGCACCAAATCTGCCTGAAGGTATATGTGGTTTGGCATTTCAGGGGAGACATTTTATTTCTTTTTTGTTTTTTTCCACTCCACTTAAAGATAGGTGAGCATCCCCACTGTCTCCCTTTGCCAGATAGGATATAGCAGATACAGATAAGTTCTTTAAAGCCAAAGAAGTGTACCTGTCCATGTGAATACACTTTAGAATCTAAAAGAAACAGGCTAATTTTTCTTGGAAAAAAAAGTTACCAAAATTAACTCAATATAAAAGAAATCAGTATAAACTAAAATACATAAAAGAAATTGAAAACACAGTCAATAAATATTTAAAACAAAAATAGACTACAGGTCCTAAGCGTCTTACTTGTGATTTGTTTAAAATTGTCAAGCTAGTATAATGCTGATTACAGACACACACATCACATTGACACATATAAACACACACCAAACTATAGATCACTCTTCTATTAATGTTAATAGGTATGTTCTCTCATATTAATAGGTACAATGAAAAGAAACATGCTAATCTCAATATGTATTTAAAAGGCATCCATTAACAATTAATATCAATTCATGGAAAAAAGATACAACATGAAGGAAAGTGACTTTCTCAAAATGAGATAGAATATCTTCCTTAAGCGGTTGGTCTATATCATACTTTACTATGAAATAATATAGATTTTCACAGTAAAATCAGCATAAACCAAGGATGCTTAGTGATGCCAATGATATTTAACATTGCTCTGGTAATGCACTAAGATTAAAAATAAGATTTATAATTACTAGAAAGAAGGAAAATCATGATTTAAAATAATAATAAGCCAACATAAAATCCATCAAAATAATTTTAAAAATTTGATATTAAATTGATTTCCCTATATACCAGCAATAACTATTAATAAAAAATAATTCTTAATTAATTCTACAAGTTTTTGGAATTTGAAAAATGATTCTAAAGGAAAAATAAGGCAATGAGAATATTAAAAATTAAAAGAAAAGATCAGTGAATGGAGACTTATTTTGCCATATATTTAAATGCATTATAAAGACACAGCAGTCAAATCAGCCTAGTACTGGCTGACAGTAATAGTCAATGAATCAGAATACATCTCTCTGGAAAAAAATCCTAAAAATATAGTAAGTATTTAGTATAGGACAACAAACTTAACAAAGCAATGGAGGAAGAATGCATTTTTACATTGTCTTAGAAAACTGGATATATGGACAGTTTTAAATTAGAATATTCCCTTCCCACTTCTGACCCAAATTTGTCACCATTTCTGACTACCTTCTTCCAAAATTATATGAGGAATCTACACTCTACACTCATATAGCAAGCTCAAACTTACTGAGACATCCTTATTTACATGCAAATACTTCAGAGACATTTTCCATCTGTTAAACTTTGTTTTTAGCCATATCTATCAAGGGGCAGAAGTTGGGTTCCCCTAAAACCAGCTCTAGATTCCATTTCTGACACGGGAGTAGAGGATTAAAGAAACTTAAGGAGTGGCAGACACTATAGCTGCAGACCAAGAGGATCAAAAAATGGGTAAAAATGTTTCTTTAATTACTGATTCAATCAAATGAGCATGTGGGTGTGTAGTGCAGTCTGGTGCCAAGAGAAACTCGGTTAGGGCCTTTCAGAAGCTTACATCTTAGTGGGGGAAATGGCACCTAGGCAAAACAGTTAGAGAGCCATTATCTCTAACTGGTATGGTCTTGACAGTGTGTGCAATTTAAGTTCAGGAAACAGATTCCTGGGAAGACAGAAAAGGGACCAGGTGTTGAGAGCCACACAGTTTGAGGGGGTGGGTGGTCAGCTCCCCTTCCTCCTGGCAGTGGCATTGGTGGTAAGTTTCCCTCTCCCTCCCAGTGTGGAACTGGCTTAACTAGACTTGCCCTCTAGCCAGGAGAGCTCTTATTACAATTTAACTCCTTCATATGGCTCCAGAGCCCAGCAGCAAATGTAATGGAGAGTAAGTCAGTCGCATCAGTAAGTCCAACAAAAAAAAGTAACTCACTCTTGATGATGAAAGCATAGCAGAGGGAAAGGGAAGGAAAAAGAGAGGGGAGGGGAAAAGGAGATAGAGATGGAGAGATATGTGCTCCTGTTGTCTCTCTTTCCCCTTCCAACCCAAACAAGCATCTAACAGTCTGCCATTTGGCATTCCACCTCCTTGGCAGCGTGTCTGCTGTTCTGTGTGTCTGCTGCTGGCCCTGAATCAGGAACTAGGCCTCACTATTCAGAGGGACCACCTGCAGGTTTTATTTGCTTTTTAATAACCATCTCAAACCTATTTCTTGTGTATAAGTTACAGAAGCCAAAATTCACTTACAAGAGCCCTACTCATGTCCTGGGCAACTTCATTACCTCCAACTTTATCTGCAGGAGGGACTTCTCCATCAGTGAGTTGGAAATACTAGCTTAAAAAAAAAAACGAATATACTTCTTAGTTTCTTCTCTTCTTTTGGTCCTTGACTTGTTTATTCTCGGCCTGTGGCTACTAATATATCTAGGGATGTATGCATTTGCCATTTTAAATAGAGGCTAGGAAGGAAAGTTTTAAAACTGATACACATGTATGTTTGTAATCCTTGTTATCCCAGGCTACATATGTTTGGATTTCTTATGTTTAAAAAGACACCCAGACATCCTCTAAACAATTCTGTATAAGGTAACCATTCTGATAGGCATTTAGTTAAATATAAACAAGTGTGTAAAACCCCACACGATGAATTGAAAATAAAATGAGAATTCCCCAAAAGTTCATACTTCCAGTTTCATAAGATGTTTCCCTATAGCTCCAGCATAAATAAATGTATACAAATTCAGGAAATAATCTTCCAGCAAACAATGGAAAATTGTTCACAGAAGAGTATGTTTGCCTTCTCCAGCCAGCTGAGAAAGTAAATGATAACATTCACCAGTAATCCAAACTACTTGAATAATAAACATGTTGCCGATTTCCTCAATACCTAAGAGGACTGAATGCCTGAGGCTTTGGGTTGGGGTCAGGAGGGTGGGAACAGGGCCTGGGATGAGCTACTGGGGATAATTCTACTGATTAGAGGGGCATCCCCCAGTCCTGAGAGTGGAGTAGGTATAAGCATCAAGGTTTTGAGCCAAATCCTCAAAATAAATAAGGCTTCAGAATAAACAAGGTGATCAGTGGAAAGGATGAGGGATGACAGGCAGGGCTGGGCCTGGGGGACAGGCAGCGAGTACTCCTACCTACGGGGAGAAAAAATAATACATTGCCTACAGAAATTCATTTTAATATTTCTTTTCCTACTGAATTGGCTTTGGGTCTCATGAAGGAGCTCAAATCAGTTCACAAATGGTGAAGATCTTCTGCCTGGTGATCTGCTTAATAGATTCAAGAGACAAGACATGGTATAGGACAGTTAAATATTGACCTCCAGGCTAGTTATAAGGTTCATATGAGCGAATATCTGTGTGGTAGACATTGCCTGTTCAGTGTCCACTGGCTCTTCTGTGGCAACAGTAGCTAAATTTTTGTTTTAGAAGATCAACCTTCCCCCACTTTCAGCCCAGATAAAGGTGACGGAAGTTAAACTGATCAATTAATCCGTTCCTAAGTGATTAATTTAGCAATGGGTACATAACTCAAGGCAGGCCAATCAAGTCAGTGAGATTCAATTCCTGGACTAGTGTTGAGCTTTTGGGGAAACAGTTTCTTTTTTTTGTAAGACTTGGCACTGAAATGCTTGGTACTACCAATGAACCCAATCCAGCAGAAGGCAGAGTCAAGAAATAGACAGAAACTAAGTCTTCATGATGTTGACTGAATCAATCCAGACATGTCTGCAGCTTTACTCCTGGATTTTTCAGGAACAATACCAATAAATTCCACCCCCTCCTATTTTGGGGGGAGGGGATAAGCCAACCAAGTTGGGTTTTATGTCATTTGTAACCTAAACTAAGTTAAATGTGTGAAGATCTAGTACTAAGTCTAGCACATGTATGCTTGTTCCTACAAATTGTTTCCTTTCTTTCTTCTCTTCTCCTCCTGTCTGCCCTTAATCTTACTTTATATCTCCAATATATAAAGAAGATTAGATTTTAGCAGTTTCTTTAGAAAACTTGACCAATAATTATTTTTTTTAACATCTTTATTGGAGTATAACTGTTTTACAATGATGTGTTAGTTTCTGCTTTACAACAAAGTGAATCAGTTATACATATACATATGTTCCCATATCTCTTCCCTCTTGCATCTCCCTCCCTCCCACCCTCCCTATTGACCAATAATTATGAAAAAAAAAAAAAACCCCAAAGCAAAAAAACAACCTTCTTCTGGGCCTCAGTTTCTTCATATGTGAAGTAAGGGGTTATAAAAGTTTATCCCTTTCAGCTTTAATTTTCTGTGACTATAAAATGGAGGTCCAGGTAGTGGTGACAATTTGAGAAGTAAAGCTCATCCTTTCCCTAACCACTCCATGCTGTCACTAGGGCAGAAATTCCTGGTCCTCAAAGAAGAGACTAAAACTAAGAATCCATAGGACCAATGTGATGAAAATACTTCTCTTCATCTGAGCTTTCTAAGCCTTGAGTTTGCCCTAGATTTTAGGGCTTTAATTTCCATCACACTTTTGAGTTTAAATCCAGTGAGCTATTTTGTAGTATGGTAAGAAAACACACTACATTGTTTAAGAATTTCTTGGTCTGGATTCAGCTCTGCTACTACCTAGAACAGTTCTTGACATATCACAGATATTCAATTCACACACTGAAACAGATAAATAATTCACAAATGTTACAGCTCTGTGGAAAATCATGTGTAACTAACAATAGTTAAATTAACATATCCAGGATTGAGAATATTTTTCTTTTTAAAGATATATTAAGTTGGAATCAAGTTTATTCTGAAAATAACATTACTTTTGCTTACGCGTATTTTGACATATGTGATCTTGAGTGTGAGAACAGTAGGCCTCTTGAGATTCCTAATAACTTGAGCTATCCTCATGAAGTGTGTCATGAGTATGAATAGCATTTGTCATGTGAGTGATGGTAGGAGAACTGGATTTCCAAGGTTCTTTCATTCCCAGGATTCTCAATGTTGGGCTCGTGGTAGAGGAAAGCACTGAGAATTTGGCTCACCCAAATCTGGGAAGGGGGTGAGCAGACATGTAAAATTTCAAATAACACATTTGGTGTTATTGTCTCATCTTTAGAAATGAATTTTTAAAAGCCACTATTAATTTAAATATACAAATGACAGAAAGTATAGGTTAAAGAAGAATATGAGAAAGAATCTAGTTTCCAGGTATCAATCAACCTCATTGTGTTCTAGGGTAGGTGCTGGGGCAAGAGATAAGTCTCCATGGGGAGGTTTTATTAGTCTCTCCAGCATAGAGATTTTTACTTTGATCAAAAAAGTATGATTCAGAAACAAACAAAGCTCCGGCTGAAGTCATCGTTTTATTTAATTTCTCTAAGCTTTAGTTTCTTCACTTATAAAAACAGGGATAATAATATTTACCTCAGAGAGTTGTTGTAAAGATAAAATGTAAAAAAAACCAACCAAACAAACATTAAAGCACTTAGCACAGTGCCTGGCTTAATAAAGATTATTGGTATGGAGTTTAAAAAGGTTGAACAACATTGTTCTGGTTTTTCTTTTCATTCCTTGTTATTTTTCAAACTCCTGACGTAAGCTGTTCTAAATTCAGGCTATAGAAAAGTTCTCTTTGCTTCCTACATAGAAATATATTGTAATAGAGGAGAAATACATTTTCTTATTTGTAACTTGAGACATAATTAGCACACATACAAGCAAATATGTATACACTGATATAGCAAGAGGGAAGAGTAGGGTGACTCAAGGCTGTGGGGCAGACTCATGTTTTCCCCCCAAACCCAGATATACATTTTGGAAATCAGAGCTCAAGACTCATAAGTATTTCTACATTACGGAGGGTCTTAGATAACATTTTCCCCCATGAGACTTCTTGATTATTCCAATCACATTTAACTACTAAATTGGAAATTCCAGTTTGTTTGTTTGTTTTTCAAATAATTCTGACCTTTTCAGAGAAAGCAATTTCTTAAAGACTTCCGTTATGGAAAACCAAGGAGGCAAGATTTCCAGATTCCATGGCAAAGATAAATCCTTGCAGATCAACGGAATCCCTGTGATAGAGTGTCTCAGGAGGTTCTATGTCAGGGAAGATTTCCACTTAGTCAAGAATTCATGTTTGACTCCATCCCTCTCCATCATTCCTTAGGCTCTTGCCTTTATTTGGAGGAAGCAGATCTGGTTTTGTGAGACAGATCTCTCCAGAGGAGTACCTTTAGGCAAGCTATACAAGCATCGCTCAGAGATATTGTGGGTTTGGTTCCAGACTACCACAATAAAGTGAAGATCATAGTAAAGTGAGTCACATAAATTTTTTGTTTTCCCAGTGCATATAAAAGTTATGTTTACTCTATACTATGGTATTAAGTGCACAATAGCATTATGTCTAAAAATATGTACATATCTCAATTTTTAAAAATACCATATTACTAAAAAAATGTTAACCATCATCTAAGTCTTTAGCAAGTTGTAATCTTTTTGCTGGTGGAGGGCCTGGCCTTGATGCTGAAGGCTGCTGGCTGATCAGGGTGGTGGCTGAAGGCTGGGGTGGCTGCGGCAGTTTCTTAAAATAAGACAACAATGAAGTTTGCCACATCAATTGACTCTTCTTTTCATGAACGATTTTCTCTGCAGCGTGCACTGCTGTTTGATAGCATTTTACCCACAGTAGAACGTCTTTCCAAATTGAAGTTAATACTCTCAAACCCTGCTGCTGCTTTATCAACTATGTTTATGTACTATTCTAAATCCTTTGTTGTCATTTCAACAGTCTTCACAGCATCTTCACCAGGAGTAGATTGCATCTCAAGGAACTACTTTCTTTGCTCATCCATAAGAAGCAGCTCCTCTAAGTTTTATCATTAGATTGCAGCAATTTAGTCAAATCTACGGCCACCACTTCTAATTCTAGTTCTTTTGCTCTTTCTACCACATTTGCAGTTATTTCCTCCACTGAAGTATTGAAACCCTCAAAATCATCCACTATGGTTGGAATCAACTTCTTCCAAATTCCTGTTGATGTTGATATTTTGACCTCTTTCCATGAATTACGAATGTTCTTAATGGCATCTAGAATGGCAAATCCTTTCCAGAAGGTTTTCAATTTACTTTGCATAGATCCATTGGAGGAATCACTATCTATGGCAGCTGTAGTCTTACAAAATGTATTTCTTAAATAATAAAACTCAAAAGTCAAAATTACTTCTTGATCCATGGGCTGCAGAATGGATGTTGTGTTAGCAGTCATGAAAACAACATTAATCTCATTGTACAGCTCCATCAGAGCTCTTGGGTGACCAGATTCGTTGTCAATGAGCAGTAATATTTTGAAATGAATTTTTTTTTTCTGAGCTGTAGGTCTCAATAGTGAGCTTAAAATATTCAGTAAACCATGTTGTCAACAGATGTGCTGTCATCCAGGCTTCATTGTTCCATCTATAGAGCACAGGAAGAATAGATGTAGCATAATTCTCAGGGCCCTCGGATTTTCAGAATGGTAAATGAGCATTGGCTTCACCTTCAAGTCACCATCTGGATTAGCCCCTAACAACAGAGTCTGCCTCTCCTTTGAAATTTTGAAGCCAGGTATTGACTTCTCCTCTCTTGCTATGAAAGTCCTAGCTGGCATCTTCTTCCAATTCAAAGCAGTTTCACCTACATTGATAATCTGTTGGTTAGTGTAGCCACCTTCATTCATTGTCTTAGCTAGATGTTCTGGATAACTTGCTACAGCTTCTGCATCAGCACCTGCTGCTTCACCTTGCACATTTATGTTATGGAGATGGCTTCCTTCCTTAAACTTTGTGAATCAACAAATTCTGCTAGCTTCAAACTTTTCTTCTGCAGCTTCCTCACTTCTCAGCCTCCATAGAATTGAAAAGAGTTAGGGCCTTGCTCTCGATTAGGCTTTGGCATACTAGAATGTTGTGGCTGGTTTGTACTTCTATCCAGACCACTAAAACTTTCGCCATATCAGTAGCAACGCTGTTTCACTTTCTTATCATTTGTATTCACTGAAGTAGCACTTTTAATTTCCTTCCAGAACTTTTCCTTTGCATTCACAACTTGGCTGACTGTTTGGTGCAAGAGGCCTACTTTTTGGCCTCTCCTGGCTTTTGACATGCCTTCCTCACTAAGCTTAATCAGTTTCAGATTTTGATTTAAAGTGAGAGATGTGTGACTCTTCCTTTCAGTTGAACACTTAGAGGTCACTGTAGGTTTATTAATTGGCCTACTTTCAATATTGTTGTATTTCAGGGAATAGGGAGGCCTGGGGAGAGGGAGAGGGATGGGGGAATGACCATTGGGTGGAGCAGTCAGAACACACACAACATTTGTGGATTAAGTTCACCATCATATGGGCACAGTTTGTGGCACACCAAAGCAATTACAGTAGTACATCAAAGATCACTGATCACAGATCACCATAACAAATATAATAATAATGAAAAAGTTTGAAAAATTATGAGAAGTACCAAAATGTGACACAAAGACACAAAGTGAGCAAATACTGTTGGAAAAGATGGCACTGATAGACTTGCTTGACACAGGGTTGTCACAAACCTTCAATTCGTAAAATGTAAAATATCTGCTAAGCACAATAAAGTGAAGTGCAATAAAACAAGGTATGCCCATATAAATAAGGAGGACAGACCCAGGAGACTGATTTCAAAATAGAGAATTGTTTCTACCTTCTTCAGTGGAGCAGATATGGCCTCAGAGCTTATTACTGTCCCTTTAAAACAAGGTATATTTTTATATCCCTGTAAGTGTAACTCAAGGATTACTAAAGACCTGACTAGGAATACTGACCAAATGAAAAGACAGTGTCCTATAGAGATATCGATACTTCAATTCCACAAACATTTGCAGAAATAAAATAACAAGGACACAAGAGAATATCAGATTAAACACTGTTGAAATTTTGCTGATAAGGAATTCTAACTTTTTATCATTATGCTGGAATATGTTTAAATATTCCCTGTCAAAGGTAAGCAGTAGAAGAGCTGTCTTATTCACCAGAACACCTAGAACAATGTCTGGCCCATAGCTGAAATGCAATAAATATTCTTTGAGTGTATGACTGATGAATAACTTGTGGAGACAGACAATTTGGGGAGCAAAGAGAGCATATAGATATTTCTTTTCTTATAAGGATCATTCCCTTACAGTCAAGTTTTGGACTATAATATTTTACTTTTGAGAGGAAATGTACCATAGAATTCTTTTAAAATGACCAAAACTTATAGATTATATAGAAAAACCATGGCCATAAAATGAAATTATTACAAAATGAGCATTTTCCTCTAGTACACATTAAAAGTCTTTGTAGAAAAGTGTCTGGGGGAAACATGAGAGTAAGACCCTAAAGATTACTAACAAGTGAGAATATTAACATAAATGAGGTAAATTAGAATTTAAGAAAAGCTTTTTTAATTTGGTAAAATATATCATCTATAGTATACCAATATTTGTGGTTTATAGTACCTTCATATAGCTAATTTTGTTTAATATTAGGAAATATATTTGAACTTTTGTTTTTTTTTTTTTTTTTTTGCGGTACGTGGGCCTCTCACTGTTGTGGCCTCTCTTGTTGCGGAGCACAGGCTCCGGACGCACAGACTCAGTAGTTGTGGCTCACGGGCCCAGCTGCTCCGCGGCATGTGGGATCTTCCCAGACCGGGGCACGAACCCGTGTCCCCTGCAT
>NC_041233.1:47084544-47120502 GCF_002837175.3 Physeter macrocephalus
TTTTTTTTTTTTTTTTTTTTGCGGTACGTGGGCCTCTCACTGTTGTGGCCTCTCTTGTTGCGGAGCACAGGCTCCGGACGCACAGACTCAGTAGTTGTGGCTCACGGGCCCAGCTGCTCCGCGGCATGTGGGATCTTCCCAGACCGGGGCACGAACCCGTGTCCCCTGCATCGGCAGGCGGACTCTCAACCACTGCGCCACCAGGGAAGCCCTGAACTATTTTTTACACTCTCTGGCAGAGACAGTTCACTCTCACTAAATAGTCCATGTGCTCCCTGACAATTCCTAGTCTATGTGGCACTTAAGCTGGAGCCATATAACTAGTCTTGGTCAGTGGACATGAGGGGAAGTGAAGTGTGTTCCATCTAGTCCAAGGCTATTAAGAGCTATTATGTGCCTTCCATTTCTTTCTTACCTTCATGCTGACTTTAGGGGCTCATGCTTCAGTTAGCAGATCTACAAGATGAAGTAGAGATGCCCAACCTGCATGCAACTTTGTGTAAAAGCCACAATGTGTCAACCACAAATGCCTTTGCAGCACCAAGATTCTGAGGTATGCCTATGAATTACACATCCCTATTTCAAGTGTAGAACTTTAAAAATGATATACCTTGGAAATCAATGGACTTAAAGCATTTCATATTTTAGATCTGAGCCCAAATTGTTATCTTTTGTTTTCCTCTGTCATGTTTTGATTAGATCTCATTAACTCATTATTCATTTAACACACATTTATTTAATTGAGAAATGACTATATGTGAAGCACTGTGCCATGTGCTGGGATACAAAGAGGAGCAAAGCAAATTCAGTCTCTCCAATCATGGACCTTACAATATGAAGGTGAAAGAGACATTAAACAAATGATTACACAAATCAGTGTGTAGTTACTGAAAATTAAAATATAAGGTATTAAAGAAGAGTATAATAGGAAAACCTAATTAAATTAGGAATTCAGGAATGGCCTCTGTGGAAGTAATATTTAAACTGAGACAGTCTAGGCAGAGAGGACAAAATGCACCATGGTCTTGAGTGGGAAGAACCATGGCAGGAATGAGAGGTGTGACTGGAGAGCCAAGTACGGTAGGGAGGAAGGAGCTAGTGAAATAGGCATGTGCTAGACCAGGGGCTGGCAAACTAATCTGGCCTCCACGTGTGTTGGTAAATAAAGCTTTACTGGAACATAGTCACGCCCATTCCTTTATATAATGTTTATATCTTGTGTGACACCAGCAGAGCTAAGAAGTTGCAACAAGAGACCGTATGGCTCACAGAGTCTAAAGTATTGATTAGCTGGCCTTTATAGAAAAAGTCTGTGGCCCCTGTATGAGATCATTCAGGATCTTGTAGGTCATGATAAGGATCTGAGATTTAATCCTATACGCAAAGGGAAAGCAATAAAGGGCTGTAAGTGGGAAAGCGAATGGCATAAACAGATATGTTTGAAGAAGATCATTCTGGCGATGTGACAAATGAACTGGAAAGGGGCAAGTATGGAGAGACTAGTTAACATAAGATGGTGCTTGGGTTGTGACAGCAGTGATGAAGAGAAGTGAGTTCAATGAAAGAGGAAAAAAAAAGCAAGGATGATTCCTGATTTGGGGCTCAAGGAGCTAGGAGACTGGTAGCTCCATTTTTAGAAACAGAGAACAAGTTCTGAATTTCCAAGGCAGGCAATCAAGAGCCAGTGCTTCACATGTTAAGTTTGATGATAACATATATAGATTTTTTTTAAAAAAAGGAATAAAATAACTCTGGCAATCATATTCTGAATTCTACTTGCTTTCCAGGGCTGGAATAATCTTTCCTCCAAGTTCCTTGCAGTAATTCCTCTAAAAATTCCATAGATTCTACACATTTAGCGAATGGGGCCACATTTAGTGGGACTGCTTATATTTCAGGATCTGTTTGGGAGAAGTTTTTTCTTTGGCTAAGACCTCCCAAGTTTTAGGAAAACATCTATTTATCATGAGACACAAGGAAATTTTCAGCCTGTTGCAGCTTTTATTGGCACTGCCAAAAGGAAAAATGGAAGAGTTTCAATAGTCTTTTAATTGGGCCTACCCAGGTCCCCAGAGCAGGCGATTTGTCCTAACTCGCACTTGGTGTTCCAGACCTCGCTGGAGTTCTTCCACAGTGTGTAAGAAAGCCCTGGTTTTCTATGATGACAGTCAACTAAAATGTGCCACTTTCCCAACACTCACCAGCAATAAGCAGTCATCCCTTATTATACATCGTTACTCTGGCCTACTCAGCATCATGCCCTATATGAAATTTTGTGTGTTGAGTGGTATTATGATTGGACTGTTTTCCTGAAATTGGGCAAGCATATTGGTCTGCTCTAAGGATATCACTTTATCACTGTAGTTGCGTAATTGGGTTCAGCTTTAGACTTTTAACTGCTCAAAAGGATACCATGACCAGAAGAAATATATCTCTGGGTTGGAGGATTTGGCCTAATATCAATACTTTGCTCTAGTTCATTTGGTGCATTAAAGAGAAAGTTTTGCCTTGACATTATAAAATGTTGAATTTGAAAGAATGAGACTAATCAGATGAAGTTGTTTTTTATGATGTGTCAAAATATTTCTGGTGTTT
Source organism: Physeter macrocephalus (assembly GCF_002837175.3). Taxonomy (NCBI): domain Eukaryota; kingdom Metazoa; phylum Chordata; class Mammalia; order Artiodactyla; family Physeteridae; genus Physeter; species Physeter macrocephalus. The sequence continues at coordinate 47,087,140 of NC_041233.1, forward strand.
TTTTCTTTTTTTTGCGGTACGCAGGCCTCCCACTGTTGTGGCCTCTCCCATTGCGGAGCCCACGCTCCGGACGCACAGGCTCAGCGGCCATGGCTCACGGGCCCAGCCGCTCCGCTGCATGTGGGATCTTCCCGGACCGGGGCACGAACCCGTGTCCCCTGCATCGGCAGGCGGACTCTCAACCACTGTGCCACCAGGGAAGCCCCTCTGGGGCTTTTGATAGAGGAAATTTACTGGTTTACTGTAGACATTCTTATCTACTTTACTAATAAGACCAGTGAAATTATCCTTCCTGTTATATTTTGACAGGAAAAAAAAATTGAATCTGGGTATTTTGGCCAAAGTTCTTAAATCAAAGGGACTATAGTTCTTTTAACAATATCCTTTATGATATTGTGAGCTACCCCTAAGAAACCAATATTATGAATATAGATAGTGGAAAAGGGAACAAACAGGCATTTTATTTTTAATAAAAAAGAGTGGATTAGGTTCAAATGAGCCCAAGGTTCTAAAATGCCTTTCCTGGCTCTCTTAAATAAGGATGTGGAATATCAACAACAAAGAATTCACTAGGTATACGTATAATAGAAATCTATTTCAGTGAGGAAAACTATATTTTAAATTCAAGGATGCTTCATTCTTACAAACATGAATTTGGAATATTTTATACTGAAGAATTCCCCTAGTCCCACAGAGCAGTTATAAATATTAATGGAATTTCAATAGATTCTTTTCAGATTCCGATGTTTAATATTCATTCATATTATGCAGGGAATTCAAGGTCCTGTGCAGTACATGTAGATGCTTCTCATTATCTAAATGAGCACATATATGAAGTCTGTAGGGGCAATGATTATTAAAAATAGCAGGGTCCACATATGATCTTAAAGGGCATATCAAAACCTTCTCAGCTCACTTAATAACAAGAAAGTCATTGGTAATAAAACCAAACGACTCTTTAGACTAAATTGATTCAGTAATGTCACATCTGGGCAAAATGATGGATTGGTGATTCTGGACAGAGTTAAAAATGCTAACTGATATAAAGTATTTATGAAGCACAATGAAGCGATTTCCTGTGGTGAGATTCTGCAGTCACACTTTGAAACCTGCTCTTGAATTAGTCTCAGCCTTTGATTTGCTGACAACTTACTTCATAGTATCTAACTCCTCTCGGATATGCTGGAGTGTAAATTTGGGGGGAATTATTCAAAAAGGGATTTGAGATTCCATAAAAAGAAAGAAGAACCACATTTAATTTAATGTTCTCTGAGTTTAACACCTTATTCGGGAAATGAGATATTGTTTAACTACCCTAACGTGTAAATGTTTTTATTTTTAACAGAAGATAATATAATTTAACTAAACTTGCACTATTGGCATTATCCTTCCCTTTTTTCTTTCTCAAAATGAAAAAAGTTTAAATAGCTGATAGACTGAAACCATAAAATAATTTATGTGACAACAACTGTAAAGACAGAATTTACTATGTGCATCTGGTGTGCTAGGCATGGGACTAGGAGTTTTGGATATACTATTCAACCCTTATTACATTTCTGGGAGACACTATTAACCTTACAGTACAGATAAGTGAAGCTCAGAGAGACTGAGAAACTTACTCATGGTTACAGAGCTATTAGGTTGAATCACATGAAAATGCTGGTATTTGAACATTTTAAATTACAAAGACAGCAATATAATATAGTTCAACCTAATTCTAAGTACAGAGTTATAATTTGAAACTAGGTTTGTGTGATTGCAAAGTCCATGGAACCATGGAACAGAACCATACTTGATAACACTGGTTATTTCTGACCATCCATGACAATAAAAACCAAATCATGAATTATACAATAAGGAATTCACCACTTACCAAGCTTGGGTTAATATGAACTCATCATTTGTGGCAAGTTTCCTATGCAAGATATCATTTTAATTCCATTGAGATACAAAAAAGAGATAACTGCTAAGCCATGGAAGAGAAATGGCACATTTGCAGAGCTTCTCACATATTTTCTAAGTTAAATATCTCAGCTGGACCACAGTTGTTCTTCAACCAAGTATTTAAAAAAATCTTTCACAGAGAGAATGGTGGGATTCTTTGAAGTGTAACCTTAGAAATCAAGGTCTGTGTTACAGGGCATCATTCAAAGCAGATGCATATTCCCTGGAGACCACGGTAAACTTGTTACCAAGAATACTTGGATCTCTTTGGGAAGACAGCTTGATATAACTTCCAGGTCTTACTGGCAATACCTCTGATACTATGTAGTCAAGTATTCCCCATGTAATAGGCATGGGACAGGGTCTCCAAAAGAGCCTTCTGATCATTCTAATCGCCAATAGCTCACATATGTTTTTTCAACAGCTTGCAGATTTGGCAACTAGAGAGCTCATTCATTTTATATGATTTAGAGGACAGTAGTAACAGATACTTAGGTTGTCTTAGGGATGAACAATTTGCTGACTACCATTACTTTTCCTTGCCTGCTAAGTGGGTGACCAGTGCTGAAGTATTAATTCTCAATGTTATTTCGGAACAAGGGAAGGGCATCTCAGAGCTGCATAAAGGACGACTGGCTCAGCAAATATTTCCTGAGCACCGAATACACACTCCTGTTATGCTACGATGTTAGAGTCTATCTCTTATATTGTCAATCTTGATGAGATAAGAGGGATCAATTAATGGATAGCATGTGTGATAGACAGCGGCATGTATTCCCGCTAAAGGAGAGAGCTGCTAATCTGGAGAAAGCAGCAGCTCTGCAAACAGGGCATATCAACTCTTTAGCCCAGGAGACATTCAGATTGATCTAAGGAAGAATTCTTGACAGTGAGAAAAATGGTGAAATCTTTTCTGAGGGAGCTCTAGGCAAAGGAAAGTTTCCATCTCTTTGGTACAGTGTTGTTGTGGTCCCAGATAAAAATGGACCAGAATGAAGACTTGTCAAGCTCTCATCCAGTTCAACAAGTCTTTACTGTCTCCCAGGACCTGAGGCTCACAAGCTGTCTGAGAGTTACACAGTTTTACAAGACTATTCTCAATCTGCAGAGGTTTTGAGATGCCTCCAGAATGATGAAAACCAGGCCCTTGTCTGGGAAGCAGAGCAGAGCACATCATTTTGAGCCCTGGCTTAAAACCCAGGGTGTTGACAGCTTCACTTCAGGCTGCAGTAAGGACTTAACTTCAAGATACTTCAAAACATTCAGTCCCATAGAGAGAGCATTTTCCCAATTTCCAGCTCCCTCAACAGATTGACCTGGTTGCAGGTATATGGAAAGAGTAAGTTGAGCTTGCTTTACTTGAGGTCCAGAGGATGAGGAGTTCTGTCTGCATTCAAAATAAGGTTCTCAAACAGATGTGAGGTTTTTCCATAGAGACAGCAGACTCCAAATCTCTGCACAGGAACTAATGTGAAGAAACCATAAAGTTCCTAATAATTTCACCCTAGATATTCCAAAAAGTGTCTGGACTATGTTGATTTACAAAATAACTCTCCAATAAAAAGCACCCATCGATTTAAAACAGTTGCTCAATCCAGAACTATACTGAGGTGGTAGGGACTTGTGGGAGGAGGGTCATAAAGTAAATTATATAGCAAACAAGTTACAAGTCTACATAGCAATCCCTCAGGTCAAGCCAGAGTCTCTACTACTCTATGTAGTATTCTCTTTCCTTTTTCCCTTCTCTGCTCCCTGCCCTCCCCTTAGTCTCAGAGTGTCTGAAATTTTTTCCTCAATTAAGCAAAACAATTTAGCTCTCCTTGTTCTCACTCTCCAACTGGCATCTAATCTCTCCTAGGTGCTTGGCAGACAGAAGAGCCGTCACTTAAAGGGATCATAATTACAAATAGCAAAAATTAGATGTCATTACATTTAATACAGCAGTGCTTTCATTACACGATAGCTACATACCAAGTTACTTGACTATTGTTAGCGAAGAGGTCACAGGGACTATGGCAGTTCCTACCTGTGCACCTCTGCTGATTTTTCCCTCCTTGAGGTAAACTGGCCTTCCTCACCTCCTTACCCAGTTATGTTTTTTTTTTTTTTTACGCAGGCCTCTCACTGTTGTGGCCTCTCCCGTTGCGGAGCACAGGCTCAGCGGCCATGGCTCACGGGCCCAGCCGCTCCGCGGCATGTGGGATCCTCCCGGACCGGGGCACGAACCCGTGTCCCCCTCATTGGCAGGCGGACTCCCAACCACTGCGCCACCAGGGAAGCCCCCTTACCCAGTTTTGATCATACATGTGAGTTGTTGCTCTCTATACTCAGTGTGTCTATTTATATTTATGAGGACTCATACTTGACTCCAAGTCACTAGTCCAACAGAGCCTCATGTATCAATTTCCTTCAGAATTTCTCATTTGAGTAGACTTCATAAACATTATGTTTCATGAAGGCAGAAACTATGGAATCCTCATTTCCAAGCAGAGTGCCCAGCACACAAAAGCATCCAGTACATATTTGTAAATAATTATTTGACCGAATAAACTGAGAATGGAAAACATATAAATAAAATATTTGTGAATTCAATTTTTCTGAAGGAAACTTCCATAAGATATATATTTTCCCCAGTAATATACTCCTTAGGATATTTTAAAGGTTTATTTTTGATGTTACATATTTAGCTGCTTTTCCACTTTCCCTCTGTCTCTGGCATTGATTTTCAGACTGAGTTCACTTGCTTGGCAAGTGGGAGGACAAGTGTTATCGTGGATGTAAATCTTTCCCATTGAGGATAGCTTGATAGGGAAACCAGAGGCTGAAAGGGATCTGTTTGTTTTTACTTTGTGTGTAAATGTTCTCCTTACAAAATGGACTGAGTTATCTCATTTTCTAAAGAAAACCGATTTTTAAAAGTGGCAAATATTACGTGAAATAAGAGTAATCTATTTTATAATTTGTGCCTATTACTTTAAATGACAACATATGATATTCATTTTTATGTATACATATGTACATATGTTTTATGTAAGTACATTTATACATTACACACATACATATATATGTGTATATATATACATATATACACACACACACACACACACATATATATTTTTTCCTTTCTGAGAGAGCAAGGAAAAAGATTTGATATTACAATCATGTAACATTCTGTGACATCACTGTAATAGTGAGATGGATATTTGTAATTAGTATTTGACTGCTGTTTATTAAATTGCCTTAACAGATTCACATGAACAGCATCAGTTACATAATTGAATTACAAATGACTGTCTATAACACAAAAAACCCAATGTTACGAATTTTGTAACTGGTTACTGCTTGTTATTTTAAGATGATGATTGCTGTTTTATCTGAAGGCTCTGTTTCTGGAGTTGATATTTTAAAGAAAAAGCTTGAACTGGAAACCTGACAGTTTTTCATCATCCCAGGTCTTTTCCTTTCCTTTTCTCCCCCTCATCCCTTTTTCTTCTCCCTCATCCTTTTTTGTTCAACTTATAAAGTGTTACCTATCTGGATTGCGTTTTCTGCAAATTTAAGGACAAATAATTGCACAATATTTCAAATCCAAAAGCAGATATTTTGTGTGGTCAATTGCATGGCTATCACTTAGTTGGAATAATCATGTACTCCCCTAAGTGAAGACAAGGTGACTGGATTTATGGCCCCAGGCCCGTCCCAATTATTTACAGAATTTCATATTATGCTCCTATCTTTTATAAAGAGTAGATGTAACAGTTATATGGAATAATCTTTCTGCATCTTTTGTAAAAGAGCCTTTAAAGGCATTATGCATTATATTAGTGTTTGTTACTCAAGGATCCTAACAATACAATCCTTGAACGTATAAATTCCATGTGATGCAAAAGTTTGTTCACTGTTTTCTTTTTGGATGAGTCGAATTGTTTTCTTTAATGAGATATTTAAAGCTATGTGATTATGGTCATTGGCCATCACATTTCTAGAGTTGCAGATTGTATCAGTCTCCTCAGATTGCTGCCTATTAGTGATTGTACTGATCATTAACACTCTTCTAGATGGTGAACAGGGAAGGATGCTAAAATTCTGACCAATCATTTTGAGGGTTACTTATACATTTTATTTTTTTAAGCCACCCTGACTCCTATCTGTCCTGGTAACGTAGGGTTGCATTCACTTAAGTCAGGCTTTTATATTTATGCCTTTTGCTTTGGAGAATATAATATCTGAATTAAAGACTGGAATTATTAATTATAATGTTAGGCACCATAGATACTGACATTATTTGCTAAGTGCTATGTGAAGCTCTTTATATGTTTAAATTATTTTATCTTTGACCCTTTAGAGTTGGTATTATTTTCCTCATTTTATTGATCAGTAAACAGAGAGTTCAAGTAATTTATCCAAGGTCACACAGCTAGTAAGTGGTAGAACTGAGTTCAATATAGGAAGTTTGACTCCTGGCCAGTCTGACTACAAATTTAAGATGTTGGGAAGGATATCAGAGATCTTGGGAGTTGTGTAAAACTATATATATATATATATATATGTATATATATATATACTTAATTTTCCCCTCAGTTCCTGGCACAGAGGTCCTAAATCCCTTGGAATTTCCTGGGTGATAGAAGTGTCTTTTGTTCTAATGAGGTAACTCTTGGGGGACTCCTAGGTAGCTTCAGGAGAGGGGATAGGGGTTGGTCACCAGAAAGACCAAGCCATGATTAGAAGCTTAGAACTTTCAGCCCCACTCTCTATCCTCCACGAAGGGAAAGGGGCTAGAGTTGAGTTAATGACAGATCATGCCTACATGTTGAAGCCTCCATAAAAATCTCAATAGTATGGGGTTCAGAGGGCTTCTGGTGAACACATCCTTCCTGGAGGTGTCACACCCCAACTCCACAGGGACAGAATGTCCTGCACATGGGACCCTTCTGGACCTCCCTCTATGTACCTCTTCATCTGGCTGTTAATTTGTGTGCTATATCATATCCTTTATTATACAATAAATCGGTAAGTGTAAATAGGTGTTTCCCTGAGTTCTGTGAGCCATACTAGCAAATTATCAAACCCAAGGAGGGGTCATGGGAACACCGGTTTATAGTTGGTTAGTCAGAAGTACAGACGACGGCTTGAAACTTGCAATGGGTATCTGAAGTGGAGGCAGTCTTGTGGGGTTGGACCCTTTGCCTGTTGGATCTGCTGCTAACCCCTTACAGATAGTGTCAGAACTGAATTGAATTGCAGGGCATCAAGCAGGGGTTGCAGAATTCCTTGAGGTGTGGAAAATCCATACTTCTGGTGTCAGAAGTGTTTTGAGTGTGGTAGGAGTGTGAGAGTAAAGGAGGAACACACAGGAGTGTTTTCCCTCTACAGGAGATAAATGTCTTTCACGTGTATCACTGCTTCCTATGCCCTCTGCATGACAGACATTGCCAATTGTTGGTAGAATGCTCTTCTACTGGGTCTAGACCCAGTCTTGGAATTGTTCTTAGTTTTTGCCCCAGGTGATGATTACCTGTTAAATGATTGGCACCTGTGTTGAAATCTATTTATCATCTAGGTAGATCTAATCTGCCTCTTTCACAGAAGGACTTACGCTAAGTGCTCCAGCAGAAACTGGCTAGATGTTCACCAACCCACTTTTTATTCTTCCTACATGCACAGGTAGACTACGATTCCAGCTTTCCTTCCCAATAGGTATGACCACGTAACTGTTCTAATCAATAAAACGTGACCCCTCCTGATATGTACCATTTCTAAGTCTAACCCTAAAAATATCCTATGTGCTCTCCTCCATTCTTTTTCTCATCCACTTGTTTGATTCCTCTGAGCACAGTGACTCTATAAGCCACCTGAGGAAGCTGGTAGAGTCAAAGTGTGGAAGGAGTCTGGGTCTCTGAATCACCTCTTTGATGAAAGCTACCTTCCAATCATAAACACCTGTTTGGGTCTTATGTGAAGAAGAAACAGACTTCTGTTATGTTCAGGCCATTACAATTTTTGATTGTGTTTGTTACAAAACCTATTGTTACAAAACAAGGGTCATACAAGATCACATCATTAGCAAGTTTCAGAGCCAGAATTTGAATCTGAGTCTTTTAAAGTCCAAATTCTTCCCACAATGATAATCTTATTGATAATTTAAAATATTATCCATGTTAATGATAATTCACATGACCTTATTTCAGACCTTATTTCAACCTAAATTGTCTCCAGTTATAACTCTACCAAGTTTTGAGTTCATCTGCAAAAAGTCTTCTTCCACCTCTAAAAAAACTCAGTATCTTCCCACTGATGACTTCAGGACTAGACTTCCCCATCCTCTCATCTGGCTTACAATTCCTGCCCAAGTACAAAGCATAAACAGTGACATCAAGTCAGGCTTTCTCAAGTGTGTCCTGGGGAACAATTTCTGTGGGATGTTAGCAGATTTGGTGCCTAAATAAAATATTCCATGGTCAAGTACATTTGGAAAATTCTAGATTAAATAAAGTGAGAAGGTGTCTTCTCTATAGGAATATCTTTTAATAGGATAATATGCCCTGAGATTCTCTAAAATAGGGGTAAAGTCAGTAGCATTTTGCAAACTTATTTGATGACAGAGCCCCTTCACAAAGAGCATATCAAGGAACTGATGTTCCATTGAACACATTTTGTAAAGCACAAGCCTAAGTGTATTGGGTCATACCCATAATTGCTGGTATGAATCTAATACATCTTGGAATTTAGCCCCTCTGCCCAAGTAGACTTTTGTTTCTGGTTTGTGTACTGTCTATTCCTGACATTTGACAAATGATTACTCCTTGACCTTTGTCTGGTTTGGGCTACTAATCCTGTATCTTCTGGCTCTCTTCAAGACTTGACAACAGACTTTATTTTGTGGACAGCTCTGCCACCCTTTGTCTGTCTTGTTGCTGCCCTACCTGACAGAACACAAATGTTTCCCTTCATTGATTGTGTGTATTTATAGTATTAATTCTTGTTTCAGTCGAACACCCCAAATAAAGGGTAGAGTTGGGTAGTGTTAGTAACATAAAGAGACAATTCTTACTGGCCTACTTAAATATCAATGTCAATAAAATACAATGGAGTTACACTATACGGACATTTATATTATGTGAATTCAAGTAGATATACTTAGCATCGCAAGGCAGTTATTTAGATTTTATGTTAGGGAATGCCATTACTGGGGGTCTCCTATATTTTAAAACTTGCAAAATCCAAAATTAATTTTTCATAAAACTGACAAAGGAAGGAAGGTATTTCTTTGCTGTCTGAAGTGGCACCACCATGGGCTGTAGCAAAAACATGGTTCCCAATTCACCTGGCCCTCAAGATTTAAAATTGTGTGATTGTTAATATAAAAAAAGATTCTTTTGGTATTTCTATTATTTCAAAAGCTACCAATCTTGTGAGAATTTATTAATATTTTTATGTTGTACTCTTTCAAATTTGCATAACTCTGATTTTATAAATTGCTACTACAAAGTAGTGTGGGTGCTTTCACTCACCATCCCACTGCATTTGCACAGCGATTTACTCTGTTAGGAGATATGACTGCTATTTCATTCTTTCCCGTGTGCCTTTCATAGTAGAAGATATCACTGTCCTATAAATGCAAACCAACAATTTCATCTGGCCTCACCCGAATAAACTGAAATCTATTGAATGCTGGCAAAATGCTATACTGAGTTTACTGAACATTATGTTAGTCTCCAAAATGTCACGTAGTTTTAAGATATTTTCAACGATAATTTTGAATATACATGATTCTTCTCTTTATTGTGCCAACTTTACAATTTTATCTCTCACAGAAGATGTGAATCTACTTGAAGATAATGGACATTATTTGTTGCCAACCCAGCATCCACTATTCCCTTCTTTCTTCCTAACAAACCCCTATTTTAGTCAGGTATCTACCCTCATATGACTAAAGGGAAGATGATCCTGATACCAGTTCCAGGAGTAGATCTTGATTTGTCTAGGGTTGTAATGGTAGTCCCACCCCCCTTGCCAGTGATTGGTTTCAGACTGGTTGAGTAACCCAGTTATGACCTATGAGATACAAGATAGTCACTTGAGGGGTTTCTGGAAAGATTTCCTTAATTCTCAGAAAGGGACTGAGATAGTAATAGTCCCTCTTCTTCCTAAGCATGTTGCTGGGTCTGGATGTGACTCCAATAGTTATTGCCATCTTGCTACCAGTCCTCTGAGGATGTCAACATTAAGAGTGGAAGAGAGCAGAGATGGATAAACCCTAGGTCCTTGAAGATGTTGCTCTGTTATTGAATCAATCAGTCATGAAGTCTCCCCAACTTCTTCCTTTTAGATAATATTATCAGTTAGCTTGGGCTGCCATAGATTGGATGGCTTAAACAAAAGAAATTTATTTCTCTCAGTTCCAGAGAAGGGAAGTCCAAGATCCAGGTGCCAGCTGATTTGGTTTCTGGTGAGGACTCTCTTCCTGGCTTGCAGACGGCCTGCCTTTTAACCTTCTCACTCTCCTCGCATGGCCTTTCCTTGGTATATGCCCAAGAATAGAGTTCTCTCTCTTTCTCTTCCTCATTTTATAAGGCCAGCCTTATAATTAAGATTCCACCCTTATGACCTCATTTAACCTTAATTACCTCCTAAAAGCCCTGTCGCCAAATATAATCACATCGGGGGTTTAGGGCTTCAACATATGAATTTGGGGGGATACAATTCAGTCCATAGCAGATAATATAACAAATGTCCATATGTTGTTTAAACAAGTTTAAATTGGTTTTTCTGTTATGTATTACTAAATATACCCTAACAGATGTCATGTCTTATGAAGCAATACACAAAGGATAATGTCTAATTCATGACATATAACAGAAGATCAAGGGCTATTTTCCTTTTCTCAGAACAAAGCAGTTGTCGAGTTAAAAATGGTTAGTCCATTGCTGTTACAGGGCATTTCATGAACTGCTGATTGTACATATATGTGGTATCATGTTAACATAAACAGTCCAGCCCTTAGGGAGTTTTAAGTTATAAAAGAAACATTTTTCTAAGATCATGTGCTCTGATATAAAAACCATACTCCAGCCCAGTTCTATCATTATAAAGTTCTGGCAAGCCAAGAGACGTTAGTTGGTGATTTTATCAGGCAAGACTTCTAGCTAATGCTTGATGAAACCATCACTGCACCATAAAACACCGTAACAAACTGCAGTGACTATTCCTTTCAAGAATTTAGTCATTTTAGATCATTAACGTTTATTCCACAAAAAGCAATTTCTTAGCAATCACTACAATCCTACAAATAAGAATATACTTTCACCTTTATGCCTGAAATGAATCAGTTATGTTTATTCTTGCAATTCAAATCTAATTTTAATAACTATCTTCAACAAAGAAGGTGGAGTGTAGACTTTATCCCATTCTAGTAAAGCTCATATGAAACATTTTACCTATTGTTTTAGTTACATTGTATACAAAGTAATTTTATGTAGTTTTCCAGATGAAAATTAAATACAATTATATTGAAGTGAAGGATTTTCATAACATAGTAAAATTCACTTTTTTTTTTTTTTTTTGCGGTACGTGGGCCTCTCACTGTTGTGGCTCCCGTTGCAGAGCACAGGCTACGGACGCGCAGGCTCAGTGGCCATGGCTCACGGGCCCAGCCGCTCCGCGGCATGTGGGATCTTCCCGGACCGGGGCACGAACCCGTGTCCCCTGCATCGGCAGGAGGACTCTCAACCACTGCGCCACCAGGGAAGCCCGTAAAATTCACTTTTTATATCTAGCCTGGGAAGTGGAAAGAGCAGCACTCGTCAAATTTTAAAAACAAAACCAAACAAACAAAAGCAAACTCCACCAAGAAATAAATGATGAGAGATAAATTTGCATATAGATGGATCCATATTAAAGCAATAGAACTTGGGCCATTTTGAAATCTTAAACCTTCTGACACTATTTTCATAAACTCAGTAATACAAACCATGTGGTGAATGATTTTCTGAAAAACTTTGCTGGTTTCACTGTGTATTTTATTATTGGCCAAATGTGACATTAAATTTTATCCCCTGTGGCTTGGAGTTAAATGCTTGCTCTGTTCAGAATGGCAACACTCAATTAAACAGCATTTTTCATGATCTACACCCACCATTGTTACTGTATTTAAGGGAAATAATGGGGGTACTGACCTATATTGCGTTTCTTATTATCAATGGAGATGAAGCGAATGCAGGGATTATTGGTGATGTACTGCCCAGCCCAAGGGACATCAATCTTCGTGCCAGCTTCATAAAAGAGGCCCAGCGCGTAGCGAGAGGAGTAGCTCACAGACTCCAGTTGCTGCCTTTGGCATTCACTAATTACTGTGGAAGAAAAAGTACGGGGCATCAAACTTTAAATTATCATCTTTCCTTTTAGTACATCAAATACAAAACTCCTTCAAACCAGTTCCAACTGTTTCTACCGACTCCAGCTCACTTATGACGAATTTTGAAAGGTAATGTAAAATAGCATCAGCTCTAATTTCTTTGCAGAGTGATGACTGTCCTTGGCACACTTGTTTTCATCAAGCTGTAGGTCCAAACTCTTTAGACTGGCATTTAAGTCTCTCAAAATCTGACACCAAGTTGATTTCCTAGCTTTGTGTCCTACTTATTATCCTGGGACTGGCTGGCAACATTATAGATTCCATACACTGAGCAGGGTTTTTGCCAACACTTAACACAAGCATTTCACCCTATTTTAACAACCACCGTATAAGGTAGAATATTATTCCCATGTTACCAGTGAGGAGACTAATGCTCCATCTCTTATGGACTTCTTTAAGTTCTTCCATGTCATACAGTCATTTGTTTGCCTGTCATCTTTCTGTCAGTGGACTATCATAGTTTCTTAAGCACAGGGACCATACCTTAGTCTTTTTTGTTATAGTCCTCTACCCTATTAATTACAGAAATACAAAGGATGAAAGTATAAAGAGATAGAAAGGCAAACACAGACATGCAAAGTTAGTTAAAATGTAGGAGGTAAATAATCAACAAATGGAAAGACTGGGAAAGGAATTAGGCAGGTTTGGGTTCAAATCCTGACTCTACCACTTACTAGGTAGGTGACCGTGGTCAAGCCTTATTCTAATTATAGTCCTTTTGTCTGTAAGTGGCAAAAATAGTACAGGATGCATTAATCTGTTGTGAGGATTACATGAATAATGCATAGCACAGTGCTTGGCATATGATAAGTGTTCATTAACAATTTTTTCTATTATAGAGAGAAAAATATTTAGCAAAATGGGACAATGTTCCATCCTGGGATGAAGAACGAAAAGACTTCCCTCACGTTTCAATTTCCATCTCCAGTCTTCCTACCTTTAAGGGTCTCAGGGAGCTGCTTGTTCATGTACCACATTAATAATTTGGGTTTCAGAGAAGGCAATAGTTCTATTCTGAAGGCTTAAGTCAAGCCAGTTCAGAAATGGAGCATAAGAAAAATTCTCATTAAATTGGTGAAAAATATCCTAATCTAAATCAGTAGGGATTGGAAAACCTCAAGGATGGGGGTAACTTTAGCTAAACCTTAGAGAAGTGGCTTTAGGAGGAAGAGAGAAAACAAGAAGGATACTCAAATTATTTAAGCACAGTAATAATCCTACACATTATCAAAGCATATTCTTGGCTACAAAACATTTTTAGAACTAAGACCTCATTTAATCTTCACAAAAGCCCTGCAAGCTTTACCATTCTAATTTTACATCTCTGTGAAGCTGAGATTCAGAGAGGTTAAGTAACTTGCCCTAGGTTACACAGCTTCCAAGTCTGTGCGATCAAGATGAAGCTAGAATTCCCGAATCGGAGTCATGCCCGTATTCTTTACTCCACACTTCCCCTCCTGATCTGTAAGTAAGTCTGAGCTTCAAAATGAACTTTAGCATTTCTTTCTCTGCTGACATTAATGGTTATTTTGCACTCAGAAGTAAAAGCCATCATTCCCTTTAACCATCATTTTCTGTCTTATTAAAAGATTTATCTACTTGACGAACAAATGATTTTTGACACTGGCCTTGTTACACTCAGTGTATCCTGGGCTTCATTTTATTATTTACTCTACTTTTAGAGTTATGGGGCCTGATTATTATGCTTACTGCTTTCTGAGCTGGAGGAGGTGAAGGAGACTAACACTAGCAGTTGTGCACGTATTGTGTATTTGGGGGGTTATCACTAAGTTTCCCATTTTTTCAATTAAAAAAAATAAACCTACAAAACAGTGAAGTCAGTTATTTAGCAACTGAAAGGGCCTAAAACTCTTTTTTGAAATTTTTTTTTTTTCTTTTTACCAAAACCGAAGGGTCAACTAGGTTGACAACCAAACTGGACCTTTTCCTCCCCGCCACACACATTTGCACATTTAGCTAGTTTTTAGACAAGCTGCCAAGTGGCAAATCCCACAGGGAAGACTTTGAAAAGGTAATTGATATCTATATAGAAACAGAGGTTAACCTTAAACACCCTTGTCTGCTTCAGGGGCTCTACAATTCATTCGGAGAACAGGGAGGTGAGACTTTTGACTGAAACAATCTCAACTTCTGAACATATTCATTTACAAAAAAATTTACCTTCAGGGCCCAGAAAGTTTCTAATTGTTTCAGGACCTAACAAAATGGTTTTATTTTGTTTGAAAATTTTTTTAATGCAAAATGCTGGAGGGAGCAGCCCTAGGTCATGGATACATATATTTTGGCAAGAAAAATAATAGGTTCTTTATTATTGTGTATTCAAAAGGGCCATATATCCACAAAATAAGGCTCATATAAAAGTGCCTGATTCCAATATAATGAATCTTTACCTGGATGTCATCCTCATTTAATTCTGAACCACTAGGATTACATAATCTCTGTAATTATACACACACAAACACACATACATTATTATATATATGTGTATATATATATAATATATTTTATGGCCATCTGATGTAAATAAAGTGGCTATAAATTGCATTGAATGGGGTAGTTTACATTCATACTTCTGTCGATTAGGAGAACTGTCCTTATCCCATTCTCCTTGTGCCTATGCCTGTGTGTGCACACATGTATGTACATGTGGGTACGGGGGGAAGGGAAGAACAGAGGGAGAAAGAGGAGGAGGGGGGAGAGCAAAACAGAAGACCTGAACTGTACTCCTGAATAACATCAAGTGAGTAATTTCATTTTTTTTGTTTTCTAATGTAATTTCATTATTTTAGTCTCCTAACATATAAAAGAGGGCTAGACATACATATTCTGCCTTATTTCCTATGTGGTTTGGTGATGATCTCATTCATTCATTCATTGCCTACTTTATGATGCCACGTATCGTTCTAGATGTGAGGGATATAATAAAGAAAGATAAAGTTCCCGCTGTCAGGTAGCTTACACAGTAGTGGTAGAGAGACCAATTATCAATAAATAACGAAGTAAATGGTATGTCAGTTGGTGATAAGAACTATAAAGAAAATTAAAGCCGGGTAGAGGGATAAGAGTGACAGGTCTGCGTAGTGAGGCTACTTTAAATAGGCTGTCAGGGATATATGTCTCCTCTGAGGATTTTATTCTGATTGACAGGGGAACCATTACTACTGGTTATAAGCCAAGGACAGATATGACCTGGCTTCTGTTTTAAAATTTATCATTCTGGCTATAGGTGAAGACTGCAGTGATGTATGAGAGGAACTGGGGCAAGCAGCTATTGCAGTAGTCTTAGATGGGAGGTAACAGTAGAGAAGGTCAGAAGTGGTTACATTTTGGACGTAATATGTGTGTGTGTGTGTGTGTGTGTGTGTGTGTGTGTGTGTGTGTACACACATATGCATGTATAGATACATACCTTTGAATTATATATATTTTATAAATATATGTGTGCATGTATTATATATATACAGATGGCACATACACACACATACATATATATAATGTAATTTTAATTGAGGTTTAATATACCTACAGAAAAATATGCCTTGCATTTTCATAAAGTGAATGCACCAGTATAATCACCAGCCAGATTAAGAAACAGATCATTACCAGAACCCCAGAAGCTACCTTCTTCCTCCTTTACAGGTACTCCTTGCCAAGGGTAATCAGTAATCCTGAATTCTAACACCATAGATTAGTTGAGCTGTTTCTGAATGTCACATAAACAGAATGATGTTGTATGTACTCTTTGTGTCTGGCTTCTTTCACTCAATATCACGCTGGTGATATTTTAATTGCTGTTACATGTAGTTGTACTTAATTCTCCTTGTGGGATAGTATTGCTTATATGTATCTACTACACTTTATCCATTCTACTGTTGATGGACATTTGGCTTGTTTGCAGTTTTGGGTGATTACAAAGGTACTGTGAAGAACATATGTATGTGCCTCTCTTGGGTATATACTAGTATAGGAATTCCTGGATCGTGGCGTTGCCTTATGTTCAGCTCTGGTAGCTACTGCCAAATGGTTTTCTAAAGTGTACCAATTTGTACTCCCACCAAGGGTGTATGAAAGTTTAGTTGCTCTACATCTTCATCCACATTTGCTACAATCTGCCTTTTTAGTTTGGGATGTAGTGATATCCCTTTGTGGTTTCAATTTGTGTTCCATGACGACTAATATTTGGAAGATTTTCCATGTTTATTTGGATATTCTTTTATGATTGCCTGTTCAAATCTTTGCTTATTTTTCTTCTGGGTTATCTGCCGTTTTCTTATTGCTAAGTAGGAGCTCTTTATATATTCTGGATATGAGTCTTATATGTGAATTATTAAAGCTTTTTCCCCCTCAGTAGCCTGCCTTTTTACTCTCTTAATAGTGTGGTTTGATGAACAGAGTTTTAATTATAAGTTAGTACAATTTACCATTTTTTCATTTATAGTTAGCCCATTTATGTTCTGTTTAAGGACTCTGCCTACTCCAGGGTCTTGAAGATATTCTCTCATTTATTTTCTCTCAGAGCTTTATTGGTTTACCTTGCATAGGATTTTGGATATATTTTGAAGATAAATCAGCCAGAATTCCTGTTGGCTTGAAAAGGTGGTGTGAGGGAAAGAGATCAAATGAGAATACATGGGACACTACTTCTCACCTACCCTAGTTAATAAACAACAACTTTGTTGTTCTATAATTTTAAAAGTTACAATATAAAAATAAGACACTACATTATAAGCAACTTGAGGAAAAAGACTGTGCCTCATGAGCTTTGTGTGTCCAGATCCCAGGACAATGACTGATGCAATGTGGGCATTCCATAAATATTGATGAATACATATCCATTTTAGAATATTTGGAAAGTACACATAATTATAAAGAGGCAAAAGGGAAAATAATAAACACTATATTCTCATTACCCAGAGAAACAGCTATCAATATTTTGACACTTTTTCTTCAGTATTTTCCTGACTTTTTTCCTTAAACATGGGTGTGACCATATCGTACATATACAATTTTATATACTGCATTTTACAAAATATCTCATTGTAAACATAATTTTTAATGCCCCCATACAATTTTAAGGAATGGATGTTGTGTAATTTGAATTTAACCATTTCATCAATGTTGGACATTTGTTTCCTTTTTTGTCCATTATAATTAAAGCTGTTATGTACAGCTTTGTGCATAGATCTTTATTTATGTTTCTGATTATTTCCTTAAGACAGAATATTGGAAGTGGAATTACTGTTAAATTGACATTCAGAAAGATGCACCAATTTACACTTCCAACAATAGTGTATAAAAGACCCATTTCACTGTTTCCTTGCCTGTGATTATTACCTTTTCTCTTGATAACTTAATAGGAAAAACAGATCTCATTTTAGTTTTAATATATATTTCTTTACCGACGAGACTAAACATTCTTTGTATATCTACTAGTGCACATAGTCTCTTTTGGAAAAAATCTGTTCATGTTGTTCTGCTAATTGGTCTATTAAATTCTTCATGTTTTTAAGTTGATTTTTATCAATGGGTGATATATTATAGAGATTCTCCATTTATTGTACATTATAAAATTTTTCCTATGTGCTGTTTAATTTTTAGTATTGTATATGATATCATAGTATTTATTTAGATAATCTATCTGTTTTCTGCCCTTCCTTCCTTCCTCCCTCCCTCCCTCTCTCTCTCTTTCATTTTTTCTTTCTTTCTTTCTTGCTTTCTTTTTTCTTTCTTTCTCTCTCTCTTTCTCTCTTTCTTTCTTTCTTTCTTTCATTTCTGAAGGTCTGTGTTTTCATAAAAAAGTACTGCTCTCAACTGAAATTCTTCTTACCGAAGGCTGATGTTTTTTGGCATGACAATGAATATTTCAATATCGATAGTAAAACAAACACCTTTTAGCATTAACTTGGCATTCATTATCAATATTGTAGTTAATGGTAAATGTTCACATTGATGGTCACTCTGTGCTAAAAGCAGTAACCTCCTTCTAGAAGTTTTGTTGCTTATAGCCAGTTATAGAAGATTGCTAATTTCCCAATTTGCTACCATATATAAAGAATTTCAGCTCAGGGACAGTTGAAGTTAGGAAGTCAATTTGTATTATAATTATTTAAGCTCTGCATCAGGGGATACTGGCTGCTCTTGATTTGCTTATTATTGCTTTTATCTTTTATACTGAGTTCCAAGAATGTCAACAAATTTTATGCACAAATTCAATTCCTAATATTAGACCATTTAGTTCTGTGGGTACATGAAGCCAATAGTATTTTAGCCTGAGTAGCTGGTTTCTCTTTACTCAAAGTGGTTGTAGAAATAGTGTTGAAAGACCCATTTTCCATGAATAGTTCTCCTAGCAGGCCAGTAGAGTGTGAACTTTCACCATTCATGAGTCACCCCTCTCGTGTACAAGCATCCCAGAGCCAGTCTCGTTTCACTTCACCTGGAATAAATTGAATGTTCACGTGGACTCTGTAGGTATAGAAGTCATAACTCCTGGAAGCACATTTTCAAAAATAGTTTTCTCAAGCAATAAATCTAAAGTTTATTGGGGACGGACTTCAGCAGTTATATCTATGTGGGATTTTCCCAGGGAAATATTTCTTTCATCCTGAGAGGTATCTCTGGAGTCAGAAAAATTTGGGTTTGAGTTCTGGCTCTGACACAGAATCTGTGTGATCTTGGTCAAATTGCTTAATCCCTCTAAGCATCTGTTTTCCTATAAAATGAGAATGATAACAGTGCTGGCCTTAAAGGATTAGAAAATTAAATGAGATAATATCAAGTGCTTAGCACAATGCCTGGCAAATAAGTGTATTGCAAAAACCGAACACTATAGCTCTTGAATTTAAAAGCCTTTAGAGGTGTCTATATGTATAACATACTTTATAAAAAGTTTTTAAAAAGCCTTTAGAGGCAACATCCTAAGTTTCAAGCATATCAGGATAATACTAAATCAAAGATATCTCTTTGGTAAGTGGAGTATACATACTGGATACCCTTCACTTTTCAGAGCAGAGGGTAAAAAAAAACAAAGCTTTTCTTTGAAAAGTAAGGAGTATTAAAGATGCTAAAACCATTTCAGATAATAGTTTTTGAAAAACAAAATAAATTGTGGGCTTCCTTAGCTATCGAATTTAGAATGCTGACTGTTTCAAAGATTTATCTTTTGAAAGGAATGAAAACCCATATTTTGTGTCATCATAGGACAATTAAGTTCATATCTAGTAAGAGAAGTTTATCATGTTTCCCAAATTTTGTGGGATCCTAAAATCAATGCATTAAGTAGCATTAAAAAGGGAAGAAAAGAAAGATACTTCCTACTCGCACTTCACCAGATGAATCAGAAAGTGAAGGAAACGTAAGAATTTAGGTGCTGACGTTTATTTGTCCCAGTGGGCATTCGAGTTGTGAGGCATTTGAGGGGATAGATACTAAATGGCTGTCTGGGTCAATACTGCCTTAATGAGAACATTTGCACTTCTCACAATTGTAAAGTTTCCTTCCCCTCATTTTGGTGACCAGTTATACCACTATAAATGTATTTGGTTTTTTGAAGTTCACAGGGTATTAATATGTTGGAATATTATGTAAATTTAAATAAGTCATAAACAGCATTTATTGCCTTGGTAAAAAAAAATTCCATAAAACACTGAGACATAAAGATACTAAAGTTTCTAAGATGCAATAATACTTAATTGATCGTGACTTTATCTTACTTTGTGGTAAAAATAAAAATAAACAAGGCATTATTTTAGGAGCAAGTTCTTAGGCTTCCATGATTAAATAGGCACGTCTGCTATAAAATGTCTTTGCAGTACTGTGAAAGCCCAAACTGTTAGTGCTGTTACTAGCACTGGTGATGAATCAGGGTCCCTCCCCTCTCCCCAGTGATCCAGGAGGGATTTTTAATCCCTGCTGTCTCCCATCTCTCTAATCATAAGGAACAATCTGTCAAGGACAAAAAAACATTGTTTTCTCTCTGGTCTCTGTTTCTGCTTTCTTGCCACTCTGTGAAAAAGAGCACTTAGCTATACAGATGTGCCTGTAGTTGGCTCTTCATAAAGTCTTTGACTTTCTTGCAATCATATGAAGTCTCTGCTGTTTCACAAACTCACTACCCACCCTCCTCTTTCTCTGGATGGAGGTTCTGTGAAACTAAAATGATAGTCAATTTTTTCTATAGCAACTAGTTCTAACCATGGGATTAGAAAAATAAACATTTTTTAATGTAGAAGCTGTTTCCTGAAAGAACGTGGGATTATTTAACTCAAGCCTTGTTTACTGTAAGTCCACTATGCATCCAGCACTATTCCAGTCACCATAAAATACCTCTTAACAAAACACTTAGAAGACTAGGATAGATTTTGGACTGAGACATTAAATAATTTTACCCTGGTTGTTATCAATTTTATCCCTGGGAACCTTCTTTTTGGATTTCAGAATAGAAATGTGATTGGCTTTTCCTGTTCTCTTTGCAGAACACGTACAGTAAGTCTGGAAACCACAATAATAAGGTTGGAAAATGCTTGCCTTGTTTCCATACATTCTAAATTTTTAGATTATTATGCCATCATTCTTATTGTAGAAAAAGTGCTGAGTTTCAGATGAGAAAGAATATAATAATAAAGCATTGTGTGTACTCTTATACAAAATATCACAGAATATCATACATATTTTACAGCTGCTCTTCCCAGCCTATCCATTTAATTACTTTATGGCCATGCCATTCATGAGCAATATAGTCATTCTAAAATTCATAATAGTAAAAACTTTATTACATGTCACTTCATATTTTTATACAGATATATATTTTTATATTTATGGCTAGAGTTAATTTATACAGGGGCAATGACTTGGAGAATTAATATTGTAATTCAAAACTTTCATAGTTTTAGAAATTAGATAGCAGTATTTGCTAGGATCTGGAATCTGCAGTATTAAGGCAAAATGTCAGAGTCTGGTGGTGTAAGCTCTAGGACACTCAGAAATATGTTCACCTTGTACTTTCCAAATCCACTAGCATCTTTTCTGTTTACATAATAACAACTCCCCACAATGCTTAGCTAAAGCCAAAGCAAATAAAGTGGACTTGGGAAAAAAAACTGTAAGTGGCACCAGACTTCATTTAGTGGAAGCCTACAGCATTTTACTTATTTTAAAACCAGCATACTCCCATAACTAACAAAAATCTCAATTTGATGAAAAGCACAATTGTTTAAAAAGTTTCCTTGTTAATTTACCAGTAAAATATTGTTCATTTTTCTTTGTTATCTTTGTTTTGTTCCCATTTAAGTTTTTACTGCCAGGTTTCAATCATTTCCCCCTATTTCTCATCTTACCTTCACATCACTGCAAATGTTTAACATGAAAGATTTGACAGAGGTTATCCTTAACTGAACACTTGCATTTCTGAGCCTCAGCAAAAACCTTTCTGTGTATAAATAAGTGCATATCAATATAATGTGATACACATATTTCTCCTTACTGAGCGTCAGTTTCCTCAACCTGTTAAGTAGTGGTATGACCTAGCTTAAAGGGTTGTTATGAAGATTAGATATTTTGTTCTAAATATTATTTTTAAAAGTTTTAGAAGTTTTATATTCTAAATATTATAAAATTATATATACACTTGGGCACAAAATAGGGGCAAATAAAAAGCAATAATAACAAGTATTGTTCTTGTTCTAGTCGCAGGGAAGGGGATTAACAAGATAGCCTTAACTGATATAGAAAGGTACAGGAAAGTATAGGAAGATACAATTGTTAAAAGGACATTTAGAAGTGGGAGCAAGCAAGGAAGAAAACAAAGAATTTTTCCTAGACCATCTTTGGAAAGATATAACTTTTATAGCCAATTTTATAGCCTCAAGGTGTTTGCTTCCTATCTATAACTTAACTTCATTTAAGCACTATTTTATCAAATTTATTAAAAAAATTTTTTTTACCAGATATGGGTTTTTACTAGGTATCTGTTATTAATCAAAGTTAGTATATAATTTAAATCTAATACAGTTAACCAAAGTACCTCTATAGCCTGGAACACAGTGGGTAGTTTTCTTCCTTCTTATGACATATTCCAGACTCATGGTTCTACCATTTGTGGTCAGAAATATAAATTCCTCCTTTGCTTTCCTGTCGTCACATACCTGTTTACTCTTTGCTTGCAGGTAAATGTGTACATCTGCTAGGGCATGACTTCCATGATGGGATGACAAATGGGATCTTATTGTATTATTATTATTATTATTATTTTTTTTTGCGGTACGCGGGCCTCTCACTGTTGTGGCCTCTCCCGCTGCGGGGTACAGGCTCCGGACGCGCAGGCCCAGCGGCCACGGCCCATTATTTAAAGAGCAAATTCCAAAGGTCAACTCTTTCTCCACACCTGTGTCTGCTTAGGGACATTAAAATGGAGATAGTCTCATTGATTACAAGGAAATTTAGAGTAATATTATTGGATTACTTGCTGAAATTTTTTCAGACATATCTGGTTTCACCCTAGGTTATGGATATCTCATGTATATGAGAATTCAATTGTAGATCCTTTTTCCATGCTTCCACCTACCCACCTCGCCCTCACCTCCAGCTTAGGCAGCAAACATGCTGTCCTGGTTAGATGGACACCTGATGGCTTACACTTGCCACCTCCTTTCCTCTACTACAGACCCAGATACCTCCTCCCACTAGCCCTCCTCCTCATCCAACTTGTCCTGTAATCTCTTCTTAGGTCACCAACTGCCTTCTCTTCTCTTCCTCCTTTATTCTATTTATGAACAAGACATGGGCCACTACCACAATAACAGAACAGAATAATTCCTTGAGCCCCATTTTCAATAAATTGAAAATGGCTTTAATAGTTGGTGATGGAAGGATAAGGAAAGCCACATGTTTTGTAGAGATATTAGAAGTAATAAACGATCTAACTTGTAAGAGTTCCCTGGAGCCCCCTTCAGAATCTCACAAATGACTCCATCTACCTCCTCATCTGGCTTTTCCTCAATAACCGGTGTCCAATATAAATAGAACAATTGTATTGTTCTCTATTTTATTTGAGCAAATGAATAGTATTTCTATTTTATTAATGGTAAATAAGTTTTTGTGGGCAAGAATGAGATAGCAGATTAGAACATTGTTTCTATGAGAATACACATTCCTAATTCAAAACAACCAGATTACCGACAGAGAGTTTATAGACTAGGAACTGCCTGGAGTGGGAACTGATTTACACTCTGGTTTCTCACTCAGTACCAATTTTACTATGCTAGCTTGTCCCCTTTGAAGATGCAGGGACATGGTACAAAAGGAGAAAATCAGAATAGTCAGCCCATAAAAAAGTTAATTCACCTCTATTTCGAGTAATGCATATTGAGAAATTGAATTGAATGATGCAGTGAATAAAATATTTATTTCTTATATGTAATATAGATGAATCAATGTCACAATGAGAAATTTAACTTTTTAATTTGCTAACTTGGTATTTGTATTTTACCAGCAAGTGCAAAAGAATAACCTATTGTTCTCTTGCAAGTGTCAAAGAGATGATGTGGGGAAAGCAGCTCCAGCTATTACTCCAGGATGGCTGGAAAAAGCAGGCATTCTTCATTTTTCTTTGCTAGTCCCTGAATTCCCTGCCTTTATTTCTATGGTGCCAAGAACCAAAATCATGGTGGGATTATGAATTTGCATAACAGTATATACAGCAATCCAGTTGTATGAAATTAATGCAAATCTTCTGCCATGTGCCGTGTAGTTAACTATACAATTAACATTATGTAAATATCACCGGTACAGTAAATAAACATAACATCATACATTCACATTAATAATACTAAAAGAACACAGATGGCTTTGGTAAAGAACGTAAAACATTTTCCTTTTGGAAAAAAATTTTCTCTGTTCTAATAGTCGTGGTAAAAATACTACCCTATATGCTAATGCACTTAACAGGTAAAAAAACAACATAATACTTTAAACTTCACCAGAAATAGCAACCCATTAGTTACAAATCATTTATTAAACTTAAGAAACTCTTTTATATAGGAAAATTCTCTTGAAGCAAAATGATATTTGTATGGCTTATTAAAATCATAAAATTATCTGCATGAGTTTCTTGCTTTCTTGAATACAATTCAAAAAATTCTTTAAAAAGCTCAAATACGAAATAAGGTGTATTCTGCATGTTTCTCTCTCTCTCCCTCCCTCTCTCCTCTCACCCCTCTCTTCTCTCTCTCTGTCTCTCTCTCTCTCACACACACACACACACACACACACAAACACACACACACAAACCATTTTTGTTATTCACTTCTAAACTTCAACTATAAAATACGGGGAAAAAATGCAATTTTATGTTCAGTAGTGCGTATGCTCTAATGTTGAAGAGTTAAATTAAGGACAGAGAATTTCTTTGCTTTTGTTTACTTAAATGTGAAAATGTATAGCTATTTAAGTGGAATGTGCAAAATTAGTAATTTTTCATATTCTAATAAAATGGCCAGTTTTTAATAACATTTTGAGCAATGAAGAAATTCATCCAAGACCAAGTTGTTTGTTTTTTTTTAAACTAGGGAAAAACACAATGATAAAATTTAGCCTAATGTTTTTATTTTTCTTATCTTCGTTTTTATCCACCCGCCCACTCTTTCTCCCAAAGAAAGAATGAAACTGGGAAGAATTATCAATCTGTTGTGTGTAAATGGTCTCAAGTTATCTGATTTGCATTTTCCTGATAACCAGTGTGGCAGATAGATTTTCCCCAAATGGGTGCAACGATATCTCCCATCCTACATTCTCTTTTTACATCCCTCCTATCAAGAGGTAGGGTCTATGTGCCCTTCCCTTGAATTTGAGAAAGCTTGTGACTTTTGAACTAGGTCATAAAAGATAATACAATTTATGCCTGGTTCTCTTGGGATGCTCAATCTTGGAACCCAGCCACCATGTTATGAAGAATCCCAGGCCACTTGAGAGGGTACATAGGTTTCTGGTGGACAGTTCCAGCCTACACAAGCATCAATTCCCAGACATAGGAATGAAGATGCCTCCAGAAGATACCATCCCCCAGCTGTAGAGTCACCAGCCAGCTTTTGAGTCTTTCCAGCTGAGATCCCAGACACTGGAGCTGAGGCAAGCTGTCCCCATTGTAATCTGCCCAAATTTCTGACCTGCAGAGTTGCCGATGTAATACAATGGTTGTTTTATCACTAAATTTTGGCGTGGTTTGTCACACTGCGACAGAGAACTGCAACAACCAGGGAGGTCGATCATCTTTCCATATGTTTATTGACCATCGGCATTTCTTCTGTGAACTTTGCCTTTTGACTCTTGGGCTGTTTTTGTCTTGTTTATATTTTCTGCATATAATCCTACACTTGTTATAGATATTGTAAATGTATTCAACCAGTTGCTTCTAGGTGATAGGAAAGTTTGCATTTTATGTAGTCAAATCTTCCAATTCATTTTCTTTTTTAATTTTGAGATTTTGTAGCTTCAAGGAAAAGCTTTCCCAAATGAAAATTACAAAAATATTCTATATTCTCATCCAGTAATTTTATACCTTTATTTATGACTAACTCTTTTTTAAAATTGAAGTATAGTTGATTTACAATATTGTGTTAGTTTCAGGTGTAGAGCAAAGTGATTCAGTTTTATATATATATGTTATATGTTATATATATTGTAATAACCTATAATGGAAAATAACCTATAATGGAAAACAATCTGAATATTTATATATATATTATATAATAATCGAATATTTTATGCATATATTTATATATATATATTCAGATTATTTTCCATTATAGGTTATTACAAGATTCTGAATTATGACCAACTCTTCAATCCATCTTTAATTTATTATTTTATATGGTATGAAGTAGGGGAAATTGAACTCCTTTGAAGTGGATAGTGAGTTGTCTTTATATCATTTATTTAAATAATCCATTCTTTATCCACTGATTTGGAACGCCTCTTTTATCAACTAAATTCTTAAACATACGTCTATTTCTGGACTCTATTCTGACTCACTGATCAATTTGACCATTTCTATAAAAATGCCATTTTATTTTAATTTCTATAGCTTTTCGGTATGTCTTAACATCTGACAGAGCAAGTAACCTAGCCTGGTTTATTCCCCATGGCTCCTGACACTCCAAATTTCTTGGTGAATTTTAAACATTTCATCTTTCAGATGAATTGCAGAAACAACTTGCCAACTGTCTTAAGAAAATTGTTCTGAGTTTATAGATTAATGTGGGGCTAAATGACATTTATTGTATTAAGTCTCTTCTTGACCATGAATATGGTATACTTCCTTATTCATCCAGGTCATCTTTTAGGTCCTTCAGTAAAGTTTTAGTGTTTTCTTCATCCAGTCATGTACAATCCCTTGTTTGATTTATTTCTAGGTAGTCTACTGTTTTTGTTATTCTTGAGGATAGAAGTTTTTTAAAAAATATTATATTTTCTAATTGGTCATTGCTATAGTATAATAAAAATACTGAATTGTGTATGTGTGTATTTATACATATATGTATCAAAATATATTTTATATTTCTTATATTTAGCTTTCTTTTCTTCTATTTACTACTTTATTAGTGTAATAGGTTTTCAGTTGATTCCCCTTGAATTTCCCCTTGAATTATAAATAACCATCATGTCATCCACAAATAATGACAGGATTACCTCTTCCTTTCCAAAATGTATATCTTCAATTTCTTTTCTTTGCATGATTGCATTGGCTAGTGTCTCCTTTACCAGTGCTTCTTGAACTTTAATGTGCATGAATATCACATGAGGATCCTGTTAAAGTGCTGCTTCTGGTTTTAATGAGCTGCCAAGTGATGTAGACCACATTTTGAGTGACCAATCCTCTACCCTGTTAAGTAGTAGTGGTGATACTGGTCTCTGTGTCTTACTTATGACCTCAGTAAGAATTCTAATTATCTGCCCCATTTATGTAGATAAACAAATTTAAATATATTAAGGACCTTGCCCATGTGGCAAATGTCAGAGCAAGGCTCAGCCCTAAATGAGCAAGTTCAAAGCCTTTGTTCTTAATATTTACTCTACACTAACTTTCTGTAATAAAAGAAAGATTAGTATATGTCTAACAGAGCCCGTTTTAAAATGCAGATCATGTATCATCTACTTTAGAAAATTTTGCATCAAATTTTTTAGTTAACTTTAATATTTCGTTACTTAGAACAGGGGTTGGTAAAAGATACCCCATGGCTCATATCTGACCCCTACCTGTTTTTGTATGGTCCTCCAGCTGAGAATGTTTTTTAGATTTTTAAATGATTGAAAAAATCAAAACAAAACCAATGTTTCGTGACAAATGAAAATATATGTATTCAAATGTTGGTATTCATAAATAAAGGTTTATTGGAATGAGCCATGCTCATTTTTTTACATATTGTTCATTGCTGCTTTCCTCCTACAGTGGCAGAGTAAGTAGACTGGATGTGACATGGCTGGTATAGGTTGCTCTTATCACTTTGTGGTGCTGCTTAGGTGCACTACAAACCACACTGATGTACTTATGATTTGACTTTAAGTGCCATGCTGTATTGTGACATCTTTTATTATTATTTTTAAATTACCACTGCATATTCATCATGTCCAAATAAGAAGAGAAATGTCAACTTCAAATGGCAAGTAGAGTGGTGTGTGGATGATTCTGTTATCAAATTAGATGGCAAAGCATTGTGCTTATTGTGGAATGATACTACAGCTATGTTAAAAAATATACTTAGGCAATACTAGATTTAAATACTAATCACAACTCGCAGGAAAGCAATTGGTCATAAAATCAAAGAATTTTAGATGGAATATCTCATCACAGCAGAATTTTTTTTTTCCTTTTTTTACAAAAATAAAAAGTGAAAATGAGGCTTCAACCAAAGCAAGTTTCTGACTGTCTCCTTTGTTTCCTAAACAAGGAAAGCTATTTGCCGATGGTGAGTAAATTAAATTGTGTTTGACTGCAACAGTTGAAGAAATTGTCTAGACGAAATAAACTTGTTTAAGACTTGGCTTTCCAGGGAGAACAGTTCCTTGAAGAGTTCAGAATATTGGGAGCAACATCAATAGTCAATTTAAAAACAAGGCAGGGGGGCTTCCCTGGTGGCGCTGTGGCTGCGCGTCTGCCTGCCGATGCAGGGGAACCGGGCTCGCGCCCCGGTCTGGGAGGATCCCACGTGCCGCGGAGCGGCTGGGCCCGTGAGCCATGGCCGCTGGGCCTGCGCGTCCGGAGCCTGTGCTCCGCAACGGGAGAGGCCACAGCAGAGGGAGGCCCGCATACCACAAAAAAAAAAAAAAACCTCCAATTTAAAAACAAGGCAGGGACTTTCCTGGTGGTCCAGTGGTAAAGAATCAACCTTCCATTGCAGGGGACATGGGTTTGATCCCTGGTCGGGGAACTAAGAGCCCACATGCCGTGGGGCAACTAAGCTCACATGCCACAACTACAGAGCCCACGCGCCCTATAGCCTGCGCACCACAACTAGAGAGAAGCCTGCACCGCAATGAAAGATCCTGCATACCTCAACTAAGACTCGATGCAGCCAAAAAAAATAAAGACAACAAATAAATATTTAAAAAAGAAAAAAAAACAACGTAAATGATTTTGGGTGGTTTTGCCTGGCTCTTGATGAATTGACATATGTTACTGATACTGCTCAGTTGTTATTTATTTAAAGAGTCAATCCTGTCTTTGAAGATACTGAACAATTATCTTCTATGAACTGTCTGCATTGTAAAAGCTATAGGTGAGAATATTTTTGAAGAAATTGAGAGAACACTAATTCAGTACAACCTGAAGGAGAATCTTCTAAGATGTGTTCCAAACGACGGTGGTAAAAATATCTGTTTTTAAGCAGAAGAAAGGCTTAGTTATACAAATTTACAAAGCTTATGAACTTGTAAGGCATTTTAAACCTATGGATATTCATTGTATTATTCACAAGCTGGTGGTTTGTGGAAAATATTTAAATATACAATATACCATGTATAGTTGAAACAGTGTTAATGGTGAGATTCCTTTATTTTTGTAGACTTAACCATTATAAATTCTGTATTTGTCAGAATAGAATCTAAATCTGCTATTTCTATACTATATAGCAGATTAATTGCTGAGCAGTGGTAATTATTTGTGATTTTTTTTGAGGACCAATGTTGAAATTTTTGTAAATGGTATGTGCTACCATCAACTACTATCATTGGACATTGAATGGATTTGGAAATAAGCTTTTGTTGAAGAATTGATACTGCTTCTTAACAAATAAAACCTAAAATTACAAGGCAAATCAGCACTTAAAAGTAAAACTTATACTGTAGTCATTTCAATGACAATTAATGTTGTTTGAATCACATGTAATGTCAAGCTGCTTTATACACTTCTTGTGCTGTCAAAAGTTAAGAAAAGAAGCAAGGCCTCATTTCCACATAAATATGCACCAGATATATTTTCTGAGTTCAAACTACAGTTCCAGCGGCATTTTTTTGGACCTTGATGCAAGTGCAAATGAAATTTCCATATTTCAAAATATACTTATCTGTGCAATTGAGGAGCTTCCACCTACCTTTCAATTGGAAGTAATTAATTTAATGACATGCTAAAAGGCAAATATCAGGAGACGAATCGAATTCTTTAAATGCCTTCCAAGCAATGAATGTGCTCAATTAAAATCACATGCTCATAGACAGATATTAGTATTTGGCAGTACCTATCTGTATGAAAAGACATTTTCAAAAATGAAATATGTAAAATCTCATTATGAATCAGCATTAACAGATGGACATGGGCAACTGATTCTGACGACAGGAAACACTAACTTTGAACCCCAATTAAGTGAAATGATATCCATCCTCCACAATAAAAGAATTCCCTTCTTCTCATTAGGGGACCTATATTACAGAAAATTGTACTCAGTTGTTATTATTAAATTTTCAATTTTTTAAAAAAAGATTTGTGGAAATTTGTTCTTTCTCTTGTTATGAAACTGCCTAAATAATATGCTTGATTTTGTCTCTTGGCCTGCAAAGACCAATATATTTACTCTCTAGTCCTTACAGAAAAATGTTGCCAATCCCTGACCTAGAATATTCTCTTATGTCTCTTGTCACAAGTGCCAAGTAAAGATAATTCTCAAAATCATTTTATAAGTTCATGTGTGTTGAGTGCTTACTATGTACAAAGCTTTTTCCTTGTGAGAGGCACTATTATTTCCAATTTAAGGCATGCAGCCTTTCCTAACGTTGTGTACGCTAATAACTGAATTAACCATGATTAAAACCTGGTGTTCCTGGCTGCAAAGCCTAGGCTGTGTGAAGTTGGGGAAATTACTTAATGTCTCTAAACCTCAGTTTCCACATCTGTCAAATGAAGATTATAACTACAGTATCACCTGTATCATAGGGATGATATAAGTATTACATTAATATATGGAAAGCCCTTAGAATAGCTCTAGTGGAGAGCAGTCAGAAATGGACTGAAGGTCCAATAACAGGAAAAAGATCAGTAAAATAGTTTATTCTTTAGAAGGAGCTGATGGAGAATAATTCCCAATTCAGCTGGCAATTAGAGCTTTTCACTTACAGAATCTGTGCTATTGGTAGAGGTTTGTCAAGAAAAAAACCCTAATATATTATAAACATGCAAAAATTAAACATTACATTTAAATCTGACTAATGCAGATATACTAAAGTCGTTGAGAAAGCCAGTTGGGGTCATACTTGGCTTATTCTAACATTTGCTACTTATTAGCTGTGTGACCTCGGCCAAATCACTCAACCTCTTTGATCCTCAGTATTCTCCTTTGTAAAACGTAGATTATAAGTACCCTACCATTCAGAAATGATGTGAGGATTAAAAAAAAAAAATCATGCATCAAAGTACCTAATACAAGGCTTGGTATAAGAATGAACTCAGTAAATGCTAGTTCATTTCCCTTGGCCTTTCTAAACTGATCCAAAGCAAAACTAAACAACAACAAAATCAACCAAAGTGAAAAACTCCAAACAAAAAAAACCCATCTTATTGATTGGGTGTTGGAGGATTGGGAGACTATTGGGAAGGAAAAAAATGAAAGGACCCTGCTAGAGCTGCCAGATAAAATACAGGACATCCAGATAAATTTGAATTTCAGCTAAACGCCAATTTTTTTTTCTTTTTCTTTTTCTTTTAGTATAGGTATACCCCAAATATTGCATAGGGCATACTTATGCTAAATAAATTATTAACTGTTTATCTAAAATTCAAATGTAACTGGGTGCCAGGTATTTTTATTTACTAAATCTGGCAGCTTAGACATGACAGAATTTAGTAAGAAACCTCTTGCCCTGCACAGCCAACCACCCCCAGAATTCAAAAGAGCCGACCATGCTTCCAAGTCTCTAACTGCAAAAGCTTCAAGGAAAAGGTTGACCCCACCCTCTCTGTCTGTGCCAAGCAAAGGGCCCAGACGGGAACCCCCATGTGACCGATTCTGCCTCCTGCGCGCGGCTCCGTGGGAGCTGGAGCAGAGGCTGCTGGGAAAACCGTGGCAGCTGGTCCACTGTCCCCTTCGGTTCCTCTGCCCCAGGCGTTCCTTCGGGCGGGGCCCTGCGGTTACAGTGCGGTGACTCTTTGTCACTGCACCCCTGCCACGCCCCGCTTAGTCCACCTGGAGGTGGGGGCGGGGTGAGGGAGAGAGAAAACAGGTTGGAGGAGGAAAGAAAAGGCTTATCAATTTAACATTTTTCTTCGCTGGGTTGTGCTTTGCTGTTCTGGTCTGCAAAACTTTAATTATTACTTTGATGCAGGGTGGCTGCCGATTGTCATTGCCAGGCCTGATTTAGTAGCCTGCTTGCACAAAGTCCGACAGAGATTGCTTTTGTTGCACTTTCGAACAGCTCGTGAAGGTGGCTCTTTTACGTTGAGGAGGAAACTCTGTGGTTAAACTGTAGCCTAGGTATTTTTAGAGCCGTTACCATGTTAACCGAATTTCGTACATTTCACCTGCAGGATATGCAGTAGTGCTTAGGGCCTTCCTTAAACTCTAACAAAAAATATGATTTAACAGTTATTAATGCTGTGCTTAGGACCAACTACATGGTATTCGAAAAGCTACTCACCAAATACGTGGGCTGCCTAAGAATTCCTTTTTGGATGGGTGGTACTATGCCATTAGGGAGTATTTTTTTCCTTGATACGTAATTATTTGAAGGAACCTAACCAAAAGGCTAAAACTGGTTAGTTCTAAAGGTCAGAGCCTGAAGGCAGTGACCCATTTGTTAATCATTAAGCTTTTCTAAGCCGGCTCTGACAGAATTCTGGCTTTCTGCCACTTCTCTGGTCATTTTAAGCTGCAAATTCTTGTACTGTTTCAGTTTTTAAGTAGGTAGCAAAGGTTATGAGAAAGACATCACTTGTTAGTTATTTTTCCTTATCAAACGTCTTTAGGGTTTTAGAAATCAGAGCTGTTCTGTGTTAAGGGAATCTTAACATCCCAGCTATACAGCATTTAAAGATGGACCAGCAGATCCTCTAAAAAGGGAGAGTTTCTAGCTATTATTCCCATGTTAATTAGCTTCCAAAGATAAACAGGAAGTGAGAGAACACCCACTTAGCCATTAGGTATTAGTTCCCAAATCACTGCTATCCATGGTGGTTTTCTTCAATAATCCCAGCACTGAAAGTTGAAGAAACAGGAGCATGATAAGCACAATGTGCTTATCATCTTCTGTCATCAGTTAAAAATTGTAAGAGCTTTAAAATATTGTGAATGGGGGGCTTCCCTGATGGCACAGTGGTTGAGAGTCCGCCTGCCGATGCAGGGGACACGGGTTCGTGCCCCGGTCCGGGAAGATCCCACGTGCCGCGGAGCGGCTGGGCCCGTGAGCCATGGCCGCTGAGCCTGCGCGTCCAGAGCCTGTGCTCCGCAACGGGAGAGGCCACAATGGTGAGAGGCCCGCGTACCGGAAAAAAAAAAAAAAAAAAA
>NC_041233.1:47120590-47151634 GCF_002837175.3 Physeter macrocephalus
AGCCTGGGGGTCCAGAGCCTCTGCTCCGCAACGGGAGAGGCCACAATGGTGAGAGGCCCGCGTACCGGAAAAAAAAAAAAAAAAAAAATATTGTGAATGTATTTCGTGAAGCCCAATGAGGTTCGAGTGATATGTTTTCATTCCCAAATTTAATGCCAGTTTATGCTCTAGTCTATCTTAATTAAAATTGATTTGTACACCAAAAACTCCCATAAACAAAACTAAATTGTATGTAGCCAAGGGACATTAAGCTGCTAAAATACTTGCTACAATATTGAACATGGAATAGTTGTTCTCTATTTCTTAAGGGAAAAAATACAGTCAAATCTTGCTTATCCATAACCCAAACTTCCGGAAGGCTTAAGTATTTGGAATTGCTCCAAACCCTGAACGGGGCGTGGGGAGAGGGATGCAGAGGAAGGACAGGAGCAGGGAGGGGGAGAAGGGGCGAGGGAGAGGGAGAGTGGGGGAGAGAGAGAGAGAGAGAGAGAGAGAGAGAGAGAGAGAGAGAATGAGAACCAACAGAAAGCAAGCAAGTCAGCTTTTAGAAGTAGACCTGAAGCCCTAGCAACACTGAAAAGAGACCTGGAGGTTACATCTGATTGGCTTACCAGCCAGAAGGAATGGTGAGCGCTGATTGGCTGGTGATGATGTCTCCAAATAACCAGCCTTTTTCAGGAAAGCAATTTATGTGGCAGAAGGGACAAGAGACAGAAGAAGCAGGCAAGAAAAAAGGAAAAAGAACAGGGCAAAATGAATGGCAGATTGTTTGTAGCAGAGATGATGACTGAGATTAAAATGAGAAAAAGAATAATAACACCTATTTATGGTACTGCTTACAAGTTTACAAAGTGCTTTTACATGTAATCATTGATATTGTCTTTTCAAAGACCTGCAGGGCTCCCAGAAGTTAAAAAGCATGCCCTAGATAGCTCAGCTACTCAGAAAAATAGTGGCGGTTTTCTGGTCACAAATCCAACACTTTTGATGCCACACAGGTGTTGTGGAGATGATTTGAAGTTGTCCTGCAGGACAGAGAGTAGTAAATGTCTGAATGTAGAAAAGGAATCAGAAGCCACATCAGCCTGCAGTTTAGTAGGAAAGGTAAATGGAGGTGGGGGGGCGGCTCTCTGCCTTTCATAACCTCAGACCTTGAAAACACAGACATAGGGATCATCTCTTGGGTATTTGGAAGAGGAGATAGTAGTGGTACAAATGAGACTTGTGTCTTGAGAGCTCAGAGGGCAACTCTGAATCTATTTCAGTGGGGTATATCACTGTCTTCTTGCATTTATCATGTAGAAATTGGGTACCTAACTATTACTTCCCACCTCTTGCTTTGAAAGCCATTCCTTTCTCGGGCCTAGTAAATAGCATCCACATTTACCAGTTGCTCAAAACCTGAAAGTTATCTTTGTCTTTGTTTTCTCCCCATATCTAATTTATCCGCCATGTAGATTCAATTTCCAGAATGTATCTTGAGTCAGGCTACTTCTATCCATCTCTACAGTCACCACCATTTTCTCCTCCTGGACCAGTGCAATACCTTCCTACTTGATTTCTCTAATTTCTTGCACCCCATCTTCTCCAATTTGTGGCCCCTTCCCTTCAAACCCAGTCAATGGATCATGCCACCTTCATGCTTAAAATTTTCCCTGAGAATATAACTCAAAATCCTTGGTATGATTTGGCCCCAGTTTACTGTGCAACACTCTGCAAACTCACCACTGTAGCCACTGAGGCCTCATTTCAGTTATTAAAACATACTGAGGTCTTTCCAGCTGAAGAGCCTTCAATATTGCTGCTCCCTATCTCCATATCATCAATGGCTGGCTCTTTCTCCTATTTCATGTAACCTACACAGATAGGGCTTCTCACACAAGCCTGTCTAAGTAAGACTTTCCCTTCCTTCTCAGTCATAGTACCTTTTTATTAACTTCTGGTGACTCCTGAAATTACATATGTTTTTATTTGATTCCTTGCTTATCATCTTCTTTTTATATGTCTTCCCCCTACTCATCACCTAGCTCCATTAAGGCAAAGACCAAGTTGATTTCCCTCACCACTGTATCCCCAGAGCCCACAACAGTTGTATGTGGCAGGTAGTGTTTGCTGAATGAATGAATATCAGGGAATTAACATACCCTGTGTGCCATATCACCTATGCACTCATGGAGCCATGGGCACGGTACACTGTGTTTCCTGTTTGTGCCCTGTTATTTGTTAATTCCTGTTGGAGGTGTGAGCACTGATACAGCTGCCATCATTTGGGAAGTTTTGTGGAATCCCAACACCATGAATTCTGAAAAAGGGAATGGAATCCTGTTTGGGTTGGGACTTGAAGGATATTATAAATTCACTCCCAAAGTCTATCAGTAGTAAACAATTGAAATTCATTCTGAAATTGGTGCTTTACCAAAGACAGCTATTTTGTAGCATGTAGGAAAGTGTGAAATTGGTTTGCCTCCTAGGATTCATGTGCTGAAAGGCATTCATTCTTTTTTAGAGCTAGAAAAGTAAAGGTCCCCACTCCCCAACAGTCAAGACAACTGCCATTTTCTTGACAATTTGTGGAGCTCATACATTGGCCATGATAAAGCCTGTGTCTGTTTTTGATTTGGCAAAGTTGTGCCTATGAATGATGAACACAATCTTAGCAAAATGAATCATTCTATAGAGATTTTAAAATCACAGTGGAATCAATGTTTTGGTCAATATATTGCTGCTTTAATTACATTCGTTTCAACATTCTGGTTTTGGGGACTTTCTTATCTGACCTACTGCAGGTCCCTTTGAAAATGAAGTTTACCATGGTGCCCTCTGGTGGAATCCAATCTGGACATTTTTAAAACTAAAGCCTTATCTAGTGAGAATGCATCCCTCTATGTTAAAGAAAAGAAGCAACTCTAAATAAAAATGTCCACAAACTATAAGAAGGGTTCTGTTGCTATTGAGGGACTGCAAGAAATACATGTCTCTTGCAAATTCAGGGATACAGACTGCAGGGGTTGCAAAGGAAAGGCCATTATATAAATGTATGTAATTCCAATTCCGTTAGAATGAAGGCTCAGAGCTACAGCATTTCACATCACCTGGCAACATGGAAGCTGACTAATTAGCTATTATATTCAAAAGGTCAAAAGCAAGTTGTAGATATTTCAGCACTTGCAACAATATTCAT
The DNA here is from genome assembly GCF_002837175.3 of Physeter macrocephalus. Classification (NCBI taxonomy): domain Eukaryota; kingdom Metazoa; phylum Chordata; class Mammalia; order Artiodactyla; family Physeteridae; genus Physeter; species Physeter macrocephalus. The sequence goes on from NC_041233.1 coordinate 47,123,772, forward strand.
AAAAAGTCACGAACCCAAAAGGGAAGTAGAATTTGGTTGCATTTTACTGAGAACCAGTGGAGATTCATTTCATAGGACTTTTGTTATTAGATTCCTCATCAGAGGTGATAAAACCATAATGTGTCCATCAAAAATGGCAAGGGTTACAAGGTTCCTTGACACTGTTGTGACTGTGAAATTTAGTGACTCCTTCATAAAGCAGCTCTCACTTATCTCCACAAGGGGACAAAGTGAAGGTCTCTTGGAGACAATCTGGGTTACATATCACAGGGACCCTACTCAAGGCATCTGAGTACCAGCCAATTATAAAAAGATGTCAATGGAATTACAAAGCCCTTAGCTGAGGACTGAGGGTCTTAAGATGGAGGGAAACAGTGTTATTCCACGTAAATCAGTTCTATATTTGTTCATCTGAATGTACTAAATAATACTCTCATTTAAAATAAAAGTTAAAAAGGAAAAAGAAAACAAAGTGTTTGTGCATCTAATCCATCAAAGTGTCTGCAAATTATTTAGTGATTATTTCAGCATTCAGTATTCCTGAAAGGTAGAATGTAGAGCAGAGTAAACAGTGAATTGTGAATATAGCACACTTGCATTTGATCAGCTTGATGCTCTTCTTACTGGGGACCTTTCTTTGAAAGTTTGTGCATATCAGATTAAAACAAAAACAAAAACAGCTACTAAATCCTCTAAAGCAGTGATTTACAAAGGAGTGGTACTGCCCCCTAGGGGGTGTTTGGGAACCATTTTTGTCAGGAGGGTGTCTCAAAGTGTATAAATGATTATGTGGCTGTTACTGACATTCAGTTGGTAGTGACCAAGGATGTGAGGAGCAGTTCCACATCATGCTAAATTTTCCCACCAACCATTCATGTAGATTAATAAAAAAAAAAAACTGTATGTAATTATCTAAGCCTAGGACCAAATTCAGTTTTACATAAAAACACTAATATGCAAGGTTTTAAGATACAATGAATTTTTCGGAAATGCTAGTGCAATGTAAATTGAGGAAAGACTGTACTTTTTTTTGTTCGGAATTTTATAAAGAATTGTTCAGCATTTTTGAAAATTGTAATATCAATGGTTATATGTGGTATGTGAGTACTCTAAGAGCACAACCATAATCGTTTCTGTTTGTAATATCCAATTCAAAATGATTCTACAAAGAGGTGTGACTCTTCCATTGTATCTTCTAGTGTAGTCGTAGCCAAGCATTTTCTATTATTCATATGTTCGTTATATTATAATTAATTAAATTGATAGTTTTGAAGTTATGTGTATTGGTAGGTTATATTATCCATGAATTTCATTTTAGGAAGTAAAGAGTACCATTAAACATTATTTGTTATTAAAAGAGTATGCTGGAACACATGAAAGGATGCTCAACATCACTAATCATTAGAGAAATGCAAATCAAAACTACAGTGAAGTATCACCTCACACCAGTCAGAATGGCCATCATCAAAAAATCTACAAATAATAAATGCTGGAGAGGATGTGGAGAAAATGGAACCCTTTTGCACTGTTGGTGGGAATGTAAATTGATACAGCCACTATGGAGAACAGTACAGAGGTTCCTTAAAAAACTAAAAATAGAACTACCATACAACCCAGCAATCCCACTACTGGGCATGTACCCTGAGAAAACCATAATTCAAAAAGAGTCATGTACCACAATGTCAATTGCAGCTCTATTTACAATAGCCAGGACATGGAAGCGAACTAAGTGTCCATCGACAGATGAATGGATAAAGAAGATGTGGCACATACTTACAATGGAATATTACTCAGGCATAAAAAGAAATGAAATTGAGTTATTTGTAGTGAGGTGGATGGACTCACAGACTGTCATACAGAGTGAAGTAAGTCAGAAAGAGAAAAACAAATACCATATGCTAACACATATATATGGAATCTAAAAAAAGAAAAAAAAATGGTTCTGAAGAACCTAGAGGCAGGGCAGGAATAAAGACGCAGACGTAGAGAATGGACTTGAGGACAGGGGGAGTGGGAAGGGTAAGCTGGGATGAAGTGACAGAGTGACATGGACATATATACACTACCAAATGTAAAATAGATAGCTAGTGATGCATAGCTGATTCACTTTGTTGTGAAGCAGAAACTAACACACCATTGTAAAGCAATTATACTCCAATAAAGATGTTAAAAAATATTAAAAATTAAAAAAAATAAATTAAAAAAAGAGTATGTTGGATAAGAAAATAAAATTCAAAAAAAAAAAAAGAGTATGTTGGGGTGATATTGAAAAATACCAGAATAAGGAACTCTAAAAACCCTCTCCTCTATAAAAGCAATGAAAATACTGGCAAAAATTGTCAGAATAAACTTTTTCAGGACTCTGGGAATTAACCACAGGCTTGCAGCAATCAGAGGAGCTTTTCTTCAAGAAAAATGGCTGAATATCAGTAAAAATAGTGAGATTAGTTTGATTTTACCTTGCTCTATTCCCATCACACTCATTCCCAGATCTGCAATAACCTTGAAAACCAAGAGCCTGCAATCATGGTAAAAACCAGCAGCCTGGCAACCAATGGAGGGCAATACAGGGTTAGAGTTCCTTCTGAGCTCCATTCCCAGAAAAATTGTCATTATTTGACCTGATAGTTACTTGGAACCACCAGAACACTGTCTATATTTAATTTGACTCAGAGCTTACCCACTCACTGTAAACATCTTTTTCTCAGTAGAAATAGTTTTCTATTATTTGTAGAAAGAGTCAGGGGCAATTGTTTAACATTACAGCTGTGAGATGTGCTAGATAATAATTGGGGCAAATAACAGAAGCTTAAAATGAAAAGCTAGGGAAAGGCATGTGCATAGGGATATTTGAAGAGCACAGACATATTCCTAGTAATCCAGAAGGCCAAGCACATGCATAGAGATGTGACCATATCAAGGGCTAAGTTCAGAAAATAGCTGAAAAGAATCTAAACTCTCACTTCTGCCTAACCTTGAGGCTCTGTGAAAACAGGAAGTAAAAGCTAAGGCAGAGCTGCTCACTGCCTGTTAGAGTGTTGAAGATTCTCCCAAACACACACAGAGCCTGGGGGGACTTATTGGCTCCAGGCATTTAAGGAACTCTTTGTCCAATCATAAGCCAAATGCTAAGCTAGCCAGCAGAAACTCCAGTGGCCACCCATGACAAAGAAATCAGACATTAAAAAAGTTAGTTTAGAAAAATCAACAAAACAAACAGCAACTATGACAAACCATTGGGAGGTGGGAGAATCTGATTTTTAAGAGTTGTCACATATTATTTAAGATGTAAGTTTTCAACACAAAATTAGGAGACATGCAAAGAAACAAGAAGTATGGCTCACATAGAAGACAAAGTCAGTCAATAGAATCTGTCCCTGAGAAAGCCCAGTCACTGTACTTACTAGAAAAAAAGATTTAAATCAGCTATTTTAGTTGTGTTCAAAGAACTAAAGAAAATTATATCTGAAGAAATAAAGGAAAGCATGAGAATGACTTCTCACTAAGTAGAGGAGATCAATAAAGAGACAGAAATTCTAAAACAGAGTCAAATGAAAATTCTGGAGTTGAGAAGTAAAATAATAGAAGTGAAATTTTCACTAGAGGGGCTCAGTAGAAGATTTGAGCAGGTAGAAAAAAGAATTAGCAAACTTGAAGATAGATCAACTGATATTATCAAGTCTAAGGAAGAGAAAGGTAAATGAATAAAGAAAAAATAAACAAAGCCTCAGAAACCTGGGAAACACTATCAAATTACCAACATATGTATAATGGGAATCAGAGAAGGAGAGAGGAGAGAAAGGAGTAGAGAGAATATATAAAGAGATAATGTCAAAAACATTCCAAATTGATGAAAACCTTTAATCTACACATCTAAGAAGCTCAACAAACTTGAAGGATAAAATCAAAGAGAGTCACACCTAAACACATCATAATAAAACTGCTGCAATACAAAGACAAAGAGAACTTTGAAGTGGCAAGAGAGAATGACTCATCATGTAAAAGGGATCCTTGATAATATTAGCAGCTGATATCTCATCAGAAGCCATGAGGTAAGAATACAGTGGCAATGACATATTCAAAACGCTGAAAGAAAAGTACATCAACCAAGAATTAAATATTCAGCAAAACTATCCTTCAAAAATGAAGGTGAAATCAAGACATTTTCAGAAAAACAAAAAACTGAGAGAATCCATTGCTAGAAGACCTGCCCTATTAGTATGAGTAACACTAATACTTCAGAATAAAATGAAAGGTCACTAGACAGTAACTCAAATCCATATGAAGAAACAAAGAGCACTGGTAAAGATAACTATATAGGTAAATATAAAAGACAGTATAAAATATTTTTTTGTTTGTAACTCTTTATCTTATTTAAAAGACAGCTTTATAAAGCAATAAATTCTAAATCTGTGTTTATGTGCATGCAATGTAAAATGTAATTTGTATGACCGTAACAGCACAAAGTAAGGGGGAGAGAATGGAGCTATATAGGGACAAAAGTTTTGTGTACTAATGAAATTAAGCTGGTATTAATCCAAACTAGATTGTTATAAATTAAAATGTTAACTGTAAGCCCAGAGAAACCACTAAGAAGATAACTTTTAAAAACCATAGTAAAAGAAACAGCAAGGGAATTTAAATGGTACACTAGAAAATATCTACTTAATACAAAAGAAGGCAGTAATGGAGGAATCAAGAAACAAAAAAGACATTAGAAAACAAGTAGAAAAATGGCAGATGTGAATCCTACCACCTCAGTAATTACACTAAGTGTAAATGGCTTAAACATTCCAATTAAAAGCCCAAGATTGTCAGATGGTTAAAAAACCTGATCCAACTCTATGCTGTCTACAAGAGACACACTTTAGATTCAAAGACACAAACAGGTAGAAAGTTAAAGGATGCAAAAAGATATATTATGCAAAAATAGAACTGGAGTGATTATACTAATACCAGAAAAAACAGAGTTTAAGACAAAAACTGTTACTAAAGACAAAGAAGGATGTTTACAATAATAAACATATATGCATCTAACAACAGAGTACCAAAATACATGAAGCAAAACCTGCCAGAAGTGAACGGAGATATAATGGTCGGAGACATCAATACCTTACTTTTAGTAATGTATAGAATAATCAGACAGGAGATCATTAAGGAAATAGAGGAAGTGAACAACACCATAAACTGATTAGACCTGAGAGACATACTGAACACTCCACCTAACGAAAGTGGAATAACACATTCTTCTCCAGTACACATGGAACATTCTCTAGGATAGACCTATGTTAGACAATAAAACAAATTTCAGTAAATTTAAAAGGACTGATATCGTACAAAGTATGCTCTCTGATCACAATAGAATGAAATTAGAGATCAATAACAGACAGAAATTCAGAAATATGTGGAAATTAAACAATTCACACCCAAATAACCAAAGACTCAAAGAAGAAATAAGGGAAATTAGAAAATACTTTTCCAGCTTTATGGGATGAAGATAAGCAGTGCTTAGAGGGAAATCTGTGTCTGTAAAGCCCTATATTAAAAAGAACAATGACCCCAAATCAATAAACTAATCTTCCACCTTAAGAAACTAGAAAAAGAAGAGCAAACTAAACCCAAAGAAAGAAGAAGGAAGAAAATGATAACTATTAGAGTGGAAATAAAATAGACAATAGAAAAATGACAGAGAAAATCAATGATTTACAGATTCAATATAATCTCTATCAAAATCTCAGCTGACTCCTTTTTTTTTTTTGCAAAAATTGACAAGCTTATTTCAATATTCATATGGGAATTCAAGGGACATAGAATAGCCAATGCAATCTTAAAGAAGAAAAAAACCAGAGGATACACTTCCCAATTTCAAAACTTACTATGGAGCTACAGTAATCAAGACAGTGTGGTACTGGCCATAAGACAGACATATAGATCAGTGAAATAGAACAGGGACTCCAGAAATCAATCCATATGTCTATGACAAATTGATTTTGACAAGATGCTAAGACCATTCACTGGGAGAAAGAATGGTCTTTTCAACAAATGGTGTTGGGGCAATCAGATATCCACATGCAAAAAAATGAAGTTGTGTTTTAATATAGGTTTTATTATTATTTAGGTATGGCAAGACCAACAGATCAGGAGATGATTGTAACAGATAGTTTGTTATACTCACAGATCCCAAGAGAAATGGGCATGCTACATTATGGGGTACCACACAAGGAAGCATCAAGTTCAGTCAGGAGGTAGAGGGAGAGGGGGAAATTGTGGGCAAGACCATTTATTGTGGTTTCTCTGGTAAGTAACAGGTAAACCAGGATAAACAGGTTTAGAGCTGGCTAATTTAAATAGTTTTAGCCGGCTCTGGGGCACAGGGGCTGTCCCTAAATTGTATGGTACATGGCCCTGGGGTAATTAAGACAGGTGAATGGTAGCCCAGAGTGTGAGAGCCTGATGAAAGATGTAGCTGAATGTATGGGCTTTGGATTGGTTGGTTTGCATCTGAAAGGAACACTCAGGGGTGAATTGTTTATTATCTCTAAGAATTGGCTAACCCTGGGTGGGGCAATTTTTCTAGGATCAGCAAGACCCCAGATGTTGAATCATCAGAATACAGAAAATAAAAGACATGGTTAATACAAATTGGACCCCTATCTCAAAATACAAAATTAACAAAATACAAAATTAACACCAAACAGGTCAAAGATATAAATGTAAGAGCTAAAATGATAAACTCTTAGGAGGAAACACAGGTATAAATCTTCATGACCTTGGCTTAGGCAATGGTTTGTTAGATGCTAATAGTGTAAGCAACTAAACTAACAATAGATAAGTTGGACTTCATCAAAATGAAAAACTTTTGTGCTTCAAAGGACACTATCAAGAAAGTGAAAAGATACACACAGAATGGTGAACTATTTGCTTATCATATATGATAGACTTTTATCTTAAAAAAATAAAGAACTCTTATAATTCAATAATAAGATAAATAACCCAGTGAAAAAATGATCTGAGTAGACATTTTTTCCAAAGAAGATGTACAAATGACCAATAAGTATATGAAAAGGTGTCAACATCATTAGTCATTAGGGAAATGCAAATTAAAACCTCAATGGAATAATACCACTTCATACCACCCAGGATGGTTATAAAAAAGGGACAATAACAAGCATTGACAAGGATGTAGCAGCACTGAAATCTTCATACTTTGCTGCTGGGAATGTAAAATGCATTTGGAAACCAATTTGGCAGTTCTTAAAAAATTATACATAGTGTTAGATATGACTTAGCAATTCCACTTGTAGGTATGTACCCAAGACAATTGAAAATATATGTCTACACAAAAACTTGTATATGAATGTTCATAGCAGTATTATTCATAATGGCCAAAATATTGAAGCAATCAAAATGTGGATCAAGTGATGAATGATAAACAACTGATGAATGGAATATTATCCAGCCAGAAAAAAGAATGAAGTCATGCTACAACATGGATGATCCTTGAAAATATTACTAAATGAAAAACAGCCTGACACAAAAGTCCACAAATTGTATGATGCCACTTATATAAAATGTCTGGATTAGGCAAACACATAGAAACAGAAAGAAGATTAATAGTTGCCAAAGGTGGGAATGGGGAGTGACCATTAATGGGCACAGAGTTTCTTTTCAGAGTATGAAAATATTCTGGAATTAGATAGAGGTGATGGTTGCAAGTCAAAACACAACCTTGTGAAGGTACTAAAAACACTAAATTGTAAACCTTAAAGGGTGAATTTTATGATGTGTGAATTATATCTCAATTAAAAAAAGAGGACATTGGGTTGATATTAGTTTCTTATGGCTGCTGTAACAAATTACCCCAAGCTTGGTGGCTTAAAATAACAGAACTTTATTTTCTTACAGTTCTGGAGGCTACAGGCTTGAAATCAGTCTCGCTGGGCCAAAATCAAGTTGTTGGCAAGGCTGTGCTCTCTCCAGAGGCTCTAGGAGAGAAGCTGTTCCTTGCCTCTTTCAGGTTCTGGTGGCTGCCAACACAATGTTCCTTGACTTAAACTTGCATCACTCTAATCTCTGCCTCTGTGGTCACAGTGCCTCCTCCTCTTCTGTGTTTTGTGGTAAATCTGCCCCTGCATCTCTCTTATAAAGGCACTTGTGATTTGATTTAAGGTCCACCAGATAATTCAGGGTAACCTCTTCATCTAAAGACTTAACTTAAGCATGTCTGCAAAAATTCTTTTTCCTTATAACATTTATAAGTTCCAGGGATTAGAACCTGATATATTTAGGTGTCCATTATTCAGCATACTAAAGGGTTTGATTGAATTAGGAACCACCAATCTATAAGATCACAGCTCCTTAGAATGATATAGAGGAATCCCAATATTCCTCCAACCTCCCTTTGCAGCTTCATCTCTTCCCCTTGGATTCTCTGATCTAGCCACACTGAACTTTATGCCATGCTTTGTCATCCTTTCATGCCTTTGTGTATATTGCTCCCTCCATAAACATACTCTCCTCTCTTTGTCACACTCCCAATCTTTCATGTCCTTATTAATGACCTCTCTGTAAATCCTTTCACCGCTTCTCTAAGAAAAAGTGACATCTCTATCCTCTTTACTGCCATAGCACTTCTATTTTGACACGTATCACTTGGTATTTTATTAATCTGTTTACAATATTTGGTTATCCTACTAGACCATGTTTCTTAAAGTAGGGACAATATGATGTTAATCTACATATGTGTTAAGCAAAATGCTTGGCATATAAAAGGCATAAAAACACATGTATTTTGAATGAATGAGTTAACAGTTGATTATCAATGGTCATTGTAAGTACCCAAGTAATCACTGCTCATTAAGAACAGGCTTGAATTAAATTTTACTCATTCAGGACTTTTGCTGCTTGTGGAAATATCCTGCTCTCTCAGTTTTTGAGAGTTATCCCAATGGTTCTATGTGACCTAGATTTGTTTGGAAGAACATTTGATTTTTTTTACAAATATGAATATGTAACTCAAATTTCTCAGTGTGCTATTTAATATAATTTCTTGAATTTTACTTCTTGAATATTATCATATTTAAATAGCATTCCATCCTGTCTTTTAACAAAATGTTTTAATTTTCCTTCAGAAAACAAGAATTCAAATTATTCTAGATATTAAATTCCAGGACTCCCCCAACTTTTTTCCCTCTTTCCCCATCACCCAAAGACTACCATTGACTTGTAAGGTAAATTTTACCTTTAGGAGATAAATCAGTTAGCAGAAGTGTACTTCTGATTATTCTGAGAAAATAAACTGAAAAATCAATGCAACAAAAACATAAATAAAAATCAACATGCTTTCCATAAACCAGAAGGATATAAATTCTTTCTAAATATAGTAATACCAAATAATTTATCCAGTCTCAGTAAATTAGCCATAATAAATATTGAGACAGGTTTTTTAATCATATATTTGGAATTTGGTCCCAGAAAATATTTGAATAGCTGGACAGAATTCAAATACCTTTAGCATTCACAGTCTCAGACTGTCAAAACACCACACACTGGAATGGGGGGTTCTAATTGAATGAATTCTCTAGTAAACTAAAAGTTAGGCAGAGATTCTTTTTTCCTGATAATTCAAGATTCTGCATTGCCCAAGTATCATGATTATCATGAGCAATTCTCTAACAGTTCTGCTATAGGATAAAAGGTGTCAGAGATATAATTGAATATGGCCAGGCCCTAGGAAATACCATATAAGATGGTGTTTTGCATCACCTTTTTGATGTTGATTTGCTTATTTTTTTAAAAGATAATGCAGGGAGGATTCTGGGCAGATACAGCACAGAAGTAATTATGTTCTATAAAAATAAAACAAGTAGGGTAGCAAAATTAAAAGCCTGCAGACAACATCTCAAACAAAATGAAGTGAACAAAGTATCACACAAATCCTTATATATGGCTGCTGAAACTGGGAGAGTGCTCTGCATAATCCAATTCATAGTTAGTGCAAAGCATCTGTGATTCATTAGATCTGAAGGTGATGGACCCGTCTGGGCCATATAAATTCTCAAAATTAACAAACCAAAACTACCTAATAAGACAGAGTCTCACACTATAGAGAAAGTTCTGGGAGGAGAACCCATTGAACACACTGGAGCAAAAGGATAGAGGAAAGAAAAGGGCCAGTCAAAAGTGGGATAGAGGGCTTCCCTGGTGGCGCAGTGGTTGAGAGTCCACCTGCCGTTGCAGGGGACACGGGTTCGTGCCCCGGTCCGGGAAGATCCCACATGCCGCGGAGCGGCTGGGCCAGTGAGCCATAGCCGCTGAGCCTGCGCGTCCGGATCCTGTGCTCAGCAGCGGGAGAGGCCACAACACAGTGAGAGGCCTGCGTACCGCAAAAGAAGTGGGATAGAGAGCAGAGGAGGCAGATCTCAGAAAGTATAAGGACATATTTTTTATCACACCTTTCAAAAGAAGGAGCTTCTCAAAATCTATTTTGCCTCACACCTCCCTTCTCAAAGTACAGGAAATCTCATTCACTGAAACTAAGCAGCAGAATAAAACTGTTCATACGTCATTATAAGACAAATGAGAAGAGGCAGAATAATTTCCCTACAGATGATACAAACAGGCCAGAGAGTTATAAGATGTAAGTTCCAGAGGAAGAAAACCAGAGCAACGAATAGAACAAATACTAAACATAGTTTTTTTAAAAAGATATGATCAAAACTATATATTGAAAGAGTGCATCATGTCGCTGGAACAATCAACCAAGAACAGCCATTGCTGAGATATATTCTAGTAAAACTTTGGGACTTTAATCGTCTTAAAGCTAGAAGTTTCTTTAAAAAAATAAATCTTTTGAGTACCCAAACAAAAAGACCAAGTCAATTATAAAGAAAAGAAACTCAGATTATTATCAGACTCTTTGATAGCAATATTTTATGCAGAAGACAATGGGGTATCACATTAAAACACTCAAAGGAAGAAAAATGTGAGCCACGGGTTTTATAACCAGCCAAAATGATTTTCAAGTAAAAAGGCCATATACAAACTGTTATGAACATTCGAGAACTCAGAAAATATTAATTACCTACACTTTTACTGAGTAATGTCTAAGAGAAGAAGGTTTAGATAAGCAATTATTCAAGAGATATTGACACAAGTAATGATGAGCAGGCCACTAGTTAATGAATTGAATTTTCTTTAGAAATAATCTGGCCAATAAACTAAAATATCACATTTTTTAAAATCTCTAATGAATTAATGGATCTTGGCAATGATCATTAATAGTCGACAAGAGCTTACCTCCTGATAGAAGAATACAGTATCACTTACAAAGTGATCTTCTCTAAATATGAATCTGAGTATGATCTGAATATGATCAATCTTCTCTATCTAACCATCAATTTATAGGAAATACTGGCTTCACATGAACATGTTAAGTAACACCATGCAGATGCATTTAGCAAAATGCAGACTGTAGAAACTATAAAGGATAAACAACCCCTGGTTTCCTCAACAAAAAAAAGGCAAGGGAGAAAAAGAAAGGATTAAAAGGAACTTAAGAGACATATAAATCCATTGCTTATATTGCAATTGCAGTTATATTGTAAAATCTTATTTTGATCTCGATCAAACACACAAACTGTTACGCATACACAGATATGAAAATTAGGGAAATATGAACATTGACTAGCTATTTGATAATATTAACTAATTATTGATGGGACAGTTGATATTTAGAAATTACTGTTAAGCTTTGTGGGTGTGTTTAACTATTGTGTTTATGGTTTTAAAGAAATTCACACTGAAATGCAGATAAAGCAATAAGATGCCTGAGATTTCCATAAAATAATTGTGGGGGACATGGGGACCTAGATAAACAAGTATGACCATGTACTAATGATTGCTGAATCTGGGTTCACTATTCTACACTCTCTACATTTATATACATTTGCAGATTTATATCATAAAAATTTAAAAATAAAAGTTCAGTGGGGAGAACCTATTTTGATTAATTGAAGAGTGCTTGTAGATTTTTTTTTTTCTGGCTAACTGAAACACATGAAGTCTTCCAGTATAACATAGGATAGAATTCTAGTTTGTAATGCCTATACTATTCATTAGTAACATTGTATAATTTACAATAAAAGCAATTTTCTATTAAATTCCTTCAAATTTACAATTTCCATACCTTTCTCATTTGGCAATCTTACTTGGAAACTTTGTTAGTGTAACGTAAGGCAGGTTTAAAGGCTTCAGTGAGTTGTAGAAAGGGCATGCAACCGAGAATCGTGTGACCTTGGTTTCTACCCTGCCTCTGCCCCTGGGAATCTCTGTGACCTGGCACAAACTGTTTAATCACTCTAAGTCTTAGTTTCATCAACTGTATAATGAAGGAGTTGGACTTAACCTTTTCTGCAGTTCAGACCTCTGCTATCTCTATTTTTTTTTTTTTGGACATTTTATTCTGAAAAACTATGAAAGGATTTTCCTAAAAACAGATAGGGAGGAGTTTTAAACTATTTTCTAAACCCTTAAGTCATGGGCTAAATAATATTCAAAATGGAACAGTAATTTACCCAGAGAAGGAAACATAATTTTGAATTAGAGAAAGGGGAAAATTCAACTCAAGTTTAAAGAGAAAAATCTGAAAATCGTAACAAATCCCGATCTTATCAGGAAGAAGCAAAATGGTGCTACAATGGAAAACTCAAGGTTGATAACACAAGGTACATAAGTAACGTAGCAAAGAGAAACCATGAGGTAACCTGGACACTTAACTCAGCATCGCCCCAATTCCATCTAGTTTATTCTTGGGTAATTTGAGTAAAATCCAGTATACTTGGGATTATCCAAAACACAAACATACAAGCATTGAAAGGGTTACGAAATAGGCAAAGCTAAGGGAACTAGGATCAGTTGGCCCAGGGAAAAGAATGCTGGAGTAGAGGGAAGCTATAATAACAACCTTCAAAAAGGCAAAGAAATATTATCCAGATGAAGATAAGGAGCTGTTTTAGTCAGCTGGGTAGAGTCAGGGCTCATATTACAGAAGAAAGAATTATAGTTAGGTTTAGGAAAAACTTCCTGGCACCTGGGAAATTGGAAATGTTTTTTCTCTGGAGATCTTTAAGCAACGGGAAGGCGACTGACTACCTTGAGACGATTTTAGTGTAGGCTTCTTGAAGTTGTGAGGATAACTAAATGATGCATGTCTAGTGATTTACTTCCAAATCTCATAGATGTGGGTGAAAATAATTGCTTTGGTGTGGACTGCAGATACAAATCTGGCAGACATAGATCTGGCCTCATTTCCTTCTCTGATTCTTTCAATTTCCTGCTCCCTTGAACTATCATAATTGTCAACATCAAAAAGTTCTTATTTAGCTCTAGGTGCACGTGGAATATGCCAGCCCACTGCCAATAAAAGAACATAATCTCCATCCTCTTGAGTATCTAGTTCCTCTCCCCAAGAAAAAATGCAACGTAGTCATAGGGATGTAATGTACAGCACAGAGCATATAGTCAATAATGTTATATTAACTCTGTATGTGGTATAATCTATGAAAATATCAAATCATTATGTTGTACATGTGAAAAAAAAACTTTTGTTATAAAAATGCAACACACAAAGGCTGGCTTATGGTTTTCATTGCTGATTTAGTTTGATTTGTGATTCTTTTTTCTACAGTTACACTCTCTTAGGTTCCTTTATGGCTGAGAGGGTAAGAAAAAGAGAGATGACTGTGCTATATATGACTGATGTGTTAGGAGAGAACTAATACTACTGGTGCAGAGGAGGAGAGGGGCATGAGAATTAAGATAATAAGTGACATCATCGTAAGAGGAAAATGGTGGGAAAATAGCAGGAGTTAGTGTAAATAAATGAAGAAAGGCCAACTTTAGCTTCTTTAGTAGGTCAACAAATATTTATTAAGTGCTAGGAACAAAATGCAAATGCACAGTTCTAGTCTTCATGGTGCCTACCACTGCCCTGCTACAGCTGCTGGCCTAACCAAGGGGATCATAATTATTGGGGCTAAAAAGGACAGCCATGCCCCTGCTTTGAAAGTCATTTTTAGAGCACTCTGATTTCAGTTTTAGTATTTGACTCTGTAATACAGGGAAATCTGTTTTTTTGTGGGCAAAACATGAATGACATTGGTGACCTGACTTGCAGACTTGGTTAACACACAGCATAAAATGCTTCCATCTAAGGAAATAACTATTAGTATGAACTTTGGCTCTTCTGTCCTCTCTACTGCTTTGCTGAATTTTTTTCGTACTTGCCTTTACCTCCGCCCCCTACTTCCAGTGCTAGCAGTGTACTCAAAAAAGATGAAAGAAGAGGCCAGCTGTTAAAGAGATGTACACATATCACATAAATGCAATTGTTAAATGTGTTTAAATTATACCTTCAGCACCTCAGGTAAGGGTGTCTGGAAAGTGGCCAAAATACATCTTAAAAAGATAATCGTGGTGACTTATGGGGAAAAGAGTTCACTTAGATGTGAAAGTTTTTCTTTTCCATTTCTTTTTTCTTTAATCTGTAAGCATTATGCAGTGAGATGAAACTTCTCCCTTTCCACATTTTAGATACTGAAGGATACTGACTTTTCAATTTGGCGTTTTACAGAATGTAAATTTTTTATTTGGAAAATTCTTTTTGGCTTATTGTTCAATAGTTACTTTTATAACTTTCCTTGTTCCAAAAAGGATTTGAGTTGGCTTATTGGTAAATTATGTTTCTTTATGAAAAGTGCGATTTGTTTTAATTGTGTGTGTGTGTGTGTGTGTGTGTGTGTGTGTGTACGCATGTATAAAGAAGACTTTAAATGTAAATGTATAATGTAAAGACTAACAATAAAACTAACACCCCTATACCCACCACGTGGGTTAGGAAGCTCTTTAATAATGCATTGAGGAGAAAAAACCATAGTGGAGACCGATTTCTGAAAATACAATTTAAATAAATAAAATAAAATTCAATTTACAAAAATGTTACTTTACACCAAATTGTTCAACTGTTCAAGAGATTATCTACTGTGTAAAATTATTTACACATATGGTATGGATAAAAACAAACAAGAATCTATACACAAGGTCATTTAGTCATTTGTTGAATGTTCACTGATGCCACCATTTCCAATCAGAGGGATCAGGAATGACTTCTCAGTTTCAGGTATTTTTTGTGAACATTTTCAGAGTAATGCGATTAGGAAGTAATTTAATTAGCCTTATTTTCCATTTGGGATCCAAAATCAGGAAAAAGAACATGTGCAAGAACACACATCTCAAGGCATTTGAAATGCATTTCTCCACCCTGTGCCATAAGAACAAAGTTCATGTACTAATATTAGATGAATCACGATTCCTTTCTTACTTCTGCAAGAGCCATCATATATATGAATCATTAATTTCAGTTTCAAATGATTTAAATAGAGCTCAGAAAGATTTTATGAGTCATTAGAGCCTCTGACTTAGATAGTGATTTTGTATCTCACTCTCCACTTTCTTATAAGAAATCAATTCTAGACTGCAGGCCATCTCCCCTATATCTGACAACGAATGTCACTTACGATATTCAAATGATTAAATAAAGCAACAGAGTCAAATTAATCACTTACTATGCATATAAAATGCCCTTTACTTTAAGCTTCCAAGCTGAAGGAACTCTGTCAGTTAGTTGTTTGAAAAATTGCTGGTGGAGTTGAAATTCATTTTTGATAACTGACAACTTTTTGTTTTCAAAACTTTTTAGTTTTCATTTTTTAAGAGAAACTACCTGGAAGTATGTCAGCTCAGTAGCTCTGGGTTCTACACTCTAAAGAGCAGGCTTCACTTATTGATATTTGTCTTAATATCTACTGCCATATCAAAGGTCAGCAAACATTTTCTGTAAAGGGACAGATAGTAAATATTTCAGACTTTGTGTGCTCTACAGACTCTGTTGCAAGGACTCAACTTTGACATTATAGCATGAAAGCAGTCACAGACAATACATAAATGAATGAGTGTGTCTGTGTTCCAATACGACTTTATTTGCAGAAGCAGGAGTCTGGCTGCATTTGGCCCATAAGCTGTAGTTTGCCAACTTTTGGTCTATATAATGGCAATATTTATGAAACAGTGGAGAATACAGGAAAGGTTCTATGCCAAATTTAAGGGCATAGGAGTAAAAATTCAAAGACTTTTTTCTTTTAAAATTTCTTTTTCCAGTTTTATTGAGATATAATTGGTATATAACATTGTATTAGTTTTAGGTGTACAATGCAGTGATTTGATATATGTATAAATTATGAGATGATTACCACAGTAAGTTTAGTTAATATTCATTATGTTGCATAGTTATAATTTTTTTTCTTATGATAACTTTTAAAATGTACTCTCTTAGCTTCTTTCAAATATACAATAAAGTATTGTCAACTACAGTCACCATGCTGTACATTCCATCCCCAGGACTTAGTTATAACTAGAAATCTGTACCTTTTGATCACCTTCACTCATTTCACCCACACCCCACCATCCACCCTAGCAACCACTAATCTGTTCTCTGTATGTATGAGTTCAGGTTTTTTAGATTCCACATATAAGTGCTCCCAATAATTTACGTATGAATATTTAATCATTGTTCCATGTTCTAGAACTTATATATACCCCTATTCATTCCTTGCTTTTGAAAAAGTAGAATTTGTTTCCTCACTGGACCGTGAGGAAAATACATGTTTCACATGTGTTTGTTGTTAGGCGGACTCTAATTCTGTTTCACACCACCTTCATCATTGATTTTGCAAATCTGCCTACTTACTCCTGGTTGATGCATTTTCACATACGTACTTCATACTGGCTCAAAGTCCATGCTCTGTTTCCTTTCCTTTTTTTTTTTTTTTTTTCACTCCCATTCCTGCCAAAACACTGAAACTCATTCTTTACGTAATTAGGTCAACAAACATGTATTGATCATTCTAGGTGCCAGGCCCTATGAAAAAATGGGACACAGATACAGTCCCTCATGGAGTGCATATGCAGTTAGGAAGACAAATAAGCAAAATTAATAGGTAAAACACAATGTATGAATTAGATAATACTGAAGCACGTCAGAGAGAGAACTAACTATCTGCTTTAGGAAAAATTTTAAAAGATGTAATGATGAGCTGAATTTGAAGAACACACAGAAGTTATCCAGGCAGAAAAGGAGGGAAAAGTCTTTACAAGTAGAGCAAAAGTCATGTGCAAAGGCATAGAGGTGTGTGAGCACACAGAGTGCTCTGGAAACTACAGGTAGTTCAACATGGCCAAAGTGAAGGGTGTGGGAAGCTGTTATGGTTAATGATGCTGGAGAGATGAACCTGGGTCACACCATGCTTAGGAGTCTGGACTTTGTTCCACTGAAGAATTTTAAGAAGGAATGTAGTATGATCAGATTTGCATTTCAGAAAGTCTGCAAGTGAGAAATAAAATGGAATCAATGAGAGATGTAAGACAGGGGAACTGGTGAGAGGCCACTGAAATATTTTAGGGAGGAGATGAGAAGGACCTGAAGTAAGATAGTAGTAGTGCAGATGGAGGGAAGGGGAACCAAAATAGAACTCTTATGTTGATCTTATTATTCTAGTATGTACCAGGAATGATGCTTTACCTTCATGAAATCCTTACAACAATAACATAAGGAGGATGTTGAATGAAACTACAAGCACCTCATTTTACAGATGAAGAAACTAACTTGGTTAAATAATTTGCTCAGGTTTACAAGATGACAAACATGAGATTTGCACTCCTATCTCTGTGGCTCCAAGCTCACTTTATAAATTTTTAGGAAATACTACACCATTGATAAGAAGGCCAGGGAAGGTGGAAGTTTTGACAAAGAGAATGATCAATAATATCAAATGCCTCAACAGAAGTTAAAAGATGAAAGACCTGAACAACATCCAAAGGATTAGTGAGTCATGGATGACCCGAAAAGAGGGTAGTTTCCTTGGAGCAAGGAGACTTGAGATCAGATGGCACAGGGAAGAGAGATGAATGAAGGGTTAGGTGGCATGGGAAGAACCACTCTCTCAAGACACTTAGCAATAATGAAAATAATCTTAAATATTCTGTAGCTTCCCAATCACTCTCTGTAGATTATACCTCAAACTACTGAACTACTTGACATAGAAAAATCTTTACCGATGCTTAGAAGGGTATCTGTTAAACAGTGGGTGCTCTCTAAGTGTCTGTTGAATGAATAAACTTTCTTCTTTAGAACTGATTCTGAAGAAAAACTAGAAATATTTAAAGCCTATGTTTTGGGTTGCATGTATCTTTTTGAATCATGGTTTTCTCCAGGTATATGCCCAGCACTATTCATTGCAGCACTATTTACAATAGCTAGGACATGAAAGCAAGCTAAATGTCCATCAACAGAGGAATGGATAAAGAAGATATGATGTGTATATACAATGGAACATTACTCAGCCATAAAAAGGAATGAAAAAGTGCCATTTGCAGAGACGTAGATAGACCTAGAGACTGTCATACAGAGTGAAGTAGGTCAGAAAGAGAAAAACAAACATTGTATAATGTCGCTTATATGTGGAATCTAGAAAAATGGTACAGATGAACTTATTTGCAAAATAGAAATACAGACACAGCTGTAGAGAAAAAAGTTATGGCTACCAAGGGGGGGAAGGGGGGTGGGATGAACTGGAAGATTGGGATTGACATATATACACTGCTATGTATAAAATAGGTAACTAATGAGAACCTACTGTATAGCACAGGCAACACTACTCAGTGCTCTGTGGTGACCTAAATGGGAAGGAAATCCAAAAGAGAGGGGATCTATGTATATGTATAACTGATTCACTTTGCTGTACAGCAGAAACTAACACAACATTGTAAAGCAACTCTACTCCAATAGAGTTAATTTAAAAAGTAAAATTAAGTCTACGTTTTGGACACAGATCTGTTGATGATGTCCAGCACCAGAGAAGAATATTCATTTGCTACGGTGTTTGAGGAATCTCTTTGGTTCCCTTAAAGGGGGGAGAAAATGTCACCTCCTGTCATTAAGAAGAAAATATAAAGCCAGATCCTTCGCCTGAGGTCACACAGTGTACCACAGTAGAGGTTGAAGATGAAGATCGCCTGGTTCCCATTCAAATGCTCCCAGATACCGTGCTCCCAAATCCTTCTACTCTGGCAGTAAATGACTTTTTCTTTCCTTGATCTTCTCCTTCTGCTCCACTCCCCTTCACTAATCTAGATCTTTTTTTTTTTTTTTTTGCGGTACGCATGCCTCTCACCGTTGTGGCCCCTCCCGTTGCAGAGTACAGGCTCCGGACGCGCAGGCTCAGCGGCCATGGCTCACGGGCCCAGCCGCTCCGCAGCATGTGGGATCTTCCCGGACCAGGGCACGAACCCGCGTCCCCTGAATCGGCAGGCGGACTCTCAACCACTGCGCCACCAGGGAAGCCCACTAATCTAGATCTTAGGTTACAGTTCTGGTAATAGCTTTTGCTGACCTGCAGTTTTTTCCTTTTTTCTCACATACAAACTAGATCTCCATTCCTAACATTGCCCGACATTCACTCACTCATTCCTTCTACAAATACTAAGTATCTGTGTACCAACATTGCTTTTGGCACTGTGAAACCAGCAGTGAATGGCAGTGTATTCCCCTCCCTCACTTTAAAATGAGTCCACGTTTAAGGGTTCCACCTACTTGGTGTTATACTGACTTGATCTTACATCAGCCTGATCTTACACCATCTCTGCTTTGTATTTATGGTCTTCTTCCAAGTAGCTGACCAAATGTTCACTGCTCTATTTGGAGCTTGGCCCAAACTCTTAAGCATCACTGAGGTGAAACGGTGGGGGGCATATTTTCCATTTAACCTTAAGGGCCTCTTCCTTCCTCTTTCAGATAGCTCCTTTCGGTGCTTCAGTGGTTTTTTTGGTTGGCAAATCAGACTCTTTTGCTTTGTCTCCAATTCTCATGTTCAGATATGTTTCAGACAACTTATCTGGTCAGATCTGACCCATTCTATTTTCTATTCCTTTTGCAGACAGTGACAAAGTTTTCCCATGTCAATATCTTCTACTCATAATTTGAGTTTAAGAGGTCAGCCACTGAGAATTCTGACCTTATTTTGATCTTCTCATTTTATATTTCATAACAAAGGAAAACAGTCTCCACAGTCACATCTGTACCAAAATTAAAGATATAGAAAATACTTTCTATCTACAGAAATTAACACAAATAACATGTCATTTTCTTATTTAGGCTGATTCTATGTACACACACCTTCCACTTTAAAGAAACTGTAAGGAGTTTAGTTCTGTTAGTTTATTTTTTGATGTCTGGTTACCATGAAGCAAGTATTCTGAATCAATTTGGAAAGATACACAGAAGGCTTACAGTTGCGTCTTCTGTTAATCTAAGTTTGTCTTGAGAGACTGTATCATTACTACTCCAGGAGTGTAATAAAAAGCTTTCCATGAGCATCAGAAAAAAGGTGGTCAAAAAGTCTTAGAGCTGAAGGGACATTACCCAAACTCCCTAATTATCTCTTCCCCCCTGGTAACCATAAGTTCATTCTCTAAGTCTGTGAGGCTGTTTCTGTTTTATAAGTTCATTTGTACCATTTCTTTTTAGATTCCACTTATAAGCGATATCATATGATATTTCTCTTTGGCTGACTTTACACACTGCTATATTTAGAATGGACAACCAACAAGGACCTACTGTATAATACAGGGAACTCTGCTTAATATTATGTAACAACCTAAATGGGAAAAGAATTTGAAAAAGAATAGATACATGTATATGTATAACTGAATCACTTTCCTGTATACCTGAAACTATCATAACACTGTTAATCAACTATACTCCAATATAAAATAAAAAGTTTTAAAAAAGAGATAAGGAAATTCAAATTGCATAATTTTACGTATGAGGAAACTGAAGCTGGAAATGATGAGGTTGTTATTTAAAGACTAGTTCAGGGCATAGTTTCCACTTCTTTTCTTTGCTCTGCAACTGCTTACTTCATGGGATCTTAAAATGCTATATCTACGTGTGTGTGCGTGTACATACCCCTCATCAGATTCTTGAAGAAGATTAAGGTTACTATTTGAGACTTGATTTTAGAGGTTCAGCTTTGACTATGATGTGTTCTGTGAAATCCTGAAATATATGTGTGCATTTTGCTTACTGTATGAACAGGAAAATTTAAAAAGCAGAAAGGCTCTTTTGAAGTTTTAGTCAAATGCAGTCACTAGCAACTTTTTGGACCTTGTTAACTCTTAATTTAATGACATATAGGGTGGGGGTTAGGAGTTGTAAGCATTGAAAAGACTCCCTTGCTCAGAAATGACCCCTCCAATCAACCTGCCCATTAGGGCTTCATTTAGTTAACCAAACTTATCTTTTAAATTGATTGTGATTAGCTCACGAGATTGCTTCTGTGCCTCTTAGATCTAGTGCAATGAATACATTGAAGTTCGATCTTGGGCAGGGAGGAATGCTTTTGAGAAGGGCAGGCAGAAAATCAGGCTGTGGGTGGCTAGAACTCTGGGAGAGATGGATAGAAAGGAGACTGCAAAAGTACCCCAAATCTCTAGTTTTCGAGGCTGCCTCCGACCAAAGTACCAGATGGAAAGCACACAGATAGTAAAAAGTATGTGTGAGCAGTTACGCAGATCATGCTCTGGGCATGGTTAAAAAGGTCCAACTTCGAACAAAGATATTCCATGGTGTTGGAAAGGCAACAGAAGATCAGGGTGAAAGTTCAAGAGCATATGGGCAAATGAACCCATAATAGATGGTTTTATGAGATGGTAAAATATTTTTTCTCTTTGCCTGTTAATGATGTCAGCTCCCACCTCTCTCCAAATAAACAATCCATGCTGGAAATAACTAGAGCTCATTATGAAGCACAGAAAGGGTATATGGCATTTGAAAGCACTGGAATTCAAGAGTGCATAGGTTGTGTTTATGTTCAAAAGATAGATTTTGACTGGATTGTCTGGATTGATGATATATCCAAAATCTCAACCATGCCATTTATTAGACTGAGTTGATTTGTACTTTTTTGAATGGCCTTTCCCCCCAATTCCATCAATAAGGTGACTACAGTGTCACTGGTTTCTGTGCCTATAGAAATACTTAAAGAATAAAAGTTGACTTCATGTACATTTGTTGGTTATATGATTGAGCTAGTCACTTGATCTTCCTAAGCTTCAGTTTTACTATCTGTAAAATGGGAATAATAGTAGTCCTGTCTCACTGAGTTGCTGTAATTTCATTAGGATTAAATGAGATGTACACATACAAACCTTAGAATAGAATCTGGCACATAGTAAGCACTCAGTTAGTGTTAGCCCATTACACTCTATAAAGGTCATCTGTTCTTGTTCCCAGACAAGAATGTACGTGAATTGGTTAACCTGAAAATCAAGAACAGGTGGAAGAGAAGGACATGTTAATAAGGTTTCAATGGCAACAGTTCTGGTGCTCAAAGTTTCCCCATCCTGTGGCTGACCTGACTTCTGTACTCTTCTGTAAATCTAACCTGTGGGGTTCCTCCTGCCTTCCTCTCCTTGGACCTTCAGTGTTCTGACCATGGTTAGCATGACAAAGCCTATTTCTGCCCTTCCATAACCCTGACCTTGATTTTTGTTTCTGTATTTGCATCAGAGCAACTCTATAAGTTGAGGCACATTAAAAACTCCCACTCTCTTTTCCTTAGAGAAAATGCTGCAGTGAATTCTAAGTAGGTGAAGGTTTCAAAATTATTCAGTTGCCACCTGATAACCTGACCTCATTTTTTCTCTTTGCTCTTAGAAGAGAAACATGAGAATTATGTTAAATTGGCAAGGTCTATTAAATTTTTTTTGATAACTTTTTTTAAACTTTATTTCTACCTGTATTCTTCAAATGTTTTACAACAAGCCTGTGCCATTTTTTGTAATGTAAGAAAACCTTCATTGGCAAATATAATCATATTACCCTTCTGCTTAAATTTGATATGTCCTGTGTCTCCTAGCTCCCATCTTATTGAAAACTGGATAAAAAAACAATGGGGCGATTTTACAAATATTCTTATGTCTCTTTATGGCAGTAGAGTTGCTGAATGACCGACTGAATTCTTGGGAACCCAGGAGGCAGTGTATTGAAGCCCCAAGATTATCTTATCCCTGTTAACATCTGGGGCTTAATTGAGGGCAAAGATCATATCTTAAAGAATTTTATGTTTATTGTTTATAAACCAGATTCTCATCCTATATAGCTCTATGAGAATTTCCGCAAGGGAGGTTTCTGAATTCTTTCACAGATTTCCCTGTGGGAATTCTCACAGAATTATATAGGACGAGAATCTGGCCTTCCTAGGCTTTATGATATGTTTGGAGAGGGGAGTGGGAGCTCAGCTAGGTTATTTTTATTTTCTGCTGAATTCTTCTGGGGGAAGTTGTACTTTTTGAATCACGATTGTATGTGTTTTAAAATTTCCAAAGACTTTTATACAGCAGGGTCTAAAGAATGCAGTATTGTTTAACAGCTTAAAACTTGGATTTGTACATGTGGTTTGAGACGATATTTCCCAAACCTTTTAAATTGGTGTTTCTTCTTATAGGCTTTCTATAAGTGAAAATCTTGGTATAATATACCATATTTAACTTGGAATTTAGATTTAAAAGCCTTTGATTAATGAAGTAGTTATTTTTTTCACTGACAAGAGTCCACATTTATGGCGAATTATTATTAGTAAAACTTTACATTAGAACAGCTGTAAATAGTCTACTATGTTAATATGACAGGCAAATTAACAAATAGTGTAACAGAGTGAAACATAATACAGCATGTTTCCCAAAAAGGTCAAAGTGCCAACAGTACTGAATAAAACGATCCTCTTGTTTCTTGAGATGACTTGAAGGCCAGCTCCTGAAATATGAATTGTAGCCCTTTAAATGTCTACATTATTATGGCAATGCTGAGGACTTCAGCCATAATTTCAATATCTCCCCTGGAGAACAGGAACAAAGAAAGTGCATTAAAAATGTTCTTCATTTTCGCTTCATGAAATTTCAAGCTTAGGACCTCAGCAAGTCATTTTCTCTGGAATCTTTATGATTTTGGCTTTTTGTTGCCCACATAATTTTATGTACTGTAGACACATTCTTTTTAAGATGCAGATATGAATACAGTTTTATATTCATGTGTTGTATAATTACTCACTTTCCCTTTTGGAGTTAGTGATCTGAAATGGATATCCATGGACTTTTAAAATACATGAAAATATCCATAAAAAAATGAAGCTAAGGTTCAGCAATCAACTAGTAAATTCAGAATGGAAACAATGAGTTTTTTTTTAATTCCTTGCTGGAGATGCAGAAATAGGTAGCCACCTTTTTGTCTTGATGAAGCTAATGATTCATCAGAATTTCCTTTATTTCATGCCTATATGTGCTAGATGCTTTCACATGTTATTTCATTTTCTTCTTGCAACAACCCTGGTAGGTAGGCATAATTAATCCTGCTTTACAGTTGAGGACATAAAGGTTCAGAGGTAAAATGACTTTTCCCAGGTCACTCAACTGGTGTGTGGCACGTTTGAGAACTGAATCCAACTCTAACACTGAGCTGTGCTCACTATAATACTGCACAAAGCTTAGAGTATATTAGGGCTTCCCTGGTGGTCCAGCAGTTAAGACCCCGTGCTTCCACTTCAGGGGACATGGGTTCGATCCCTGGTTGGGGAAGTTCCACATGATGCATGGGGCAGGCAAAAAAAAAGTTAGATAGTTATTTTGGGGGGATTTAGAAAGCATGCATTGTTAGTCCACCATATTTTGCCATGTCTATGCACACTTATTTCATTAAGACATTATTGAAAATAGCAGTATGTCCTCAACTTTGGCCATCTAAAATGACTGTATTTGTTTCACCAAAGGCTTACAAAATCTGTCTTAAGGAATATCCTGAATGAATGGCTAAAAAGTCTCTCATTCAAGGTAAGAATCAAACATACACTCTCCATATTCTGTTTCCATTAGCAGGATTCTCATGGAATTGCACAAGCAGTTCAAGTGACCAGGATATTAAGTTGGTTAAAAATCTCCATCTACTAGTTCTTTTTTTTTTCTAATCTTTGCACAAACTATTTTTAATCTTGAAAATAAGCTAATGCACTGATTCCCTACAGCCATCACTGTGACTTTTAAAGAGAAGATGTTCCTGAGTTGTCTGTCATGGCTTTTCTGGTAGCTGTTGCAAAAGGAGTCCCTTCAATTGAGCCACAATGTCAGCTCAAAAGTGCAGAGATATCTGGGGTGGGTACAGTGACAGGAGCCATGGTGAAGCCCAGTGTCCTATGGTTGTTATTAGGGTTTCATCCTGTAAGTGGTTTTAGTCCGAGTTCTGGATTTAGAACCCTCCTTGCACTGTACCTCTTTCTTTGGAGATTTTGAGGCTCTTTCTATTGACCTGATTTCTTCTCCTTCTTTTTCTTCTTCCCTTTCTCCTTCATTTTATTCTTCTTCTCCTTCAGACTCCTTCTTTTTATACTTCATCAATATTTCCTCTAGTAGTTCTTTCTCCCGTTCTTTATTTCTTATTAAGGGTATAATGAAGTTTTTCATTCACATCATCAAACTTCTCCTCTGCTTGTCTGGTTCTGGTTTCAACCTCTATTAACTTCTCCTGCGTGCGTTCAATTATACCCACGGCCTCAAGATACTTTGGGGCCAACGTACCTTCATTAGCTGATTCTCTCCAAGAAGACAATACATCTGTTCCAAATAGAGTTGGGAATGGACATTTTCGTGTACTCCAATGACTTGAATGAATTTTTCCTTCTCTGTAGATGTTGAAGGTTTCTCTTCTGCTTTCTCTTCTTCCTTTTCCTCCTCAAGTTTCTTATCCTCCATATTTTCTTCTTCATCCTCTTTAAGAAGCTTGTCTGCTTCAGGCTCAGTTAATTCTTTTACAGTGTCAATTCAGTGGACAAGAAAATGCTATGGCTACTTAGAGTCACAGAGTAGGAGCATTTAATCCAGATCTGGTATTGGGTGGGGGTGAAAGAGAAGGTTAATCAGGAAGGTTTCCTGGAGGACATAATGTCTGAGTTTCTTCACCACCTACTAGTTCTTGCTGAGCACTCTCAGGTATATGTGTATACAACAAAGCATAAACCACACATTGGGTTTATGTTCCTGGGCTAAGGAGTCTTTACAAATGTAATGGAGAACTTTAGGAGTGACGCACTGAGGGAGATAATCTATGAGACCCAGAGAGGGAGCCTTTATGGAAAGGTCTGTGTTCTTAAGCACATGGACATCCCCTTAAAATAAATTTTCTTTTATTTTTATTTATTTTTTTCATCTTAAAAAAATTTTTTTGGAGTATAGTTGCTTTACAATGTTGTGTTAGTTTCCACTGTACAGCAAAGTGAATCAGCTATACGTATACATATATCTCCTCTTTTCTGGATTTCCTTCCCATTTAGGTCACCACAGAGCATTGAGTAGAGTTCCCTGTGCTATACAGTAGGTTCTCATTAGTTATCTATTTTATACATAGTATCAATAGTGTATATATGTCAATCCCAATCTCCCAATTCATCCCACACCCCCCCATTCCCCCTTTTTATCCATACTTTTGTTCTCTACATCTGTGTCTCTATTTCTGCTTTGTAAATAAGATTGGCTATACCAATTTTTTCAGATCCCACATATATGCGTTAATATACGATATTTGTTTTTCTATTTCTGACTTACTTCACTCTGTATGACAGTCTCTTTCTAAATGACTTTACTCTAAGAGGCTGGAGGGCTTACTCTCTCCTGATCCCTGACGGCTGAGTCTCAGCTTAAGCAGAGCTGCTCAAACACCACATTGGCTGACCTCAAGGAACAGTGTCAGGGTTAGGGAGATTACTTAGGACTCCTTGTAAGTCTGACAGTTCCTTAGATTTTTTGCTAAAGTCTATTGCAGGGTGAATGTGGCTCAGAATAGGGCTTTAGCTGCCCCCTCTCAGCCACAAACATGCCATCTAAGTAAATACAGTGCCTTTGATATGCAAATGGCATTTCTAGGAGGTCTCCTAGCTCTTCTTTCCAAGCAAACTGCTGCTTCTAAAACCTTTAAGCCCAGAACTGGCACTGGCAAATAGGGAACATAATGCAAGAATTCCGCCTGAGAGATCAGTCACATCGCTACTGCCAGAAGATACATGTAAGCGGTCTGTGGTGGGGCCGCTCACTCTCTGAGGATCTAAGGACTCCACTGTCCATCCAGAACTCTCTCTAACCTTTTCATGGAGGGTAAGAGGTGACAGGAACAGAGGAAAAGAAGACTGGGCTCACACTTTCTTTTTCTCCAAGTCACTGTCTTTATTTTCCAGCTTTACTTCCTGTTCCTTTTTATTTTTTTAATTTAATTTAATTTAATTAATTTTTTATACAGCAGGTTCTTATTAGTTATCAATTTTATACATATTAGTGTATATATGTCAATCCCAATCTCCCAATTCATCCCACCATTACAAGCCCCTTGCCACCACTTTCCCCCCCTTGGTGTCCATACGATTGTCCTCTACATCTGTGTCTCTATTTCTGCCTTGCAAACCAGTTCATCTGTACCATTTTTCTGGATTCCACATACATGCGTTAATATATGATATTTGTTTTTCTCTTTCTGACTTACTTCACTCCGCATGACAGTCTCTAGATCCATCCACATCTCTACAAATGACCCAGTTTTGTTCCTTTTTATGGCTGAGTAATATTCCATTGTATATATGTACCACTTCTTCTTTATCGATTCGTCTGTTGATGGGCATTTAGGTTGCTTCCATGACCTGGCTATTGTAAATAGTGCT
>NC_041233.1:47152755-47153308 GCF_002837175.3 Physeter macrocephalus
TGGTAATTTGATAGGGATTGCACTGAATCTGTAGACTGCTTTGGGTAGTACAGTCATTTTCACAATATTGATTCTTCCAATCCAAGAACATAGTATATCTCTCCATCTGTTTCTGTCATCTTTGATTTCTTTCATAAGTGTCTTACAGTTTTCTGAGTACAGGTCCTTTATCTCCTTAAGTAGGTTTATTCCTAGATACTTTATTCTTTTTGTTGCAATGGTGAATGGGATTTTTCCATAATTTCTCTTTCTGTTCTTTCGTTGTTAGTGTATAGGAATGCAAGAGATTTCTGTGCACTAATTTTGTATCTTGCAACTTTACCAAATTCATTGATTAGCTCTAGAAGTTTTCTGGTGGCATCTTTAGGATCCTCTCTGTATAGTATCATGTCATCTGCAAACAGTGACAGTTTTACTTCTTCTTTTCCAATTTGTATTCCTTTTATTTCTTTTTCTTCTCTGATTGCCATGGCTAGGACTTCAAAAACTATGATGAATAATAGTGGTGAAATTGGACATCCTTGTCTTGTTCCTGATCTTAGAGGAAATGCTT
>NC_041233.1:47153327-47155192 GCF_002837175.3 Physeter macrocephalus
GGTTGTCCATTTTATTGGCATAGAGTTGCTTGTAGTAGTCTCTTAAGATGCTTTGTATTTCTGCAGTGTCTGTTGTAACTTCTCCTTTTTCATTTCTAATTTTATTGATTTGAGTCCTCTCCCTCTTTTTCTTGATGAGTCTGGCTAAAGGTTTATCCATTTTGTTTGATAAGAACAAGCTCTCAAAGAACAGCTTTTAGTTTTATTGATCTTTGCTATTGTTTTCTTTGTTTCTATTTCATTTATTTCTGCTCTGATCTTTATGATTTCTTTCCTTCTACTAACTTTGTGTTTTCTTTCTTCTTCTCTCTCTAGTTCCTTTAGGGGTAAGGCTGGATTGTTTATTTGAGATTTTTCTTTTTTCTTGAGGTAGGCTTGTACTACTATAAACTTCCCTCTTAGAACTGCTTTTGCTGCATCCCATAAGTTTTGGTTCATCGTGTTTACATTCTCAGTTTTCCTTAGGTATTTTTTGATTTCCTCAGTGATCTCTTGGTTATTTAGTAATGTATTGTTTAGCCTCCATGTGTTTGTGTTTTTTACCTTTTTCCCCCTCTAACTGATTTCTAATCTCATAGCGCTGTGGTCGGGAAAGATGCTTGATATGATATCAATTTTCTTAAATTTTCTGAGGCTTGATTTGTGACCCAAATGTGATCTATCCTGGAGAATGTTCCATGTGCACTTGAGAAAAAAGTGTAATCTGCTGTTTTTGGATGGAATGTCCTATAAATATCAATAAAATGTAGCTGGTTTATTGTGTCATTTAAAGCTTGTGTTTCCTTATTAATTTCCTGTCTGGATGATCTGTCCATTGGTGTAAGTGAGGTGTTAAAGTCCCCCACTATTATTGTGTTACTTTTGATTTCCTCTTTTATAGCTGTTAGCAGTTTCCTTATGTATTGAGGTGCTCCTGTATTGGGTGCATATATATTTATAATTGTTATATTTTCTTCTTGGAGCGTGTGTCTTTTGGTTGGAGCATTTAATCCATTCATGTTTAAGGTAATTATCTATATGTATCTTCCTATTACCATTTTCTTAATTGTTATTGGGTTTTTTTTGTAGGTCCTTTTCTTCTCTTTTGTTTCCCACTTAGAGAACTTCCTTTAGCATTTGCTGTAGAGCTGGTTTGGTGGTGCTGAATTCTCTTAGCTTTTGCTTGTCTGTAAAGCTTTTGATTCTCCGTCAAATCTGAATGAAATCCTTCCTGGGTAGAGTAATCTTGGTTGCAGGTTCTTTCCTTTCATCACTTTAAATATATCATGCCACTCCCTTCTGGCTTGTAGAGTTTCTGCTGAGAAATCAGCTCTTAACATTATGGGAGTTCCCTTGTATGTTATTTGTCATTTTTCCCTTGTTACTTTCAATAATTTTTCTTTGTCTTTAATTTTTGCCAATTTGATTACTATGTGTCTCAGCATGTTTCTCCTTGGGTTTATCCTGCCTGGGACTCTTTGCACTTCCTGGACTTGGGTGGCTATTTCCTTGCCCATGTTAGGGAAGTTTTCGACTATAATCTCTTCAAATATTTTCTTGGGTCCTTTCTCTCTCTCTTTTCCTTCTGGGATCCCTATAATGAAAATGTTGTTGAGTTTAATGTTGTCGTAGAGTTCTCTTAGGCTGTCTTCCTTTCTCTTCATTCTTTTTTCTTTATTCTGTTCCAGGTCAGTGAATTTCACCATTCTGTCTTCCAAGTCACTTATCTGTTCTTCTGCCTCAGTTATTCTGCTACTGATTCTTTCTAGTGTATTTTTCATTTCAGTTATTTTATTGTTCATCTCTGTTTTTATTTTCTTTAATTCTTCTAGGTGTTTGTTCTTTAATTCTTCTAGGTCTTTGTTAAACATTTCTTGCATCTTCTC
>NC_041233.1:47156095-47198520 GCF_002837175.3 Physeter macrocephalus
GGTTGCCTATCTCCACTTCATTTAGTTGTTCTTCTGGGGTTTTATCTTGTTCCTTCATCTGGTACATAGTCCTCTGCCTTTTCATTTTATCTATCTTTCTGTGAATGTGGTTTTCATTCCTCAGGCTGCAGAATTGTAGATCTTCTTGCTTCTGCTGTCTGCCCTCTCCTGTTCCTTCTAATTATTTTGCCTTTTTAAAGATGTAGCAATCAGAAGGGGGTGAAAAGCCTATTAAAACATTCCGATGCCTTTTGAAAAAAGATTAATTTCTCCATTTCCTAAATTGAAGAAGTGTTTTTCCCTTCCTTGAGATTGTGTCCTGTTGCACATGTGCCACTTAATGGAAAGAGCATCAGATTTACAGCCAGGGAAAGTCCTGGCATGGCTCTAGCTAGATATGTGGTTTTATCATCGTTTGGTCATTATTTCATCATTTGTAAAATGGCAGTTTAAACCTATCTCATTAGATTTTGGGGAGAATTAAATGAGATAATGTCTAAAAAGAGGGCCTGTTATACAGTAGGCACTTATTTTATAGAGCCAATATTATTAGCCTGGAGAGGTAACTGAACTTTGCTTTTCCTCTAAGGATCCTCCCTTTTCTGAGTTTCAGGTAGACAGGAAGCATTATTAATATTGCTGATGATATTTTACCCATATCTTGTGATTTTGTACATTCTGTCCTTTCTATGCAAAGGCCTACTCACTTAGAACAAAATGAAGCTACTCTTCATTTACTTCTGGAAGAAAAAAAAAGCCTTTAATCAAACTAGCAAGCATTAACAATTAAGGATCCAAATGACTTCTGGTTACATAAGCTGTAACAATAAGTCATTCATAATATAGTTTTGTCTCTCATGCAGAAACTCTCCAGAAAGTCTCCACACCTTCAAAAAGTTTCCCACATGTGTTCCACTGCCATCTCCCTAGACTGTGCTGTCTACACACATATGGAGTTGTGAAGTAGCCTCTTAATTAGATCCCCTGCCTCCAATCACCCTCCTTTCTAATCCATACTGTATCTGATACAATATGTATACTCCTTTGCCCCCATTACCCATGAGAGTAATCAAGATCTCCGATGACTGCCCTATTGCCTACAGAAGGAAATTCCAATTTCTTAGCCTGGCAATTAAGTCTCCATACAACCTAGACATAACTTTTTGTTTCAATATTTTTCCTGTTCTAGGCAGTCTGGTCCACTAGCTTGCCTCAACCATGTTTTCTCTGACCTTTGCTGCTGGCCACTCTTCTGCCCAGAATGTTCCTCATCTTCCCCTCCTCCTCCTTTAAGAAGACCTCACAAAAGCCCACACATCATTGTTCTGTTTACTGTTCATTGCACAAGGTCACACTGTATTGTAAATCATCTTTTATGTACCTGTCTTTTCGCTTCATCTTGACTTGGTTCCTCAAAGGCAGGATTTTTTTTTTTTTTTATCTCTTTCTAAGCCGAACACTTCTACCGTCCTTCATACGTAGCTAACTCTTGATGAGAATAAAGCTCTGGAGGGAAAAGCTCTACCTTTATTTAATTAACTTCTGCTCTATTTGAAACAGTCACTTAAATATTAAATGATAGCTCCAAATATTAAAGGTGGTCTTCCTATAGGATGAATAAGAATGCACGATTCCCTGCTATCTAATCTTGTTTTCTGCTAACCTTGCCTTACTCAATGCACTCATGATTTTAAAACTGTCTTGTGTTGAAGGATGGGACATAAGAATTAGAAGCCTAGAAGAAAAAAGTAGTTTCCAGGAGGTATCTAATTTTACTTCAGATGGTTACTGTTTCAAAACAAATCTACAGCATATAGCAAGTCACTAAAAATATATATGGCCTTTTCAGTATTTCTTTCAAGGATTTGGAAATGGAGTTTTTTGATGGCCTGGATTTCCTTTAATGGAACATCTGCTGTTAAAGTGTGCTGCTTCCTTACACTTTCTTCCAGATATCTGGAAATTCTGAGCATTAACTAATTTAAGCTTCATCAGGGTGTTCTGTTTACTAATTGTCACTAAATGTCAGGACATATAGCTGATCTTTGGTTTGACGTTGTTCCTGTTTCATAATTTAGCATTCCTTAAGTGAGATGCTTGATAGAAATCCCACAAAAATAAGATAAAAAAGGCAAAGAAAGGAATGATTTCCTTTTTATTTTGTTATGGCCATTTTTCCAATTAGGTAGATTTTTATAAAGGGGACACTTTTCAAAAATGCAAGGAACCTTGGTGATAAATCCAAAATCACAGAATACTAGCTCTGTTTTAAGGTAAGATATTTTATTTTTTCATGCTTTCAGGACACTTTACGTAAATCTAATTTCTATTTTCCCTAATAGCACCGTTGATGACCCTGAGTTGTAAAAAGACAGCATGATTATGCTTGCGTTGAGTTTGCATTTATGCTACACACACGCTGACATGCAACCTGTCAGCATTTTCCAGATCTCTTATGCCGTGAGGACATGCTCTATTTATTTGGGCCCAGGAGTATTATTAATAGGCACTGTGATGCAACCACTGCTCTTAACACTTCTTTAGAAACTAATTTTGTGGAAATGGACAAAGACTGACTTTTTTAAGGTTAATTACTTATTATTTGCCACATCTGAAGGAACACTGACTGAGAGAGTTGCCTTATTGAACAAGGAGTGTGATCCTGAGGTTATGGATTTAAGACTGTCCTGAAATCAGCACTGCTTATAATTGTAATAGGTTTGTAATAGATAATTGTAATAGATTTAAGTCGGATACAACAATTTCAAACTGAGACTTGTAAATGCTCACAAAGCCTACTGATTGAATAAAAGGAATGAGCTGACTGTATTGGCAATCTTGGTATTTATCTGTTAAACCTTATTTGTTGCTTAGTCTGTTTTCAGTCAACTGGGCTGTGCATTGGTATTGCACATTCTCCTCAATTCCTTGGGTTCTTGCATGTGAATTCCTGCTGGGATTGCAGTACTGCCTACAGCAGGTATGGACTTTCCCCTGGAAATATTCTCAGCTATCCATCATAGGATGGCATAGGATCAAGAGCACAGCTTGGCACATTGGTAAAGAGTCTGGGCTCTTAAAAAAAAAAAAAAAAAAAGTCCGGGCTCTTGAGCCAGGTGGCCTGGTTTTGAATCTGGCTTGGCCACCCACTAAATGTGTGACCCCAGGCCAATTACCTGTCCCTCCTGTGTCTGTTTTCTCATCTGCCATGTGAGGCCTTGCCTGAACACCCCACCTCCTGCCCCAACCACCCATCATTCTCCTTTACCCTGTTTTATTTCCCTCCATTGCTTTTATTGCCACCTGGCACATATGCGTTTGTCTATTTGTTTGTTTACTCTCTGACCCCCTCCACTGGAAGTGAAGGTCCATGAGTGCTGGAACTTGTCTTGTTTACCCAATACATATAATCGTGCTTGGCACACAACAAGTCAACCTACATAAATTGATGGAAGGATGAATGAATGGATGAATGGATGGAAAATGGAGATAGA
This sequence comes from Physeter macrocephalus, assembly GCF_002837175.3. Classification (NCBI taxonomy): domain Eukaryota; kingdom Metazoa; phylum Chordata; class Mammalia; order Artiodactyla; family Physeteridae; genus Physeter; species Physeter macrocephalus. The sequence continues at coordinate 47,159,590 of NC_041233.1, forward strand.
AGATGGATGGGCAAAATGTTGGTTCTCTGTGATGCTCCTGGAAGACTGACTAGAGTAAGCAGAGAAAAACTGGAAGTTCATCATAGGAACAAAGGAAATAATCCAGGAATGGGAAGAAAGAGAGCTTCATACTAATGGAAAGAAGAAAGGGATGGATGGCATTAAAGCAGTTTCATAGAAGCACAGGAACAGTGGCTCTCAGATGCAGGCCATAAGAAAGGCAGCGTGCCAAACTGAACCGAGGTAGAGGTTCATTGGAGGAGATGGCTCTATGCCTAGCTGATGACTTGAGGCAGCCCACACCAGTCCTCAAGTGTTCTGTCGGATCCTAAAACAAATGGGACGTTATTCTTTCCTCGGTGGATATACAATCAAAGGCAATGTTAATAAGGTGATGAGTGAAGGAAGCTGCTGATCTAGCTCCATGCAATGCTGACACATTACCCAGGTGGTAATAGTCAGACAATGAATAGATATAAAAAATTTTAATGCAGGAATGCAGAGTAAGGAATATGCATGGGACCAGATGCTCTTGGCAACTGGGGCAGAAGAAGTGTCCAATGTCAAAGACAACCTTGGTCCTCGGCACAGATCAGCTATCATTGTGGCTGCTCTGAGATTTGGAGCAATGGTTGGTAATGCTTTTCCTTTCATCTGCGTTTGAGGAAGACTCATCCACCAGGATTTAAAATATGAACAAGAACTTACATGACCTTCCAGCATCCTGCTTACTTACAATTCTTTACACTGCTTTGGATTTGGTAGCTCCATATATTGTGATAATCAGGATGCTCAAATATATTGCCACACACTGTAAATCTGGGTGATATCCACGCCACAGTCATTAGCACTATGTTCCTGACAGGTTTGAAGAGGAGGAGGGAACTGTGCATATAACAGTTCACCCCCATCTACACCTTCCCCACACTTCTTCAGAACAGATGGCAGAGAGGCATTTGTTGGCTCATGTTTTGTTTTGAAATGTTTCATTGTAAAATAAACAATTCTGCAGTAGAGTTTTTATTTGTTAGCACATGCAACTAGATTTAAAGTTAAATGTCCTTACCCCACTATGCTTGCCCCAAAGCATGAAGCAAACTAAAATAAAAAGATGCATCAAACCAAATAAAAAGAAAGCACAGAATCAAAAGGAGCTAATAAGGATGAAACTCTACCTGCAACTTACATCTTTGTCCTGATGTGTTTCAGCACATTGAATTTCCCTATTTACTCAAAAATTAATGTTTTAATTGTGCTGAGTTAGTTTTATTTTGCATTGCTGTCTGATGGTATAGACCAAGTCACCCCAGTAGCAATTATTTATTTATTATTGCACCAAGCGGGAGGTGCAGTGCTAGGTATAGAAGGGTAAGACATGGCCATTGCTTTCAAGGGATTTAAAATCTGGTTAAGTATTTTTCTTGAAAAATGATAACTAAAAATATGCAACAGTACATACTAAGTGACAGCTATTGGTTTAGACAGCAGCTGCTATAGTAGGTCAGAAGAAGGTGAAACAACGTACACTTAGAATAGAGAAAGAAATGTTCATGTGAGATGTGAGTTGAGACTCAGATAAGTAGAGAAGGAGACAAAGGCATTCCAGAAAGAAAGCACAGTGAGAGTAAAGGCACAGAGACAGGAGAACACAAATTATGTTGGGGGGGTGGCGGACAATGAACTATGGCAGGAATGGTGACACTAGGGAGGTGGGAAATCCCAAAATAGAATGCATGAGACTTTCCCTGAAAATTTAAAAGTTCCAGGATTACCCCAAAATTTACTTGGACGTTTATTCTGTTGCTGAACAGAGGGCTAGCATACTATCCTTTGAATGTGACTTCATTCATTCATTCATTCATTCAGTTATGTGGCAGTTTACTGAACATTCCTGGGTATGCATTAGGTGCTGTAGATACAATGAAGTTAGGATATGGTCCTTTGACCTCAAGAAGAAGACAGTTTAATGTGGAATACAGAGAAATGCATGTGAATTACAACCCAGGTGGAAAGTCGTAGCCAGGTCAAAATTGGAGTACCTTTGATAATTTACGAAAACCCTGTTTTAATGAACCCTTATGTGAATAACGAGGAAGCCCAGGGAGGGGCTCATTATTATACCTTCAACAGAGTACAATTGTACTAACAACATATGGGGCCAGTATGTTGTATATAGATAACACTTTGCCCTTCTTCTTTTATTATTGGGGGGGAAAAAAAGAGAGAGATCAAGGGGAAAAAAGTCCTCACAATAGAAAATCAGGACCCCAGAATAAACAGGTGCTTTCAGAAGAGAAACAATGAATACAGTCTGTTACTCCTAATTGCTAGCATTTAATCATAGTGCTTATCGGACACGTATTACTTTCCTGGCACTCTTCTAGGTGTTTTACATGTATTAACTTAATTATCACAATAACTCCAGGAGACAGGTATTATTATTATCCTTTTTTATAGGTACCTACTGATTAGATCAAGTTGCCCCAAGCACAAAGTCAATAAGAGGAGGAGCTAGGATTCAAACTCAGCTGTGTTCTTAAGCAGTATGCCCTACAGCTTTCTCACATGTGGGAAGATCCCACTGGGTAATGGTGGTGCAGGGGAAGGTGGGGGGGGATTCAGAAATATATCAAATAAAGATCATTTAAACCTAAGGAAAGTTAGAATGGGTGGAGCAAATCGATGTGACAGCCCATAGTTTTTGCTTCGTTTTGTTTTTACATTTTCTCATTTTATAACACTGTAGTTAGAATTAAATGTAAACAGGGAATGGTCTCTTTTAGATAACTCATAATGGTATTTAATATTGATTGAACATCTATATGTGCCTGGTACTCCACACAAGTACCATTATTATCCCCATTTTACAACAACAACAATGAAAACTGAAGAGACTCCTATTACATAGAAAGAGGTTTGTTTAATCTTTATCACAATCTACACAGTTAGCAAGGACTGGAAGACAGGTGTGTCTGACTAATCTTTATCATCACACTACATATTAATTATATGTCCAGGTTATCGGCCTTGTTGATTTGCTGGGTTTGCCTTTCGTCCACTAATCTGTTAGGATGCCAAAAGCCCTGCTGTGCTGGAGTGGAGTTAGGACATGGCACTGAGGGGATAAGGGTAGCTGGCTCTTTATGGCATTTTAGAACCAGAAGAACTATTTGGGAACCATTTGGGACAATCCATACCTCTGCCTCTACCATAAATGTGGAAAATTGTGGCCCTCTTTCCAATATCTAATATTTAAATATTTATCAATGAACTATTCTTTCTCTTAAAGTAAGAAATTTTACCTACCTGACACATTTTAAGTTATAAGTTCCAGAAACCGAACTGAAAATCAAATCTTATTTCAAGTTCCAAAACAAAGAACCATAATCATCAAAAGTACAGGTTGCACTATTTCTATTAAATTTCTGATGGCCAGATAAGAATTTATTTACTGTTTGGTCCAAATAATGACACATGCCTCAACAAAGGTATAGAACAGAGAGAAATTAGTCATATTCTTAAATTCATTAAGGGGAAAGTTAAAAATTATGCTTATTGGATGTCTCCTACATGTCTGTCATTTTACACATTTTACAGTAACTCATTTGGTTCTCACAATGACATGTGTATTGTGATCTCATTTTATATATGAAACACTTGAACTTCAGCATGGTTAAATAAATTCCTCCTGCCCAGGTCAAACAATTAACAAGTGGCAGAGGCAACTTAGACACACCTTGGTGTGCTCTCTCTCCCTCTCTCTCTCTAACTACGTTGGCCTCTACTAGGAGAAAGAAGAGAAACCAACTCTCTGTTCCTGCCAGCATTGTTATAAAGACTAAAAACACCCACAACAATAGAGAAAGAATAGAGAGGTTTATAGGCAGAAATAATGCAAATCAAAAAGGATAAAAACTCGAGTCAGACAAAACATGTACATGAGGCACTTGAAGTAAAGTATTTTACTTCCAACCATAGTTTTCCAACCTCTTGCTCCATTTCTGTTTCTCTGGATGCCACACAAGTATGATACTAAATTTGTTTTCCAAGGGAAAGGACTAGGATTACTACTATTAAGAAAATATAATTTTGAATTTTCTGGATAGCTTTATAAAATGCATCCCCCCTTCCAAATGTTAAATGCTTGGCTATAATGTGAAAGGCTCACTTTTTATTCATTTACATTTCTTAAATATTGTCTTTTGCAGTAAGTATACTGGTCTAAATTTGATTCTGTTAAGGACACTCTACTTCGGCTTTCAAATGGCTTACGCGTGTCTAGAAGCACAATTGAAGAATAATCTGACTGAGACTGATAAGACTGCTCATGTGGTTTTGACCCTTTAGAGAGGATAGTGGGTGGATATTATCCTTTCTACTTTGTGCCGTTCTCAGAGGACAGTCACAGATGTGTAAACAAATGTGAAAGAGAAATAAAGGGGACAGCCAGATTGTCAGAGATCCATTACTTTACCCCTGGGGTATGTGGCTATTACAGAACTGGGGCAAATGCCAAGAGCACTGAATTCAAAGGGAGGCTCCCTGAAGTGAGTCATCTATTTAGACAACATCAGAGGAATATCGGGTCAGCTCCTACTGGGTGAAGAGGTTACACCATGGGCATTTGGTAGTCACTTTGGGAATTGCATTAATTTACAGCAACCTGAGTACAGAGTGGCAAATTGTCATTAAAGGCTAAGGCAAATTTATTTCTATACAAGATAGAAAGGGCAGTTGGTCATGCATCTTTTCCCGTTAGCCATAGTTACAAACATGGACGGTAGCCATGATAGGTTTGAAAGATAAAGGATAGATATCTAGTTCACTAAGGATAGATATCTAGTTCACTAAGTAATATCCTGGTGTCTCGAGAGAGTTGATGCTGTCATTAATCTTCTCTTCTAGCAAAAACTGGCTTCTTTTTAAAAATCAGGGACCAATTCACCATTCTGTATAGAGAGGCAAAGTGAGACAGTAGAAAAACAATCAAGTTCCAAGATCAGGGAACTTGTGTTAAGAGTCTGGCCCTACCACTTTCTAACAATGTAACCTTGGATAAGTAACTGAATCTCTCTGAGCCTCAGTTTAGTCATGTGTAAGGTGGGCATAATAAGAGTATCCTCTTTATAAAAGTTGCTGTATAATTAAGATGATATATAGAAAGTCCATCTGTAACTTTAACAATGTTATGCAAAAGTTAGGCATTGCTGCTATATTTAAAAGTTAAAAAAGAAGAAGGATTCTTAGGCAATATAAGTCAATTTCAGTTTCCTAAACAAGAATGTTGAATGAACCTTGAGTTCAAGTTGATCTGTCTTCCAAGGCTAAGAAGGACAAGGGTGGTTAGAGTCATTTGCTGAGCTCAAGTCCCATTCACTAATTTGTTCTTTTCTGGATTATGCTTTTGGTGTTATATCTAAGAAATCTTGGCCTAATTTCAAGTCACAAATATTTTCCTTGAAAATTTTTTTATAATTTTAGGTTTTATATGTAGGTCTATAATCCACTTTGAGTGAATCTTTTATATGTTTTGAGATATAGATCAGGGTTCTTCTTCTTTCCTTTTCTTTTTAGTGTATAGCCATCCAACTGATCCAGCACAACTTGTTGAAAAGATTATCTTTTCTCCACTGAATTGCTTTTGAATCCTTGTCAAAAATCAATTGTCTATCATAGTATGAGTGTGTTTCATGTTTGGTAATTGCAATCATTGTTGCTTTTGTTGTGGTCATCCATTTACAATGCTTAGTGTCAGTTTATCTCTTGTAAAAATAAAATACAGTGTGAGTGTGTGAAAAAAAATCAATTGTCTATATGTGTGGAACTATTTCTATTCAGTTCCACTGACAAGCTTTCTATTTTCATGCCAATGTCACACTGTTTTGATCACTGCAGTTTTATGATATTCTTGAAATCAGGTAATGTTAGCTCTTCAACTTCATTCTTTTTCCAAGTCGTTTTCATTATCCTAGGTCCTTTGCATTTACATATGAATTTTAGAATCAGTTTGTCAATTTCCACCAAAAATCGCACAGGGAATTTGATTGGGATTACATTAAATGTACAGATCAATGTGGGGAAAGTACCGAATCTTCCAATCAATGAAAAAGGTGTATCTCTTTATTTACTTCAGTCTTTATGTCTGTCAGCAATGCTTTATAGTTTTCAGTGTATGGGTCTTGCATATCATTTGTCAGATATATCATGAAGTGTTTTCTTTTTTATTTTTAATGTTACTGTATATGTATTATTTAATTTTTTAAAAATTTGCTTGTTGTCAGTATATAAAAATACAATTAATGTTTGCATATTGATCTTAGAGTCTGCAATCTTGCTAATAAACTCACTCTCTGTTTTTGTAGATTTTGGATTTTCTATCTAGATGCTTATATGATCTGTGAATAAAGACAGTTTTATACCTTCCTTTAAATCTAGATACTTCCTTCCAATCTAGATACTTCATATTTCTTTTTCTTGCCTAATTGCAGTGGCTAAACCCTGAGTATAATGCTGAATAAAAGTGATGACAACAGTCATTTGGTCTTTTATTATGAAGTATGATATTGGCTGTAGGTTTTTCATATATACCATCAACAGATTTAGGAAGTTCTCTTCTATTCCTGGTTAGCTAAGAGGTTTTTTTTTTTTTTTTTTTTTTTTTTTTTCTTTTTGCGGTATGAGGGCCTCTCACTGTTGTGGCCTCTCCCGTTGCGGAGCACAGGCTCCAGACGCGCAGGCTCAGCGGCCATGGCTCACGGGCCCAGCCACTCCGCGGCATGTGGGATCTTCCCGGACCGGGGCACGAACCTGTGTCCCCTGCATCGGCAGGCGGACCCTCAACCACTGCGCCACCAGGGAAGCCCTAGCTAAGAGTTTTTTATCAAGAATGGATATTTAATTTTGTTAAATGCTTTCTTTGCACCTATTGAGATGATCATATATTTTTAAAAGTTTCTTAACATAGTGAATTACATTGAATTTTTGCAAGTTAAACCAACCTTGCATTTGGGAGATAATGCCCATTTGGTCATGATCCTTTTTTTTACAAAGTTGGATTCCATTTGCTAAAATTTTGATTAGAATTTTTGTTTCTCTGTTCATAGGAATATTGGTCTGTAGTTTTCTTTCAATGTCTTTGTGTGGTTTTGGCATTGGGGTAATAATACTGGTCTCATAGAATGAGTTAGAAACTATTTCCTCAATTTCAATTTTCTGGAAGAATTATGTAGGATTGCTATTTATTTCTTATTGTTTGGTAGAATTTCCCCAGTGAAACTATCTGAGCCTGAAGTTTTCTTTATGAGAAGGTTTTAAACTGTAAATTCAATTTTTTTAGTAGATCTAGGGCTATTCAGGTTTTCTATTTCTTTTTGAGTGAACTTTGGTAGTTTGTTTCTTTCAATAAATTTGTCCATTTCATCTAACTTGTCACATTTACAGACATAAGCTGTTCATAATATCTCTTTATTATCCTTTTAATATCTGTAAAATCTGTAGTAATGTTACCACTCTAATTAATGATATTGGTAAATTGTGTCTTTCTTATTTTCATGATCAGTTCAGCTAAAGGTTTATTAATTTTATTTCATCTTCTCAATGAACCAACTTTTGGTTTCATTGATTTCTCTATTGTTTTGTTTCCTATTTCATTAATTTCCAGTTTGATCTTTATTATTTCCTTTTTTCTGCTAACTTTGGCTTTATTTGTTCTTTGTTTTCTAGCCTCTTATAATAGAAGCTGAGGTCACTCATTTTAGACCTTCTTCTTTACCAATTTAGGCATTTAGTGCTATAAATTTCCTCCTAAACACTGTTTTAATAGTATTTCACACATTCTGATATGTTGTATTTTTTCATTCAGTTCAAAATACTTTATAATTTCCCATTTGATTTTTCCCTTGATCCATGGGCTATTCAGAATTATGTTATGTAGTTTCCAAATATTTGGGAAATTTTCAGAGATATTTCTGTTATTGATTTCTAGTTTAATTCCACTGTAGTCACAGAATACACTTTGGATTACTTGAATCCTTTTAAATTTACTGAAAATATTTTAATGGCCCAGAATGGGGTCTATCTCAATAAATTTTCCATGTGCATGAGAAAATAATGTATTTTGCTGTTGTTCACTGGAGTGTTCTATAAGTCAAGTAAAGTTGATTGATAAGTATTGTTCAAGTGTACTACATCATTGATGATTTTTTGTCTCTCTGTTCCATAAATTATTGACAAAAGGGCATTGATATCTCTGACAATTATTGTGGAGATCACCATTTCTCCTTGCAGCTCTACCAAATTTTTTTTTCCCCTATATATTTAGAAACTCATTAGGTATATGTGCATTTAGGACTCTTTTGTCCTCTTGAATTGGCTCCTTTATCATTATGAAATAACCTTCTTTACCCTGTTAATATTTTTTGCTCTGAAATCTAATGTTAATATAGCCATTCAGCTTTTTTTAATTAGTGTTAGCATGGTATATATTTTTTATCCTTTTTACTTTTAATATATATATGTCATTATATTTGAAGTGTGTTTCTTTTTGGCAGCATATAGTTGTGTCTTGATTTTTTAATTCAATATAACAATCTCTGCTTTTAATTAGGGCGTTTAAACAATTTACATTTAATGTCATGATTGATATGGTTTGATTTAGGTCTTTCACCTGCTATTTGTTTTCTATTTTTCTCATTTGTTCTTTGTTCTATTTTCTCTCTTTTCTTCTGGATTAACTGAATTTTTTTTTATGATTCCTGTTTTATTTCTTTTGTTGTATTATGGGCTATAACTCTTGGTTTTGTTATTTTAGGGGTTGTAAAGCACTTTTTAAAGTCAAAAGTTTTCAATTCAAATACCAAGGAGCATATACATCTGACCCCCTTTAAAAAGTCTGTGGTATGTGTCTTGTCTTCAATTTTTGAAGAGGTACTGAAATGAATGGGCTGAAAAGATCACACTAAAATGAATGTCTGCAATTCATAATCTTTTAAATGGAGCCAAAATGCCAGAATACACTTTACTGCTTTTAAACCAAATTCATAGCCAGTACAGAGCTGAAGTGAGATTTTGGAACCAGCTGAAAATTCTTCTTTTTAAATAATATATAGCTCTTAGTGATGCCATGCTGAATTTCTTGATAAGTTCTGAATATCAGAAATTGTGTTTACCCAGGCAAAACATTAATACCTGACACTGAAAACAATGAACTAAAAAGTCATGTTAATCTAGTAGTCACAGAAAGGAAGTTGTTATTTCAGTAAAATAAGGAGAAACACTAGATTCAATTTTACATATCTTTGTGATTTTCTGCTGAACATACAGATAGGTGTGATGAGTTGAGTTGCAGGCAGAACAGAGAAATTCCAAGAGTCCTGTGGTGTTAGTGAATCCTGACCCATATATTTATAAGGTGAACATCTTCATCTGAGGGATGAAAACTAGTATTAGAAAACCCCAGTGGTCCAGACTTGTTCTTCTGTGTATTGCTGGAGAAGCAAGGCAGTGTGGCATAAGCATGCAGATTCAGAGACAGATAACTGGAGTATGAGTTTTCCTTTCATCACACTTAATCTGTGTTTGTGTTACACAGGATGTCACTTAATTCTCAGAATGTTTTCTTATTTTAATAACTAAATATCATACTTTAGCTATAATCTAAAAATCATAATATTTACTTTACAATGTTTTGATGAGCATTAAAAGAGGAAATTTTATAGACAGCTATGATTAATTAAGCAATAACAAATGTAAAGTATTGTTTCTATTATTTGCTTCCTTTGTTTTACATTAGAGCAACAGAAGTAAGGCAGTAGGGATGTAATGAATAAGATAAAATTCCCTTCTTGGAGCCCAGATATTCATCTCAATAGCCCTGTGAACATATGGTAGTTGTTGTTATTACAAGTATTAACAACAATAGTTAATGAGCTAATGAAGGGGTAAGAGTGGACTTAGATCAAACCTCTTTATGCAGAGGCAATGGAATTTCTCTTCAGTGATGCCACTCATTGTTGATACCTAATGCTTTCTGCTTTCATACTCTCCTACCCAGAGTACAATGATCTAGGTAACAGTACCCAAATCAAAATAATGTAATGCAGTGTGCTTATAATTGTTTCATTACAAGCTCTCCATTTTTTCTCCAGTTGACAATGACAGTCTCTTAGAAGTCCTCAGTGCAATGTGGTTTGTGTTATTTGAAGTGTCTACTAGCACTATTAAAAATCAGCATGGTCTACTAGACCCCTCAGTTGATTAGATTCTTCAGTAAACTTCTGATTTGTCAGTGTTTTCTCTATGATACAACTAGTTCTCTCTCTTTTATTTCCAAGTACATGGAAGAACTACCTTAAAACAAAGATGCAAAACTTTTGGAGCTTTGAGCCCATATTGGAAATCTTTTGCAAACCTAAGGGCTAGTTCTTTGATGTATACTTGCATAAAACATTAATGCATTATTGGATGTAGTCATATCAAAAACAAGCCAGGTCTTGCCATTTGTAATCTCCAATAGAGTAAGGGTGTGTGTGTGTGTGTGTGTGTGTGTGTGTGTGTGTGTGTGTGTGTGTGTATTAACAAGATGACTTTGAAAAAGGGCTAATAACAGGACCAAGGAAATTGAGGTAGTGAGGCTTAGTATAAAGGTACCTAGAAAGGTTGAGAATTAGGAAAGCTGGGTTCTGCTTCAGGTTCTATTCTGTGAGGTCTTGGAGTGCAGGGGAATAAAGCTTTTCTTTTATCCTGAGTTCTTATTATGTACCAAGCATTATTTGCTGCACATGTAGAAATATTTGCTACATGCCACTATTAGCTGTGAGTTCCTGGGCTAGTCACTTAACATTTCTGAGTCTGATCCCTCATCAATCAACTGGAGACAATCAACTGGAGACAACTTACAGGCTATACTGTGTGAACTAAATGAACTATTGAATGTGATTATATATAAACTGGAAAGCCTTTAATGAAAATCAGAGTACACATTGGTTGGGAACACAGGCTCTGGCATCAGAGGACTTGATCAGAATAGATAGGATCTCAGATTTTTATCTGCATTCTTTAAGCTAATTATAGTTATTTCATCTGTGAAGTGGGAGTAAATATTGGTTCAAAATGGTAGATAGAATCCAGGAATCCTACTGCCTCCTATACAAAATCCTATGAAATGACAGAAAAGGTATTTTTAAAAACAATTATAAAACCATGCAGCATTGGAAAATAAAGACTTGTGCTACCAAAAAGCTAGAGATTTTCAAGCATTCCTGAAAGTTAGAAATCAGAGACTAAGATTGGAGGAAATATGCCCCAAAATATGAGGAGAGCACCCTGTGAAGATGAGAGCAGTTAAAAAATGTGCTCTGTGCTTAGAGAGAGAAACATGTAGCAGAGGCATGTCTGAGTAATTTGCAAACTAACTTCTGATCAGCCATCTTGTTACTCACCCACCTCAAATCCTCCATTTGCTGAAACAGTGAGAAAGGGCCCTGTGACTTGGAAGACAGGCACGATAAAAGATAACCAGAGACCTCTAAGCAGGGTAAGGCAACCCCAAGCCCAGAAAGAAAGTTCCCAGCACACTACAATGAGCATATATTTCTCCTTTCCCCTTCATTCAAGAGCACCTGTAATTAGAACCTGTATCTTCTTCCCTCAACCCTCCCCCAAAGATTTTCAAACACAAAGTGTCAATACAAATAAGAAACAAATTAGTAAATACTTGGGTAAACCAAAAGCAACATGAAAAATATGAACAAAGGTCAACAAATTATACCCCCCAAAAGTACATAAGGAAACAGAATTAATAGAACCAGTAGAATACTTCAATACTTAAATAAATGTAACATTCTAAGAGAGAATCTAGAGGATAACAGCACCATAAAACAAGAAGAGACTGTTATAAAAATGAAATATTAAAGAATGTGGAATTTAAAATTTCCAGAAAACATAAAACATGTCTCCATAGACAGCTGGAAAGCAAAAGGGACGCAGTTTCAGTGCAAAAGGAAATGAATAAAAAGGTACAGAGTGGGGATAATAATAGTGGCTCCTATTAGAGGATTAAACAAGAGAAACCATGTAAGATTGCTTAGTTCAGTGGCTACCACATAGGAAGGTTACAATAAAGAGCTACTTTATTACTATTATTATAGTTGTTATAACCATACTACATAATTCTTAGTTACTAATTTTACCACTGTTATTACATTATTTTATCACTAAAATGAGGTCTCAATTGTTGATTTCTCTGCAAGGTCCTAGATATAACACTAAGAGCTGATGACATTGAAAGGAAGATAGAGGCAGAAAGGAGCCAAGAAATAGGATGCCAGGATCCTGGGGCAAGGTGACGACACCCATTAGATAGTTTAGGTGAGGGAATGTAGGAAGCAAGGTGTGAGGACAAGAAGGAAAGGGGAATGGGAATATAAAGAGGAATTCCTCCCCTGATGTTTAGGGAGCAGCAACTACGGGGCTAATGTTGTAGGTTCATTCTGGGCTCAAAATTCTGATGGTACCAGGGGCCAGATGGAGGCCCCACGTCTGTCAGAGGCCACACAGAAGGCCAGCATTAGACTTATCCTATGGCTTCTCATTCCCTGCCCACCAAAACATCCTGTGGATTCTTTGGATCAGAGATAACCTTGAACCAGATGGGTCTCCCAGGATGGTTCTGAATTAGAACAAAAATTTCAGGCCTCTGTCCTATAGCAATTCCACAGAGTAAAAAGGTTTTATATTTTATTTCCATCAAGGTCGACAAAGCCACTCACAATTTCTTAATCAATTAAAGCTTCTATCATCTAATATGGATATTGGCACCAAAGTAATTTTCAGTTTGCTTGTGAGAAATGCTGCCAGGCTACAGACCATTTTATGCATTCACAAATCCCTAATGGGGGCAAACTAAGTGCTTTTTAACACTTACTTCTTTAAAACTATCCTTTGGGCTTCAAGTTGGTCTTTGTCCCTCAGAATTCTACCATTTACCCCTATACCTAAATAACTTTATATCAAGAGAGATATGCAGGACAGCTTGGGACCCATTTCTAGATGTTTTAGAAAGAACTCACTTAAGACAATATTATATTTCATTATCATTAAGTGTCCAATAATAAAATCAGTTTGCAGATACCATCTCCATTTCCATATATTATTTATACAAGCTTGAGGTTTGTAATTTCAAGACCAAAAATGTTGATATAAATTTGCATATTATTGAAATGTCATAATTTATTGATGAAGAACACAAATAATAGAGGTGATGCTTATAGCAGTTTGGAGGCTAATGTATAATTTACAACACTCAACGACATCACGAACAAGACTGAAAATTGCATGTTAGGCCCTGCCTGAGAAAATACTAACTATAAAACTAATGCATTTGAGCTTTATTTTTTGTAACAAGGACAATTTGTTTGTGGGAAACTGATAAGACTATTGGCTTTCAATCTGTGAGTGTACAAAGAAGCATCAATTGGCCTGAAGAGAAAAGACAGGCACAGTCATCTTCTTGCCTACCTGCCTCTCAGTCCTCCAGCTATACCAGCCTTTCATTAACATCTGCATGTAGAAAGGATATCAATAAAAGATTGTGTTTAAAGCCTTATAATTGATGGGGCTAATTTTTGTATCAACAATGTTACTCAAAACTAGAAAAATTTACAATTTGAAATAATTTATTTAGAATCAAGATATTATAATAAGAATTGCTGCAATTATTGTATCCAAGGTTTATGTCTTAGGGGGAAATCCAATTCAAAGTTTACCCAACATACCAGCTTCCAGATCCCAGGATAACAGACTGTGTTGGAAACTGTTGGAAGTCTTCCCAATTCTTACTCCCACACCCTACTTTCTGATAAAACTTTGATTCAATTTGACTACCCAGTTTAAGATGTCAGTCCTGTTGGTATCCTAACAAACACCTCCATGGATACACAGTGCTTTAGCTTAAAGCAGTCATTAAGGGCCAGGATTGCAAGTCTGGTGCTAGATTGGTAGGAGAGATCATCTGTGGCTGGTACTCTTCCAATCAAAGTACCTAGACCGACTTGGATTTCAATTATTTGCAGGGTCTGCCCAGACATGAATATAAAATGTTAATCATAATAGTATTATTCAAGATGCAAAGAAAGAAAAGCCCCATTCACTTTCACTTAAATAATAAGGAAATTATCTCACATAATGCAAACCCACAAGGAGAAAAGATTTCATGTTTGGGTAATTCACTAGCCATACCATATCCCCCTGGGCTAAATTCCTTTTATCCGTCTCCTCTATAATCTGGTGTTGACTTGTTCCTAAGGCTGGTTCCTCTCCTCCTCGTTAGATATGTGCTCCTAGCAATGAGAACTACATACGTCCTTATTCATGTCTCGCATAAGAAAGAAAACCCCTGCCCCAACTATGCAATAAAAATCCTTCCTGTGGTCTGAAACTAGGTCACATGACCAGCTAACTAGACTTATTACAGTCATTACAGGAGAATCTGATCCTGCCTAGCTTAGAAATTCAAGACTGTCTCTGGACCTTGGGATGTGTTTAGCTTCCCTTCAGTCTCCTGGGCTGCCTGGGGGAGGGGTGGATACCTGAACAAATCCAGGTTCTGTTTGGAAGAAGGAAGGAGGGGTGAAAGCTTGGTAGGGAATCATCAGTATACATGATCTAAGGATGACAATTCTTCAAATTGTAAATTAGCATAAATAACCTCTTTTACGGAATTTTGAGTTAAGAGAAAGAAAATCACTTTCTTTTTATAAACAATCATGTGGTATAAATAATACAAATATGAATACTTCAGTGTTATTTTTCCTTTGGATCAAATGAGTTATATCATGATGAATTGACAAATCAAGGAAAAATTCTTCTTTTTCATGTTTAGTAATGTACTTTTGGGAACCTATGACAATCTACAAACCCTCAGATTGAACAATTTATTTCTCAGAAAATTCATTTGAATTTTCCCTTTGAAACCTTCCAAATTCCTATCTAGGCAGCACTAATTTAGAGGGAACTCTTCCTTCCCACCTACTTATATAAAAGTTGATGGTGATTCACTGAAATCCTGCTATGCTGATCATGGTGATTAAGGAGGGAGTGGAGTGCTGGGAAGTGGGCATTTTCTCAAGATTAAAAAAAAAAGTAGATAATGAAAGGCAAAGTGCTTATGCATCTTAAAAGTCTCCCAGCATATTTGCAGTATTCAGTGCTATTCCTCTCTGTATGGAGAAGGTAAAGAAATGCTAACTCTGGAATGCCTGGTATTCCATGATTTGGGATATTTGGAATCAATTCTATTTCCACTGTCAAGCATAGGTGTGCTCTGTTCAGTCACAGCCTGCTTGGTGGGCACAGCAGTGAGGGGTGCGTTTCCAAATATGTGAAGTAATTCAAGGGGTATAAGTTTCATGGAAAAGAAGTCATTTTCTAAGTAAATACAATCAAACAAACATCTAAGATGGGCTAGAGATGCAACGGCTGTATTCAAATGTTACTGTGTTTATTCCATGACTAATAAACATAGAAAGGAAATGAAAAACCTTGACAGATCTTAATGGGGCTCCTGAGTAGGACAGCTCCCGGCTGTGATGTTCTCACTTACCCACGAAGCCAACTCTAACTTTTTGTGTGCAGGGAAGAAAATAGCTCCTTTGAGGCAGATGCGGCAGGGTTACTATACCCTACGGTGATACCCTCGCAAAAGCTTCTCTGCCACAGTAATGACAAGCTCACATGATATGACAAGAGGCTGGAAACATTTCTTTGGAGTTTGTTAACTGTTCAGAAGCCCTTCTGCAGAGATCCTCCTGGGTCCTCAGTCATATGATGTAAAACCGAGGAGGGGATATAATCCTTTTAACATGTAGGTTAATACAATTTTATGGAGGATTTTGCTGTTGTTTAGTTGTTTGGTTTTTTTTTTTAAAGGACATCCAGAGAAAACAGTTTACTTCTCCAGGACATTTCTCTTAAGTACCTTTTGCATATATTATACAAAAACATTATTCATTTAGGAAGGGTGTCTGTATATATGCCTTACTAAAATGAGTCTCCCTTATATTACATGTCATAATTGGACATTTACCTGATCAAAACTTGGTTTTAACATCTCAGAATCTGGTTTAAAACGAACCCCTCCCCCATTGATACATCACCCTGACTCTTCTTTCTTGTTAATCTTCTAGAAAAAGCAGAACTCAGTACTTATTCTTTCCTTAAGCCACAGAGTTCTGTGTTCATACTTTCCACTTGTTCCCTCATTACTTTTCCATCCTTAATTTACAGGAGCCATGTCATAAGTACCTAAGGAGGACTTAGCCCTCCTTCTTATCTTTTATCTCCTGGATTCTGTGTCTGTTTCCGCTGGCTCTCCTCTCCTCCCACTATTTCCTTTTTACTGGTCTCTGAGGGTTCCTCTTCCTTGGCCTGCACCATGTTCCACAGGATTTTCTTCTTCGCCTTCTGTTTCTCCATGTTTTCACATTCCTCCTGATGGATCATCTTGCCCACATTCATGCCTCTAACAATCACATCAATTCTTCCAGCTCCACTGAGTCACAGATCCTAATGTGAAGCTCTCCACTAGACACCTCTACTTCATGTCCCTTGGGTGTGTCAAATTTAAGACAGCCAAATCTGAACTTGATATTTCCCCTCAAATTTGCCCTTCCCTAATTCAGAGATTAAAACTGCTATTTTCATAATCACTGAGTGACTAGAAACTTCAGCATCATCCTCCCTTTCCTCAACTCCCAATTCCAAGGCCTGAAGATTAGATCTGCTATACATCTTCCATATCCTCCCCTCTGTATTTCATCATCTGTACTCAGGTTCTTACCACTCATCTAAATTTTGCAGTAATCTTATAACTTTTGTCCTAATTTGAGATCCACCTAAAAATGTAATTCATTCTCTACATTTTCGACACTGTGGCCAGAGTGACCTTTCTAAAATCCTTTTTAAGGATTTCCTTAAAAATCTTTAAATCCTTTTGTTTTTTTATAGAAATAATTTTCTTCATAGTTTTCAAAGTTAAGTTCTTTATAATTCTTCACACTTTTCAAAGTTAAATTCAAAGTCCTATTAAGCGTAAAAGGTCCTTCTTGAACTGTTTATTGAATACTAATCTCCCTTCTCTGATCACCAAAGACTCTTTACTTTTTCTAGGCACAATTAAATAGTTGTAATTCCCAACTATGCTTCCATTTATTCATACATGTAGATCCCTATGGATGGAATAAAATTCTCCTTGACATATTGAACTCATTGAACCTTTAAAACTCAGCTCAAGTGTCACCTCCCCTGGGAAGCTGTTTTGGATTCCTCATTCTGATTTATATTCTTCTCCTCTGAGTCATCTTGGTTTACTTTCCACTTTCCTTTTACTACTTAACAGTGATTTTTATTAACTCATGAACTCATGAAGGACAGGGACTGTCAATCACCTTTTTGTCAACAGCTCTTGGTATTCAATACATGTTTGCTTAATGAATGAATGAATGAATAAACCCAGGTGCTCTGAGGAAGACAAAAGACATTTCTGCGTTATTCTCTGTCCTAGATAATTTAAAAAAAATTTAATACTGAGTCAAGAAATTAGAAGACAATTTAAAAATGGAAGGGCATATAATTAAATATGGAAAGTTGGTATGGGCCACTTGTGTAGCAAAATAATATTATGAAATCCACTGCATTTTTCCTCTTCTTACTTAATTAAAAAAAAAATTGGTCTTTCTAACAGTAAACTAAAGAAGATTGAAGTTTTGTGCTTTAGGGAAGGGAGGACACAAAGGCAACATCAAGAACAAAAAGTGCAATTCTTGGCTTTGAGTTCCAAAATAGGTCCTTGAAATTAGAGTCAACAGTTTTGAAAGCCAAAGAGCTTTTGATTCACAAGAGCTGGGCCTTTTGAGAGGAAAAAATATATATTTGTAAGTTGCAGTAGAGTCTGGAAGACTTAAAATGTATAAGTTACATCAAGAATATAATAGTAGGGAAAGCTACAGACCTGATGCAAAAGGACAGAAAGAAGAAATGAACACCTTTCTTGGGATAAAGGGTGGGGCTTAGAGAGAGACAGGCAGAAGAGAGGAGAGAAGCTAGACATGACTATGGGATGCCTGTTCTCTGTCACCCATCCAAGGCTGAACTCTTTCAGAATTACATGACAAGATAAGTTGGTAGAGCCTGGGAAGCCTGTGCATATCAGAAAATTCCCACCCTATCATGCCATCTGTGAGATAGTGTCCATGCAGATGGATCTGAGGTCAGGTTAAAGGATTTGAATTACCCCAGCAAGAGGTAGGGAGACCAGCTGAGAGATTTCAGAGCCCTTTGTGGAAGGTCCACACGTACTGAGAGGGCTATCAGACTAGAAGTCACGGGAGGACCATGAATATCAGAGGAGGCCAACACAACAATACAGACCAAATGAAACCCCCAGAGTTCAGTGAGGAAAGAGGAGGCCTGCAGACCAATACCTTCCTTGGAACTCAGATCATCCATCACCTAAGAGAAAGAGAAGAAAAGGATGGAAAGGAAACTTGAATCAATAACCATGCTCACTGTTAATCAGCATTTGTATCATTAAAGCACATGCTCTTTCTAAGATCTTTCTCTATATCTCCTTGTTTGATTTGAGTTTGCTTGTTCAATGCTTCCCATATATTCTTTTGGATATTAGCACTCTACTCGGTTTACATGGCTGCCTCTGCTACTAGTCTTTCTTAAAGGCAGAGACTCCTATCTTTGTATCCCCACTATTTACTATCACACAGCAATTTGTCAACAAATATTTATGGAATAAAAAAAAAAGAAAGAATATATTGATCTGGAATATGGATAGTGGTTTGAATTAGTGATGTAGATTTCATGATGGCATATAGACAGGAGTAGATGCTATGGGAGTGGATGAAACTGCTGACAGATTATGCATAGAGTAAGAAGAGAAGACAGCTTATCATAGAACCCTGAGGAACACCAACTCTTAGGGGTAAACAAAGAAAGAAGAGCCCATGAAAGAATGGTTGGTGAGAGAAAAGGAAATCAGGAAGGGCATTATCCTGGAAGCCCAGGCAGAGAAAAATCCAAGAAGGGAGTATTCAACAGAGCCAAATAACAACTGGAAATCAATTAAAATAAAGGCAAAGAAATACCTATTGGATTTGATAATTAGGAGGCCATTGGTGACTTTTTCCAGTGACATTTTGGTGGCATCATGGGAGGAAATATATTCAGAGTCAATTTTGTAGCTCAAATTTTTCCTATAGGTGGTTACTGCACTGATATCTGGGAAATATGAGGCACCAACTTCAGCTTCCTGTTTAAAAGATGTTCTCTAATCCCACTTCAGCTGGGGACTTTGTTCTTTAGGAGTCTATTGGGGTTTCATTAATAATGCTTTTATATCCACATGGCTCTTTGATCTATTTTCAATGGTTAGAATTTAGAGAGGTCAGGTATATGATTATAACCTTCAAACCTCCCACAAGGTCAACTCCTTACTGAAAGTTATAAAGCCTAACCCAGAATTACTCAGAGCTCAAATAAACAGAGGGGTGGTTAAGTCACTCAAGGGAAACATATTAAGGTCAATTACAGCTCAATATGAGTAGGTTTATCAGATTTCTTTCCCCTGTGAACAAATAAGCAAGAAGTAGAACTTGTTCCAAAGTGTGGGGATAATGGTGGGGGTGTACCTGGAGGTTGATGGAGAGCAGAGAAGCCAGGAACACAGATAACCTGTGCCTATTTCCCTGAGTGTTAGTTAATCAAGTCTGGACATGTTTCTTGCATTTAAACTATTTGATTTATACAAATACAATTCAACAAATATTTCTTCAGTACTGTTATCTGTCAGGCACTATTTTAGGAACTGAGAAAATAAAAAATAAAAATAAACAGGATGGCATCTGTCCTCAAGGAGTTCACAGACTAGTAGCTAAGAAAACTTACAAAATTACCATATGATTTTAAAGGTATTATAAGAGTGGTACCTACAAAGTGGGATGGAGACACAGAGAAAGCACTGCCATTAGCCTGGGAGGGAGGTACAAACGGGAATGCTGCAGGTTGATAAGAACAGAGTGCAAACAAAGCAGAGGGGAGAAAAATCTTTTGTTTTCTAGAAAAATCTATAGAATTATATGTTCTAAACATTGTAGGGCAACAAGTTCTGGGCTATTAAAACCTATTGAGAGAGGGAATTATTCCTGTAATTACCTCTAACTTCATGGCCTTATAATTCATTTTAAGACCTCTCCTTTCTCTTTTTTCACAGAGGAAAAAAGTGAGAACAGATAGTTAACATGGTATTTACATTTCTGTTAGAAGTGTCTCCCAACAATTCTGTTATCTTCCAGAAAACAAAACAAAAAACTCCCCGAATCACTTTATCCCAATGCACACCCATTCATCATTTAGTCTTTTTGTTTTAAAATGAATTCTAGGGCTTCCCTGGTGGCGCAGTGGTTGGGAGTCCGCCTGCCGATGCAGGGGACGCGGGTTCAAGCCCCGATCCAGGAGGGTCCCGCATGCCGCGGAGCGGCTGGGCCCGTGAGTCATGGCCGCTGGGCCTGCGCGTCCGGAGCCTGTGCTCCGCGGCGGGAGAGGCCACAGCAGTGAGAGGCCCGCGTGCCGCAAAAAAAAAAAAGAATTCTCATCTACCTGTAGTGAAAGGCTCCCAAGGGGCTTTAGCTCCAGTGAACATGAAACAGTTTTACCTGATGGGCTTAAGGGATGGAAGAAGATGTACAAGAAATCAGCAAGAACATTCTTTGATAAAACTAGTCCTAATCAAAATTCTTAAGATTTGGAAAGGTCATCATGTTTGTCTTACTGCCAGGGGACTCTCTTATTTCCTGTTTCAACTAAGTAACTTAGGAATGGTTATTTCCACGGTATGTCTCCCCATGCTAGGCACTAAATCTCAATTTACCCCAAACTGTGTTTCCAAGAGGGTTCAATAAGCACCCAAAGTCTTTAGCAGAATTAAAGTTCTTACAGTTTTCCTGAGGTACATTACCAGCTTGCTTTTGTTTCTATTACATCTTCCCTTGATGAAATATAATTTTAGATATATATATATATATTTCTTACAATATACTAAATTGGTAATTACTATGGAATCTGTATTCAAAAATTCACAAAAATATTGAGAGATAGAGAATAAAAAGTGAGTATGAGATAACTTTCGAAATAGAAAGGACTATAAGGAATATTTATTGGTAAGGCAAGACTAAGGTTCTATGGCTTTCCCAAGGTCAAGTAGCTATTTACCAGCGGAGCTGCGAAGAGCCAGCTGAAGGAACCAGGTCCCCTGCCAGCCACATCATAGGTAGGGATGCCTACTACACAATGCTCAGGGCAGCATTCACACAGAATGGCAACAACACACCCTGAATGTACAGCAGGGACCAGGCCTGGAACCAACCCCAGTGGGGACTTGGATGAGTCCTGTAACACAGCGGCCTCAGAGCCACCAGAAATCCATCAATTATTTCATTATTATGTTTAAGATGCCTTGCTAAAAAAAAAAATCAAGGTGGGAGGTATTCTGCCAGTCTGGTTCCTCAAGAGAACCAGGGTTGGTTTCCTCAAGAGAAGTGGGAGGTCTTGAGGTTTACCAGTACACCTCCCCGTAATAACTCTTATGATTTAAAAGTGTTTTTCTCACTGCTGTTCTGCTCAGTATCAGTGGCTTTCGGAAAGATCCTACTGAGTCATACTTGTATGATTTATGTAGCGTAAGCCTTCTAAATGGTTTGATAAAGCAGAATAGAAAATAAAGGCAGCCTTCCTCCTCCACCCACATTAAAAAATAATCCACAAGTTTTAGGAAAAATCCCAGCTCTAGCTAAAATCCTTGAAGACCTGTGAGGACTCCGGGTTTTCCTCCCCCACCATTACCCAGGAATTTGTGCAGCAGTGGCTTGAAGAATTTAAATTTGAGGCAGCCATCCTCATTTATGCTGTTGTTTGAGTGACATGGTTCATACTACACACCCCACTGGCTGCCCCCACCAAACATAACATATAACGGTTGTTTTTATAAAGAGTTTGGAGATTTATGTAGCTAAAGGAGGTAATAAAGTGTAACAAAATCATAATATTAAATGTTAGCTCATTATCTGAAGCCTTGGTCCACCTCAAGGAGGACATCAGCAGGGGGCAGGAACAATGAAGATGAAGATGATACAAATCATTAAAGAAAACCATTTGCTGCCTCAAGTGCATAATAAAGCCGATCCAGCCTGCTGTAGCCCTACATTCACAGTAAACCTAGTGAATTTTCTGCTGAATGAATGCAATGGCATTCAGACCAATGTAATGCATTGTCTTTGGTGTGAGGTCCATTACAAGAAAAAGGATGTGGGATCTATGGGGTTTCTGCTGTTGATATTTTGTGATTTTTAGCAGAGGGTTTATGTTTTAACTTGGACCCAGTGGGTGCAGTTTATTAGGATAACTTCCTCCATTAACTGTCAGTCCTCAATATCTAAATGTTTTTGTGAACACAGCGTCCAGATTTGACCTCAGAGGCAGCAGGTGGTGGAGAGGAGGCATGCCATCTGCTTGTGTTGAGTGCCTTACCACAGACGCACAGGCAATCAGTGCGCTCATCTTCCATTCTGGAGACTTTGGGGCCAGCCAGACTATCTGAAGATAATATGCCCTCTTATATGCACCGTTCAGCCTGAATGGTAGCCTTCTGGGTATCTCTCCTGATTCCCCACCCAAATCCTTTTCCCCCTTAAGGAGTCTGTCCTCCCAGGACATCCATTATGGGGTAAGCATAAGAGGTGCCCCTGTGCCCCTCTGGACTAGCCTTGCCTTCCACCATGGCATATTAGCCAAATGGGTTTCAAATTGTTTTCACTGGTCTTGCCCCACAATTCTCCATCTAGGTGCTTGGCCATCTCCATTCTGCAAATGCCAGGCACATGTGCAGCAGAGACCTAACAAACTCTACCACGAGCCCTATGAAACAGTTGGCTCTTTTTGTCAATTCTGTTGGGCAAATACCAAATGGAGCACGGAGCTTCTTTTTTATGAAGCAAAGACCCTTGCACACAGTTCTTTCCTCCTCTGGTAAGACCTCCTCTCTCCTCTCTGTTCCTCTCCATCCTTCCATCTCCAAACACTTCCCAGGACCATGCCCACCCAGCCCCCAGGGCCAGCCTCTCAGGAGTTCTCCCAGCCTTACTCAGCAGCAAGAACCACTGGGAACTCCGTTCTCCGTTTTCTGCTGAATTCTTATTGTGCAGCAAGGACACACTACTTGGTTGGCTAATTTTCTTTTTCTATGTAGACACCTTGAGTTCAGTGTGCTAAAACTCTCTGGAAAATGGGACCTTGTCTAATTTGTCATTCTCTCTCCCTATAGAATACTGCACAAAGACTTCAAAGAACAGAACAGTATTTGTCTATTGATTAATATAGAGAACAAAACCATGATAACAGTCCTCAATCTCGCTTTGAAAAGAGCAAATGTGATCCTCAATTCTAGTTTTGCCCAGGTTTATATTTTAGAGATGAGCCTCTGGCTAGAAGCCAAAGAGCACATTTCTCCAGGGATCACTAGAAGATGGCTTATAAAACTGAACAGCAGGTTTTTTGAGTGAGGGAGTAAGAAAACGAAGGACGGAGGGAAGGAGAGAGGGAGGGAGGGAAGGGAGGAAGGAGGGAGGGAGGGAAGGGAGGAAGGAGGGAGGGAGGGAGGGAAGGGAGGAAGGAGGGAGGGAGGGAAGACAGGGAGGGAAGGAGGGAGGAAAGACTACAACATAGCATGGGCCTGCAGAGCTAGAACTTCAACTTAATGCTTCCAATATTTTTTCATATATCAGAAATTCACTGTTCAATGGAAACTTATGGTGTGAATCTTTCTTTCTTTCACTTTGTTGTTGTTGCTGTGTGGATGGTAGGGATAGAGAAGAGAGAGGATCTGGTGGTAAGGGTGGAGGATGGGGAAGGTAGGAGAAGAAGAAGGGGAAATGACTGTTTTCAAAAAGATTTGCAGTAGATAGGGGGTTTTCCCCTCCCTTTTCCTTTACTTTTTATATTTTGCTATTAAAAGATGCATCTTACAACATCCCTATTTTCCAGCAGTTATGTCCTTTGATGGAAACATGTTCTGATGTTTATAGTCATTAAGTCTGTCAGTGGGTAAATTCAGTGTTCAATTTAGAGACAAAGCCATGAGACCAAACCCACCACTTTTTATTGGAAATGTCAGAACTAAGGAAGAGAGGCAATTCATTAATTTTAAGCCTATATGGAGCAGTTTGCTCTTTTTTGTCTGTTCGGTATTATGCCAGAGCAGAACTGCTGTGTGTACCTCTGCTACTAGAACGGGCCAAGCATCCCGGGAGCTTGCTAATCAATTTTAGTGAGAGTCAACAGAGCCCCAAGACATAGTTAAGAAACTCAAGGTTTTCAGTGATGATAGCTGAAAAGGAAAACAAATGACAGGGCCTACTCTTCTCTGTTTCCACACTGCTGGGAGGAGGACAAATAATGTTTCCTGGCGACAGAATGTGATGTACCAGTGACTTCTCTCCAACCCAACGTCAGCTCTCAGGCCAGCCCTCTGTTCACTGAAAGGCACTTATGTTCCTACATAACGGTGCTCACGATTAAAGGGCACTGGATCACTTCAGACATTTCACAGTACTAAATACACTGTTAGGCAGAACTGAAATTGAGGTGACCTCTACAATTCCCAGCTCGGAAATATATTAGCCACTGAATAATTACCTCACATCCTAGACACATTTTGGTATCTTTTAGCCTGGCACTGGAAACGGAAGGCAAAAAGGGAACAAGCAAATACAGAGGGAGCATTTGTTGAGTTCAGCATGGTGCCGAGTCGTTTACCAGTTTATTTAATCCTCGCCAAATCCCACTGAAAGATGAGTTTTTATGCTTCTTTTACAGAAGTGGAAACTGAGGGTCAGAGGGGTAGAAGAACTTTGTAACCCTACAAGAAAGTGGTGTGGCCAGAAAAGATGCCTGAAAAGCATCCCTCCAGGGAAATCTGTTCGTTAATAGGCAAAAGAGAAATCTGATCAGTATATTTTTTCTTCTTTTCTTACTTCCATTTTCTTTCTGGCTACATGAAGAACAATGATACCTACTTCAAGCATTTGTTACAAGGCATAAATGAAATAGCTCGTGCTATCTCTATGTTTGTAGTTCCCTCTGCCTGACGTTTTTGCATAGTTGACTCCTTCTCTTCTTTCTTGTCTCAGCTTAAATGTCATTGTCTCCAAGAAGCCCTCCCAGGTTACCCATCTAAAGCATCCTCAACCTCTTGACTTGCTATCACATTTCCTCTTATCATCTTCATAGCACCTATCACAATTTGTAATGATCTCATTATTATCCATCTTCCCACAGAATGAAGCCTCCTTGGAAAAAGGACTGTTTCTATGTTGCTTATGCTCTATGCCTAGTGCTTAGCACAGTGCCTGGCATGCAGTTGCTGCTCAAAAATACTGGTTGAGTGAGAGCATGAATGAATAATAAATCACCTAGACATTTAGAGCTACTAAATACACAGAAGTTCCCTTCTATTTCCTCTGACAGTTTCTGGGTTCACTTCCGTTTGACCTCATTTTTCATCGTGGTGACCAGTGATCCTGAACCATGTTACACTGAGATCCAGCTGAAGCAGGAGAGGAACGCTAGCTTTGCTCCGGCTCTGTAGCAAAAGGACTTGGGCTGTTTTTCTCTTGTTATGTAAAAGAGGCCTTTCTATTTGGGGCCTGAGTGGAGAAAGTGTAAGTGGGTAGAAATTGAAGATCTGGTAACTCCTGTGTCTATAGAGGGGTTGAGAGACTTAATGATGGGAGGGAAGAAATGGCTCCTATTCCACAAAGAAACTTGCCCTGACGGTCCTGCATCTTCCTTAGAAAGCTTCTGAAATGCTTCTCCATGGTGCCAGTCTGCCCTTAGCTTGCAGGTCATAGCAACAGTCAAAAGCCTTCCTTGGATCCTGAACTTCTAAACTTAGGTTCTTCCCTCAAGACTTGGATCTATCCAGATCTCGGATGGGGAAGGGAGGGTTGCCTGTTCTCGGACTAAGGAGTGGGAGGAGGCCCTCATGTGTTTTCAGCTGGGCTCTGCAAATTCAAAGTCAAGTGGGGGTGAAAATGGATGGTCTGACCACCTCATTAAAGTGTCTGCCAAATTTTAAGCAAGAAGGCTTTCTCCATGAAAGTCATCTTCTCTTTTACTTAGGTAACCTTTCAATAATTACAGCACAAAGCATTGCTCAGATGTTCCTGGTCCCTCTGAAGCTTTCCCTGGCTTTCCCAGGCACGTAGAAGAGCTCTCTGATTTCCCACACCAACATCTCTGAGCCTTTTACAGGACTGACTTAACTTGTGTAATACTCACATTCTTATGTGTCTTGGACTAGTTTATGGTTCCATGGAGGTAATGTGTTTCATACATTTTTGCATCCTTCAATCAAGATCCCAGTATCTTGTCAGATGCTAGGAATATAGCAAGTGCACAATATATAGTTGTAGGATATATATTTGAATCGTAGAATTTTGGAGCTAAAAGGGATGCCAACTAGTGGTTTGGTATTTTACAAAGCCCAAAGAAAGATGAAGTTATTGCCCCAGGTAGCTACAAAGTAGCAGATGGGAGATACTCTAATAAATATTATTTATTACTTGGAACTAAGTCAGCATGATAAAGACTTCCCAAAAGTTTTAAAATCTAAAGCAATTCGAAATACTTTCTATCAAATTTTAATGTTTAGATTAAAAAAAAACTTTCACAGGGTTTCAAAAGATCATGTTTTATACTTCTGAGAATTTGTCAAATAATGATTGTCCTATAAATAATTGTTAGTTTTTCTATAATCCTTGAAAATACCTGCTTGATAAATACTAATTTGGGTTAATATTCACTACTTCATATTTACATATGTTGATAAAATGTTGACCAGATACTAGGTGTATAGACTATATTAGGTAAAATTTGAAGTGGGATCACTTCTAGTTTTAAAATGCTATGCATCTATGAGCTCTTCTATGTTGATTCCATCTTTAATGAGCTTTTATTGGCTGCTTAAAATATTCCAAACTTTATGTGCCGGACACTGTACAAGTTACTGGGGAAATAAATAATACACTTTAATAAATAAGACAGACAATCCCAGTCCTCAAATTACTCACAGTCTAATAGCAGAGTCAGGCATCAAAACAAAAAAAATATTTTAATGAGTGCAGTTGTACAATGGAGGCATGTACCTAATACTGTGAGAACACAGAGAAGGAAATAATAACCTGCCTGGGAGGAGTTAGAGAATGCTGTCTTCTAAATAACCTTTTAAATAAATTGGAGTTGGAAGTTGAGGATCAAGAACTTATCATAAATTAACTCAGAGTAA
Organism: Physeter macrocephalus; assembly: GCF_002837175.3. Lineage (NCBI taxonomy): Eukaryota > Metazoa > Chordata > Mammalia > Artiodactyla > Physeteridae > Physeter > Physeter macrocephalus. The sequence continues at coordinate 47,186,990 of NC_041233.1, forward strand.
ATGAAAATATTTGTCCTGCTGAGAAAAAAAATAGACGAGAGGAAAGCCTGCAAAAATCAAGGTAGTATCTCAAGGTGATGAAACAATTTATTATATTCTTAATCTCCAGGTAGTGTGGTCTTGAATTATAGGGACTTTATTTAAAAGTACATGATGGATTTAATGGTATTAAATGATTAAGTCAAAGTAAATACTTGCCACTTGTATTTTCTTTTCTTGATAGATGGGAAACCATATTGCCTATATTTAGGTTTTTCTTGTTTGATGTAACTAATCAAAGAATTAACCTTTTCTTAAATAGACAGTGTTACGGGTTGAATTTACATGTTGAAATTCTAAGCATCAGTACCTCACAGTGTAACCTTATTTAGAAATAGGGTTGTTGCAGATGTAATTTATTAAGATGATATCATACTGGAATAGGGTGGACCCTTAATCCAATATGACTGGGGTCCTTTGATAAAAAAGGGGAAATTTGGACACAGACATGCACACAGGAGAATGCCATGTGAAGATGAAGGCAGAGATTGGGGTGATGTTTCTATAAGCAAAGGAATACCAAGGATTGTCAGCAAACCACCATAAGCTAGGTGTTATGAACTGAATGTTTTTGTCCCTCCTCCTGCATCCAAAATTCATTTGTTGAAATCCTAACATCCAAGGTGATAGTACAGTATTAGGAGGTGAGGCCTTTGGGACCTCGAAGAGATCGCCTTGACCCTTCTACCATGTGAGAAGGCAGCCATCGTTTATGAACCAGTAAGTAGGCTCTCACCAGACACTGAATCTTCCAGTGTCTTGATCTTGGACTTTCCAGCCTCCAGAAGTATGAGAAACAAATTTCTGTTGTTTATTAGCCACCCAGTCTATGGTATTTTGTTATAGCAGCCCAAAGAACTAAGACACTAGGGAAGAGGCATGGAATAAACTCTTCCTCACAACCCTCAGAAGGAAACAACCCTGCTGACACCTCAGTCTTGGACTTTTAGCCTCCAGAACTGTGAGACAATAAATTTCTCTTATTTAAGCAACTCCGTTTGTGGTAATTTGCTATAGTAGCTGTAACAAACTAATACAGACTATAAATTCTTTCTAGGGACATGGTGAAGGACAATAGAAAATTTAAACTGAATTCTATACAATACTGGAACATTAACTCAATTGAGAAAAAAATCTAAAGGAGTTAAGAAAGTACTACTCCTTTTCCAGTTTTTCTATCTAGTAACTCCCTAAAAGCATTCAAATATATAACATATACTTTTTTTAAATTTTAATTTTAGGTCAGTCTAGCATTTGGCTAGAAAATTAAATACAGTTTTTATATCGCTTCCTGCTAGGTTCTTGGAAAGCTACTCTTGTGGTTGTGTGTGTGTTATTCTTTGGAAACTTAAATCTGTGAGGGCTTTGAGCTCTCAAAATAATTGGCTTTTACCAAGTAAATTTTTCTTTAACTTTTCCTCCTAAGGTACAATATTGACCATTATTTCAAACAAATAAACTTTGAGGATGTGGAACAATAGAAAGAGCACTGAACTGGCTGTCTGGAGACCAAGTGTCTAGCCTCAGTTTTGGCCCTAGCAAACTGTGTGGCATTGGACCAGTGCTTACTTTTCAAATAGCTATCAGATCAAGAAAAACTTGGGTCAGAGTTGCTTTTGATATTGGCCATGACCCACAGTTTGCAAAAATTTCAATTGGAAGTGGATATGCTTCAAAACGAGAAAGAACTAACAGAAAGCTCATAAGAAAGGCACTGCAAATCGATATCATCAGCAAGGAAAATAAATGATGGCGAGAAAAATATCCCTTTATTTTCTTCATTTTAACCAAAGAATCCCTGCTTATCATTTCCCCCTCCTCAGTGTACAAAGGCAACCTTAAAATATGAGTTAACAAAAGCAAACGATTCAAAGCTAGTATTTTGTTGTCTTTAAAGTTACAGCAGTATCAAATGATTTTATAGCCCACTGGGGCCAGAAAAATCACTTGGAAGCAGAGTGTACCTAAGTGAGCAAGTTGTACTACATAAAGTGGCAAATGATCTTAGACAATTACAGAAACCTTTATATATCAATCAGTACCCTGGAGACAGCCGATAATGTTGGCATAAACTGCTAAAACTGTCAGCAATAAGATGTGAGGAAAACCCAAACCAGAACTTTTAACAAATTATGAGGTTCTGAAAAAGAGCAGAAACCTCTGTGGTAATGGCTAACATTAACAATACAGCTGCCTCTTCAAGATCCCCAAGTCATAAAACACTTAACAGTGAGGAACTGAAAGAAAAACATGTGCACACTACAAGGAAACCAAGATCAGGAGAAACTGCCTTCATATGGGAGTATGGTGGCTGCCAAACAAAATGTTGGAGACTGGCAGTCCCTGATACAGACTCAAGCATAACACATTCATAGGTAAAGGCCACAAGTGGGCCTCATCATCTCATCCACATAGCATGGTACCTAAAGGTGGTTCAAACTGGGATGTCTGGGTTTGAACCACTAGCTGCAATGACATGAGCAAGTAGCTCAGTTTCTTTATATGTCAAATATGGATGATAGCAGCAGTGAAATATTATATAATACCTATATAATCCATCATATAGGCTGTTGAGAAGATCAGATTAGTTTATGTAGGTAAATCACCTCGAAGAGTGCCTGGTAATTGAATATCCAATAAATGTTAGCTTTACTACTTCTGCTCCTATTGCTACTACTAGACAATGTCCTTGTCAAATAAAACAAGACCATTTTTTTTCCAAATATTTAGATAAAACCAAAAGTATTACAGAATAATGGCAAATAAACTCAAGAGTTGTTATTTAGGTTCAAGTCCCTATGCTTCCACTTTGTTCATGTATTAATTTTGATTTATACAACAAATATTTATTGAACATGGTGCTAGGGCAGTGTGCTACATACTTGGGTTCCAACAATGAATAAGATACATAGTCTCTAAACCCAAAGGCATCACAGCCTAGTAGGAGAGTAGACAGACAGAATTCTGAAGAGTTATGTTTGAGCCAAGTGGAGCATACAGAGGGAGTACAAAGAGTGAGGAGGGAGGAACACTTGGTCCAGATTGAGTGGGTGGGGTGATGGTCAGTTGTCATTTCCTAGAGGTGACATCTGAAATAAAATGTGAGGCAATACTGTTTTAGTTAGAATAAAGATGGCCAATCAAATTGGGTAATACCCAGAACACCTTGGTTTCCCTAGTATCACTGACAAAGAGCCTAATGTATGTTTTATTAAAATTAATTAATTAATTAATTAATTAATTATTTTTGGTTGTGTTGGGTCTTCGTTGCTGTGGGCAGACTCTCTCTAGTTGCAGCGTGTGGGCTTCTCATTGTGGTGGCTTCTCTTGTTGCGGAGCGCAGGCTCTAGGCGTGTGGGCTTCAGTAGTTGTGGCACACGGGCTCAGTAGTTGTGGCTCACAGGCTCTAGAGCTCAGGCTCAGTAGTTATGGCTCACAGGCTTAGCTGCTCCGTGGCATGTGGGATCTTCCCAGACCAGTGCACAAACCTGTGTGCCCTGCATTGGCAGGCGGATTCTTAACCACTGCGCCACCAGGGAAGTCCCTAATGTATGTTTCTAAAGTTAATGCCTACTTTTGTTTTTTCTTCTATTGGTGGTTGCTTATGGGATCTTTATGTGTCATGATTTTATATTTGCTCTTTCAAAGGAAATATTACTTTTAATGATTACAGCATATATTAGTAAAGAGTAATTTGCTTCAATCATACTTATGTAAGGTCTTTTTGGATGCATGAAATCCTATAGGGCCTCGGGTTGACCACTACTGACCAATAAATCAGAAAATTTTCTAGACTTAGAGCCCTAGGGCAGAGCTACTCTAGGCACCAGTGTATAACTGGGTTTTTGCTATGCCACAGTCAGGCAGGAGGTAAAAGTGATGACGCTTGCATCCACTGTGAAAGGGAGAGAAAAAAGATAGGGAAAAGGAAACACTATGAGCAGATGGGATGCTAATGAGAGACAATAGATGATGTATTGTGAGAAGTCTAATATAGTCCTGCTCAGTATGCCATTGGAGGAACAATCTAAACCAGAGAGAGGAAACAGTTCCTTTCTGAAAATGAGGAGAGGGTTATCTCAGAAAAAGTCCCCAACACCAATAAGCAGAAATCAAGATTTTGTCATGAAATTGACCAACAGTTATTTTAACACGTACTTATGACAGAGACATTTTAGAAACTCCTTAAAAAATTTTCAGTGGAAGCCTACAAATAGTGAATAGGTTTTCTATTTTTCAATTCAGCTTTCTTCTTTTGTAACCCACCTTTTAAAAAATGTGCAACAGACTGAGGATCTTCAAAGAACAGAATTCTGTCCCACCCTAGTTCTGCACATAAAAAATAGCAAAGAACATTTTTATTCCTTCTTATTGAGCTGTGACTCTCAAAACGCATTTCCTTAATTCCAAGAGTCCACCAAACATTTGATAATTTAAACATTTGGTTTAAAAATATGCAAACAGGGCTTCCCTGGTGGCTCAGTGGTTGAGAGTCCGCCTGCCCATGCAGGGGACGCGGGTTCGTGCCCCGGTCCGGGAAGATCCCACATGCCGCGGAGCGGCTGGGCCCGTGAGCCATGGCCGCTGAGCCTGCGCGTCCGGAGCCTGTGCTCCACAACGGGAGAGGCCACAACAGTGAGAGGCCCGTGTACCGCAAAAAAAAAAAAAAAAAAAAAAAAAAAAAATGCAAACACTAGGTTTCATTTCTTAGAAATCAAGACCACTTGAAGAAAAAATAGAGAGAGATGCAAAGAATGCCTGAGCATAGTAGATATTTCATTCCTCTTAAAACCACACTTCACTTGCTCAATGAAAAAAAATGTCCTTTTATTTTTAAAACCTCTTTCAAATTGCCTATGTCCAAGCCATAGCCTAGAGCAAAATTTTACAGCTGAGTAACAAATCTCTTAAAACTTAGGTTTATAATGTAAATGCTGTCCAAGAGTTAATTACAGTGGGCTCCAATAGGGTATCATTTTTTTCATCAGCTTGGAGTTTGGAGACAACACCATCTTGACGTGACCATATTTATCCCGAACTTCAGACTCTATTATTTCATGTTGTTGGGTTGTATGGCAAAAGTCAGTGAGCAGGGCCCTCCTTTCTTTACTTTATAGGCTCCATTTGCCCAAAGGTTTCAGAAAAAGAAAAGTTCCTGCAAGAGAAGTTGGCATCAATAACAGTTTTAAATAAGGACAGCCTAAGGGAAAAAAAGAAGTCCTGCTTGCTCTTAAGGGAGAAATCACACGTACACTCTTAAGAAGGACAAAATTTTTAAAAAAGTTTAAATCTTAACTGTCTTTAGACTTCTTTTAGGACTTTTGACAGGGTAGGGTTTACTCTCCCTAGGAGGTCTGTTTTCTGAAAGAACACCTGGCACTTCATCAACAACTGTAGAATTTAGCCTGAGACCTAAGAGACTGGGCGAGATATTTACCAACCTTCTGTCCTAAGCCAGTGCTTCTCAAATACTAGAATCACCTGGGGGAATTAAAAAAAAAAAAAAAAACATCTGCCTGAGTCCCAACATTGGAGTTTCAGATTCAATTATCATAGAGTGTAGCTTAAGGGTCAGGAGACTTAAAAGCTCCCTAGTGGATTTTAAGGGGCAACCAAGACTGCTCTATGTCCTTCTACTAAATGGGGAGACCATGGACCAACAGCGTCAGCATCACCTGGAAGCTTATTGGAAAGGCAGAATCTCAGGCCCCACCCCAGACCTGATGAATCAGAATTTTAACAAGATCTTCAGGGATTTGTTTGCACACTAAAGTTTAGGAAGCACTGTCTTTTACTACTACCACTCCAAATAACCTCCTGACAGTCAGTCTTACAAGAATTCCAAAGTACTCACTAAAAATATGACCTGCTTTACATTCTATGAAATAAAAATAGTAGATAGGGACTGTTCTTCATCTGATTAGGCGTTGGAAGAGAACAGCAGGATGGGACTGAGATGGGTGTCTCGAAAGCTTTCTGAGCTCTGGATACAGGGCAGATACAGAGCCAGAAAGTAGGACAATGGGAGGGAGGGGAGAAGGGAAGGGAAGCCAGTGGCTGACATGAGTTATGACTCATCAATGTTTATAATGTACCAGTCATTCACATTTTGAAAATCATCTCTGTTTTTCTGTTTTGGCCCACCTCCAGAGCATTCCTTGTCATTACCTGAAATATGCCAGGCTCTTTCCATCACAGGGTCTTTGCACTAGATTTTGCCTATGCCTGGAATGCCCTTCTCCAAATCTTTGCATGGCCAACTACTCCTTAGCATACAGATCTCAGCTTGTCACTTCCACAGCAAACCCTTCCTTGACTACCGATTCTAAAGTGCCCACCCAGCATTTTATAACATCATCCTCATTTTAATTCTCTTCATTGCACATCTTACATCTAATAACTTTCTTATTTGTTGGCTTATTCTATCTCTTCACTCTTTAAAATTTATACTTCAGGTGAATAGGGACCTGTCTTATCCAGTGCTGTATCTGCATTCACTCACTCATTCAACTGGTATTTTTGGCCATCTGTAATGTGCAGGTACAGTTCTAGATGCTGGGGATAGAGTACTTTTAACAGTGCCTGTCCTATAGTAACTGTTCAATAAATATTTATTGTCAAATTAACTCATACTCTTCTAAATACAAACATTTTTTAAAAGGCCATTATAGACTATTCAAAGTGCTCTGAACTGGAGAATTGCAAATGCAGTTTCTAGCTACAGAGAGTTCATATTCTACTATAAACAATAGATATATATACACCTAACAATAATACAACCTGAAAAGCACTGAAGTAGCCTTCAGAACAAAAGCTATGGGCATGAGAGGGGTGAGTCAAGAATTCTACTTAGGAAAGTGTTGAGGGAAAGCAGTCTTTGGGGACAAATTCAAGAGGAGGGGACATTTCTAGTGTACTTTGAAAGGTAAACCAGGTGGCACTAGGCAGAGAAATAACAGAACATTCTAGTCAGAGGACCAGTCTATGCAAGAAATGTTAAAGAAAATGAAATGGGTGAAGAGGCTAATGGGGCTGGAGGGAAAGTTACATTCAGGAAGAAAGTGCCAGAAATAATGCTGGAAAGTCATATGGGGCCCAAATGTGACAAGTATATCATCAATTATATTTAGATTTGGTGTACCTTTATGAAAAATAATTTAGCTGTATGTATCAAGAGTTTTTAAGTTATTCATTCTATTTGACTCAGTAGTCCCACTTTCTAGAATTTATTTAAGGAAACAATCACGTATCTGGACAATAACTTATGTTTAAGAATATCTATGGGCCTGTGGTGACCTAAATGGGAAGGAAATCCAAAAAAGAGGGAATATATGTATACATACAGCTAATTCACTTTGCTGTGCAGCAGAAACTAACACAACGGAGATTGGTTCAAGATGGCAGAGTAGAAGGATGTGCTCTCACTTCTTGCAAGAACACCAGAAACACAACTAACTGCTGAACAATCATTGACAGGAAGACACTGGAACTCACCAAAAAAGATGCCCCACATACAAAGACAAAGGAGAAGCCAAAATGAGATGGTAGGAGGGGCACAATCACAATAAAATCAAATCCCATAACTGCTGGGTGGGTGATTCACAAACCGGAGAACACTTATACCACAGAAGTGCACCCACTGGAGTGAAAGTTATGAGCCCCATGTCAGGCTTCCCAATCTGTGGGTCCGGCAACAGGAGGAGAAATTCCTAGAGAATCAGACTTTGAAGCCTAGCAGAATTTGACTGCAGGACTTCGACAGGACTGGGGGAAACAGAGACTCCACTCTTGGAGGGCACACACAAAGTAGTGTGCACATTGGGACCCAGAGGAAGGAGCAGTGACCCCACAGGAGACTGAACCAGACCTACCTGCTAGTGTTGGAGGGTCTCCTGCAGGGGCAGGAGGTGGCTGTGTCTCACCATGAGGACAAGGACACTGGCAGCAGAAGTTCTGGGAAGTACTCCTTGGCATGAGCCTTCCCAGAATCTGCCATTAGCCCCACCAAAGACACGGGTAGGCTCCAGTGTTGGGTTGCCTCAGGCCAAACAACCAACAGGAAGGGAACTCAGCTCCATCCATCAGCAGACAAGTGGATTAAAGTTTTACTGAGCTCTGCCCACCAGAGCAACAGCCAGCGCTACCCACCACCAGTCCCTGCCATCAGGAAACTTGTACAAGCCCCTTAGATAGCCTCATCCACCAGAGGGCAGACAGCAGAAGCAAGAAGAACTACAATCCTGCAGCCTGTGGAACAAAAACCACATTCACAGAGAGATAGACAAGATGAAAAGGCAGAGGTCTATGTATCAGATGAAGCAACAAGATAAAGCCCCAGAAAAACAACTATACATACAGCTAATTCACTTTGCTGTGCAGCAGAAACTAACACAACGGAGATTGGTTCAAGATGGCAGAGTAGAAGGATGTGCTCTCACTTCTTGCAAGAACACCAGAAACACAACTAACTGCTGAACAATCATTGACAGGAAGACACTGGAACTCACCAAAAAAGATGCCCCACATACAAAGACAAAGGAGAAGCCAAAATGAGATGGTAGGAGGGGCACAATCACAATAAAATCAAATCCCATAACTGCTGGGTGGGTGATTCACAAACCGGAGAACACTTATACCACAGAAGTGCACCCACTGGAGTGAAAGTTATGAGCCCCATGTCAGGCTTCCCAATCTGTGGGTCCGGCAACAGGAGGAGAAATTCCTAGAGAATCAGACTTTGAAGCCTAGCAGAATTTGACTGCAGGACTTCGACAGGACTGGGGGAAACAGAGACTCCACTCTTGGAGGGCACACACAAAGTAGTGTGCACATTGGGACCCAGAGGAAGGAGCAGTGACCCCACAGGAGACTGAACCAGACCTACCTGCTAGTGTTGGAGGGTCTCCTGCAGGGGCAGGAGGTGGCTGTGTCTCACCATGAGGACATGGAGGGTCACCTTCAGGGGCAGGAGGTGGCTGTGTCTCACCATGAGGACAAGGACACTGGCAGCAGAAGTTCTGGGAAGTACTCCTTGGCATGAGCCTTCCCAGAATCTGCCATTAGCCCCACCAAAGACACGGGTAGGCTCCAGTGTTGGGTTGCCTCAGGCCAAACAACCAACAGGAAGGGAACTCAGCTCCATCCATCAGCAGACAAGTGGATTAAAGTTTTACTGAGCTCTGCCCACCAGAGCAACAGCCAGCGCTACCCACCACCAGTCCCTGCCATCAGGAAACTTGTACAAGCCCCTTAGATAGCCTCATCCACCAGAGGGCAGACAGCAGAAGCAAGAAGAACTACAATCCTGCAGCCTGTGGAACAAAAACCACATTCACAGAGAGATAGACAAGATGAAAAGGCAGAGGTCTATGTATCAGATGAAGCAACAAGATAAAGCCCCAGAAAAACAACTAAATGAAGTGGAGATAGGCAATCTTCCAGAAACAGAATTCAGAATAATGACAGTGAAGATGATCCAGGACCTCGGAAAAAGAATGGAGGCAAAGATCGAGAAGATGCAAGAAATGTTTAACAAAGATCTAGAACAATTAAAGGAAAACAGAGATGAACAACACAATAACTGAAATGAAAAATACACTAGGAGGAATCAATAGCACAATAACTGAGGCAGAAGAACAGATAAGTGACCTGGAAGACAGAATGGTGGAATTCACTGCTGTGGAACAGAATAAAGAAAAAGGAATGAAAAGAAATGAAGACAGCCTAAGAGACTTCTGGGACAAAATTAAACACAACAACATTCGCATTATAGGGGTCCCAGAAGGAGAAGAGAGAGAAAAAGGACCAGAGAAAATATTTGAAGAGATTATAGTCGAAAACTTCCCTAACATGGGAAAAGAAATAGCCACCCAAGTCCAGGAAGTGCAGAGAATCCCATACAGGATGAACCTGAGGAGAAACACGCCGAGGCACATAGTAATCAAATTGGCAAAAATTAAAGACAAAGAAAAATTATTGAAAGTAACAAGGGAAAAACAACAAATAACATACAAGGGAACTCCCATAAGCTTAAGAGCTGATTTCTCAAAAGAAACTCTACAAGGAAGAAGGGAGAGGCATGATATACTTAAAGTGATGAAAGGGAAGAACCTACAGCCAAGATTACTCTACCTGGCAAGGATCTCATTCAGATTCGATGGAGAAATCAAAAGCTTTACAGACAAGCAAAAGCTAAGAGAATTCAGCACCATCAAACCAGCTCTACAATAAGTGCTAAAGGAACTTCTCTAAGTGGGAAACAAAAGAGAAGGAAAGGACCTACAAAAACAAACATAAAACAATTAAGAAAATGGTCATAGGAACATACATATCAATAATTACCTTACATGTAAATGGATTAAATGCTCTAACCAAAAGACACAGGCTTGCTGAATGGATACAAAAACAAGACCCATATATATGCTGTCTACAAGAGACCCACTTCAGACCTAGGGACACATTCAGACTGAAAGTGACCTAGGGACACATTCAGACTGAAAGTGACGGGATGGAAAAAGATATTGCATGCCAACGGAAATCAAAAGAAAGCTGGAGTAGCAATACTCGTATCAGATAAAATAGACATTAAAATAAAGAATGTTACAAGAGACAATGAAGGACACTATATAATCATCAAGGGATCAATCCAAGAAGAAGACATAACAATTATAAATATATATGCACCCAACATAGGAGCACCTCAATACATAAGGCAACTGCTAACAACTATAAAAGAGCAAATCGACAGTAACAAAATAATAGTGGGGGACTTTAACACCTCACTTACACCAATGGACAGATCATCCAAACAGAAAATTAATAAGGAAACACAAGCTTTAAATGACACAATAGACCAGATAGATTTAATGGATATTTATAGGACATTCCATCCAAAAACAGCAGATTACACCTTCTTCTCAAGTGCACATGGAACATTCTCCAGGATACATTACATCTTGGGTCACAAATCAAGCCTCAGTAAATTTAAGAAAATTGAAATCATATAAAGCGTGTTTTCTGACCACAACGCTATGAGATTAGAAATGAATTACAGGGGGAAAATCGTAAAAAACACAAACACATGGAGGCTAAACAATACGTTACTAAATAACCAAAAGATCACTGAAGAAATCAAAGAGGAAATAAAAAAATACCTAGAGACAATGACAATGAAAACACGACAACCCAAAACTTATGGGATGCAGCAAAAGCAGTTCTAAGAGGGAAGTTTATAGCAATACAAGCTTACCTCAAGAAACAAGAAAAATCTCAAATAAACAATCCAACCTTACCCCTAAAGGAACTAGAGAAAGAAGAGGAAAGAAAACACAAAGTTAGTAGAAGAAAAGAAATCATAAAGATCAGAGCAGAAATAAATGAAATAGAAACAAAGAAAACAATAGCAAAGATCAATAAAACTAAAAGCTGGTTCTTATCAAACAAAATGGACAAACCTTTAGCCAGACTCATCAAGAAAAAGAGGGAGAGGACTC
>NC_041233.1:47200720-47210065 GCF_002837175.3 Physeter macrocephalus
AAAACTGAAAGCATTTCCTCTAAGATCAGGAATAAGACAAGGATGTCCACTCTCGCCACCATTATTCAACATAGTTTTGGAAGTCCTAGCCACGGCAATCAGAGAAGAAAAAGAAATAAAAAGAATACAAATTGGAAAATAAGAAGTAAAACTGTCACTGTTTGTAGATGACATGATACTATACATAGAGAATCCTAAAGATGCCACCAGAAAACTTCTAGAGCTAATCATTGAATTTGGTAAAGTTGCAGGATACAAAATTAATGCACAGAAATCTCTTGCATTCCTATACACTAATGATGAAAAACCGGAAAGAGAAATTAAGGAAACACTCCCATTTACCATTGCAAACAAAAGAATAAAATGCCTAGGAATAAACCTACCTAGGGAGACAAAAGACCTGTATGCAGAAAACTATAAGACAATGTTGAAAGAAATTAAAGATGATACCAAAAAAATGGAGAGATGTACCATGTTCTTGGATTGGAAGAATCAATATTGTGAAAATGACTATACTACCCAAAGCAATCTACAGATTCAATGCAATCCCTACCAAATTACCAATGGAATTTTTTACAGAACTAGAGTAAAAAGTCTTAAAATTTGTATGGAGACACAAAAGACCCCAAATAGCCAATGCAGTCTTGAGGGAAAAAAACGGAGCTGGAGGAACCAGACTCCCTGACTTCAGACTATACTACAAAGCTACAGTAATCAAGACAATATCGTACTGGCACAAAAAACAGAAATATAGATCAATGGAACAGGATAGAAAGCCCAGAGATAAACCCATGCACCTATGGTCAACTAATCTATGACAAAGGAGGCAAGGATATACAGTGGAGAAAAGACATTCTCTTCAATAAGTGGTGCTGTTAAAACTGGACAGCTTCATGAAAAAGAATGAAATTAGAACACTGCCAAGCACCATACACAAAGAAAAACTCAAAATGGATTAGAGACCTAAATGTAAGACCGGACACTATAAAATTCTTAGGGGAAAACATAGGAAGAACACTCTCTGACATAAATCACAGCAAGATCTTTTTTGATCCACCCCCTAGAGTAATGGAAATAAAAACAAAAATAAACAAATGGGACAAGACATACAGATGGCCAAGAAGCACATGAAAAGCTGCTCAACATCACTAATTATTAGAGAAATGCAAATCAAAACTACAATGAGGTATCACCTCACATCAGTTAGAATGGCATCATCAGAAGATCTACAAACAACAAATGCTGGAGAGGGTGTGGAGAAAAGGGAATCCCCTTGCACTGTTGGTGGGAATGTAAATTGATACAGCCACTATGGAGAACAGTATGGAGGTCCCTTAAAAAACTAAAATTAGAATCACCATATGACCCAGCAATCCCACTACTGTGCATATACCCAGAGACAACCATAATTCAAAAGGCACATGCACCCCAATGTTCACTGCAGCACTATGCCAGGTCATGGAAGCAACCTAAATGCCCATCAACAGATGAATGGATAAAGAAGATGTGGTACATATATACAATGGAATATTACTCAGCCATTAAATGGAATGAAATTGGGCCACTTGTAGAGGCGTGGATGGATCTAGAGACTGTCATACAGAGTGAAGTAAGTCAGAAAGAGAAAAACAAATATTGTATATTAACACATATCTGTGGAACCTAGAAAAATGGTACAGGTGAACCAGCTTGCAGGGCAGAAATAGAGACACAGATGTAGAGAAAAAATGTATGGACACCAAGGGGGGAAAGCCGTTGTGGGGGGTGATGGTGTGATGAATTGGGAGATTGTGATTGACGTGTATACACCGATGTGTATAAAATGGATGACTAATAAGAACCTGCTGTATAAAAAAATAATAAAATAAAATTCAAAAAAAATTTAAAATTTAAAAAAAAGAGAGAATTTTAATGTGCATTAATAGGGACTGGTTAAGTTATGGTTCAGCCATATTGTAGAATCCACGTAGCTGTTAAGATTGAAGTGGATCTGTTTCTACAGTGGATGTGGATCGATGTCAGTAACATTGTTGGGTGAATAAAGTTGCAAAGCTATGTAAAAAAAAAAGAAACTAACACAACATTGTAAAGCAACTATAGTCCAATAAAAATTAATAAAAAATAGCCTATTAATGGAAAACAAAACAAAACAAAACCCCCCAAAACAAAAAAACCCCTCCAAAACCAACCAAACAAAAAAGAAGGTCTGTGGTTAAATGGTTAACAAAAGCTTTCCCCCTTTCTTCATGAGAATTTGATCTTTAGTTACCGTGTAAAAAATTAGTAAGCAGAAACCTAAATTAAATACAGTTGGGAGACCAAAAGAGGGGGGTCCTCATAACCTGTAATGATAGCAGAGTCCAACAGGAAGAAAGACTCCTCTTCCTTCTTGGCAAGGACTCAGCCAAGGAAAAGCCATGGACTCTTTGTTTACCCTAGCCCTCCCAACTTCCTTTTCCCCTCTATAAAAGAGTTCTTCCCTTGCTACGTAGGGCCTTACACATGCCTCGCCATGATTGCAGACCCTGAACTGCAATTCTCTGCTTATTCCAAACAAACTCATTTTTGCTGGAGAAATAACTGGCTGTCTATTTGTTTTAAGTCAACACCTGGTAACCTGATGAGGGGGCACGTCAAGTATGTTGACAACTAGTCAACACAACTTATGGGAAAACTGACCCTGGACAGGTAAGTGACATCTATACTAGGAGAACTATAAATAACTGATAGGAACCATAGCTTTGAGCTTCCCTGAGTGTGGCTCTTGTAACTGAACATGTCCTTTACAAGGCCCCTGAAACCTATCCCTATGGATTTGCTGTAAGAGCTACTGGCTCCTTTGCGGGGGAATAAGGCCTTTAAACAAGGACAGATCCCACACTTACCTAATGTGCATCTCATCTTTTTGCACATGAACTACTATGGACCACTGCAAGGACTCCTATAGGAAGTCCGTCACTGCCCTTCTAGCAAGCCCTGTTCCTTTCCTATACCCTTTGGAGTAGAATGATGTCAAATGTGGCCTTGTGAGTCTGAATGTTGAGTTGAACCAAGAAGAAATCCTGATGCTGAATGTGCAACCTAGAACTTTTTAAAACCAAAACTGAGGACAAACTAAATGCTTAACAATAGTTCATTCACAACATGGATATATGCAGCTCTAAAAGCTCATGTTTTTGAAGAATAATGTCAATGGAAAATAAATTTTCATGCTATATTAACTGAAAAAATATAATGTGAGAATAAATATATGGTATGTATATACAATATTTGTTTTTATAAAACCCACAAGGAGTTTCAATCAAAAAGTACAGAAAAAGAGAGTAAGGCAGCATATTAGACATCCTGTATTTTGTCACCTTTTCCCTCCTCTCTTTTTCTTGGGGCAACTAATTCTTCCCACTCTAATATTTGTGATTCTTGCCATTTTGGCCATCATAGAGCATAGTGCCCTGGCCACAGTACTCAGTCTATGTCCCAGGCTGGTCAATCAAGATATCTTATCTCCTTTTCCATAGTGGCTGTTTGGGGCATGTTGCTCAGGTAGAGTCAATTAGAATCATTCCTGGGCATCTTGAATGTTCAAATATTGGGACATCTAAATTGAGGCTCTTGATTCCTCTTTGGACAAACATGAGAAAATCGCTGCTGCCAGTGACCAGGTTGCTAAGATAGAAGAGGAGGCAATAGTTACCTTTCATTCTGTGGGCTTCCCGGGTATAGACAGTCAAGAGGAGTTATATGGTCACATAATCCAAGAAATACTGAATAAAGAAGGGCTTTTTTTTTTTTGCAGGTCTTATTTAATAAACATATTTCCACTAGGACAAGGAGAGCATGCAACATGCAGTGTCTGTCAAATTTATTTAAACAACAAAACTTTTCTTTTTTTGCTTTTTCTTTTCTTTTTTGAGAAAAGCTGCTAGCATGTCCACTGCTAAGGTTCGTTTTTAGAACACAGAAAAGAAATGCTACTCTAAGAAAATAACGCATCAGTCCATTATTTTCTTCTTTGTGCTTTGCTTCACTTTCTAAATTTTCCAGAACTAAAAAATTATGTTTAATAAAATTTTCTAAATTATCTACAACTAAAAAATTACGTATATATTTATATATAAAAATATAATGATATTTAATATATTGTCTGCTTCTATGTGAAAGGATGCAGGCACGCTTTCCTTTCATAAATATATTAGTAGCATTACTAACATAGAAATACTTTTTTTGCCCAAAATTTAGGATCAAGAGTACCTCCCCTTTTACCAATGGAGGCACACAATCTTTATTTTTAATTCGAGATCCCTGTCTTCCCTGTTTTCATATCCTTGCATGAGGGTAGCCAAGTTTATCATGTAATCATCATTCTAGCCTATTAGGAGAAAAGAAGTTGTTACCTGTTCAGTAAATTAATGAATCTTACTGCATTTTTTAGTTCCTGTGCAAATGTGTGTATATATAGATATGGCTTACAAAAATGGTAACATATTATACAATATTTACATAATTTAATTTTAATTTTAAACTTAATAATATATGATAGGCATCCTTCCATGCCAGTATACAGGGCTCATTAACCACTCTTTATTAGCCTAGTATGAATTGTAAGGATGGAGTCATACAGACCTTAGCTACGTGTCCTCATTTAACCTCTAGGTGCATCAGTGTTTGTCTAAGTGGGGATAATTTAGCTACATGGAAGATTTGCTATAAATTTAAGTGGAATACTGTAAGTACAGCACTTAGCACAGGGCTAGAACAGAATGTGCTCGGTAAATGGAAGCTTTATCATTGGGATTAATAATAATTAAGGGATTATTCTATTAATATTGCCATCAATGGATGATTGGATTATTTCTAATTTTTGCTTCTGCAAACAAGACAGCAACACATTCAGTACGCCCTTGTGTAAAGATTTCTATAAAATAAACTCCAAAGAGTGGAACTGCTGGGTCAACAGTATGTCCATTTTAAGTTTTTCTAACACTGCCAAATTTCTTTTCAGAAAAGTGTTTTCAGTGGGCACTGTCACCAGCAGAGGATGCTACTTGCTGCCTGCCTTTCTGGAAAGGCAATGTGGCAGGGAAGGGATTTTAGCAGGCACTTGAAAATGACTAGGCTACGGTGAGGCAGAAAAGAGAAGGCAGTGCTATGGGGGTGTGTCAGGGGTTCTCAAGACCATCCTCTGGCTTGATGATTCATGAGAAGCACTCACAGGACTCAGAAAAGCTGTTATATTATTGGGTTATGTTTTATTACAGTCAAAGGATACAGACTGAAATCAGCAAAGGGAAAAGGCACAGGGGGGAAGTCCAGGAGAAACCAGGTACAAGCTTCTAGGTGTCCTTCCCAGTGGAGTCTTATGGGGACAAACTTAATACTCCCAGCAACAATATGTGACAACCCATGTGAAATGTTGCCAACCAGGAAAGCTCACTTGAGCCTTGGTGTCCAGGATTGTTACTGGGGGTCAGTCACAACAGACATGTAGAGCCCACTTGACTGATCTCAGCTACTCAGAGTCCAGCCACCCACTATAGCCAAAACAGGTTTTCACCATAAATCACATTGTCAGGATACACTTATCTGGTCAAACTGGTATGCCAAGGCCTCAGGCATACAAGTAGGTTTTCACCATAAATATAGTAGGGTCCAAGGCCTTAGGCATACAAAAACGCTTATCAGGAAGAAAATTTCAGGGGCTCAGAGGTTATCTCCCAGGAGCTGGCCATGGACTAGAACTGAAGACAGGCATTTCTTTGGAAGGTGCATGGCTTGAACAACCCAGGCCTGCTGAGTTAACCCTTTTCTGCCCATGGGGGAATGGCATGAGCAAAGACAGGGAGATGGAAATGCGTAAACCACGATTAAGGAAAAGAGTGTAAACTAGTATGGTTAAAGAGAAGGAAAGCAGAGGGAGATTAAGTGGAAATGTAGCTTTTGGGTCAAGAGTCTTCAGCGCAGGTAAGCATGCGGATGGGGACTATTAATTGATGGTGGTTTAAAAGCTGGGTTGGAGTAAAAAGAATCTGGATTCCAGGGAATATGCTGACAAGCCAGAAATAGGAGGTCCTGAAGCAGTGTGATAGCCATGGAGATGGAAAGGACCTGTGCAAAAAACAGTGAGAAGCAACCACAGTAAGACTTCAAGAGTCAATGAAAACAGGTGGACAAAGTAAGGGGGAAGTAGTGTTAATGCATCTTCTAGGACTGTAAGTTCATGTGGTTATAGGTAAAAGCCTCTGTTGACAGAAATAAGGATGTCAGGACGGCCTTCAGATACATTCATATATCCGACAGCTATTTATCAAGGGCCCACTAAATGCTAAACCAAAGTACAGTCCATGAACCACCTGCACTCCATCACCTGGGGAGCTTGCTGACAAAGCATATTACGCCCTTCAAGAGCTACTAAATTCAGTTCTCCAGGACAGGGTTTGGAAATCTGCATTTTCTACAAGCTCTCCAGATATTCTTATCATAACTAAAGTTCGAGATTCTCTGTTCTCAGCAGTGCCCAGAAAATCATTTG
Source organism: Physeter macrocephalus (assembly GCF_002837175.3). Classification (NCBI taxonomy): domain Eukaryota; kingdom Metazoa; phylum Chordata; class Mammalia; order Artiodactyla; family Physeteridae; genus Physeter; species Physeter macrocephalus. Next base: position 47,207,250 of record NC_041233.1, read on the forward strand.
TATATCTGATTTTAAATATATCTCAAGTTGTGAAAATAGGAAGGAGAAAAAACAGTATAAAGAAACAGACACTTTTTTCTTTCAGGCATTTCAGGATGGGAGTTTCAAAGTTAGGTACAAGAATGAGGCTGAAACTGCTACTGTACTTTTTTGGGGTGGCAAAAAAAATGGTGGTGGGCCTTGATGTTAGGAAAGGATGGCTAAATTGTGCAGACTTGGGCATGTTCAAGTGTATGGTCCAGGTATGCAATCTATGATTATGAAAAGCACAACTTTCCTTTAGCAAGTGTAACAAGGTCTTTTGCCCAGCACAGCCTAAAACTGCTACAAAAAAAAAATGACATCTATTTTGGAAATAAGCACATTTAAAAGATGCCTTTATATGTGAATCTTATTCAAATGTGGACAATGCTTTAGGACGTTTATGAAAAGATTTTTTAAAAAGAAGCAGCAAAGATTACAAGTGACAGCTCAGAGCTTGGTATATAAGACTAATTAAATAAAAATCCAAGTATATATATTTTCCTCTCTACTAACCTCTTTACCTAGCTTTCCCCATCCCCCTTTTCTTCCTTTCCTAAATGAGTCCTTTCCACTCCTGGTTGACAGTAAAGAAGACAGCATGCTCCAGATAAGGCAGCTTTCTTCATTTAATATAATGTTGATGGTTTCTTTCATTAAGTTTTAGCATCCTTCTGAAAATCTGGCAAACACTATGATACGTGCTGTCTCCATTAAATGTATTAAAAGAACATTCAATCAGGAAATTAGCTAACTATTCTTTAAATAAATTATATTTGAGATGTTACATATAAAATATAATTCTGAGAGGAAATCAAATTATGCATAATATTTTAATGTACTGTGTTGAATAGAGTGAAAAAAGCATAAGCTTTAGAGCCAGACAGATATCAGTTTGATTTATGGCTCCAGATTCAGGGAAGTTATTTAGGCTTTCTGAATCCATTATTGGATTCTCATCCATTATCATCGTTTCTGAATGGGGCATCACTGGCATGTGAGGCAGGATAACTCTGTTGCATGAGGTGGTTCTCAGCATTGCAGGACAGTTCTCATCACTACACTCTTTGTTTTAGCTATTAAATACTAGTAGCATTCCCAACTCCAACTTCAGGACAACCAAATGTCGCTACAAATTTGCAAATGCCCCCAAGGAGGATGCTGATACTCCTTGTTAAGAGCAAGTGCCTTAAATGGATTATAATACCTCTTCAGTTGGGAGCATTTTCCTGACACTTCTGAGTAAACAAAGAGGTAGTTAAGAGAATGCACTGAGGTCAGTCAGACCTGGGCTAAATCCCAGCCCTGTCAATAGTGGCTGTGTTGCTTCATCTAAGCCTGAGCATCTCATCTATACAATTATGATAGGAGTAATACCTGACACAGACGATTATTGTGAGAATTCACTGAAATAATGTGTGCCCAGCACTAAGCACTGAACCTGGTGCAGAGTAAGCCCTCAGTCAAGCCAGCCATAGTTCCTACAGTCATTACTGTTATTAAAGCCAGATGCCTGAGACTAAGGAGAGGGGAGGTGGCAAGGAAATAAGACACCTTGTTTAAGAAGTTCTGCAAAAACGGGAAAGTGGGAAATAAAAAGTAGCTAGAGAGCGTAGAGTTGTCAGCTTCCCTCCCACCCCCATGCCCCCCAAGATAGGAAAACGCTGTGTATATTTGAAGACAGAGGGAAGATAGAAAATGGTGAAAATGAGGCTGAGACTCAAGAGTATAGAAACGGCGGCTATGTGAAGCAATGTGATGAGGAAGCCAGCAGGCTTGGGCACACAAAAAGAAAAGAGATCACTGGCGTTCCACTGGGGCTTTTCCAAACGTGAAGCTGTGGAGTCTGCCTTCTTTCATGGGGATTTTCACCTATTCCACACTTTATTAGCGCCTCACTCTCAAAGCGATGGCCAGCAATCAGCAGAGCTGCTTTAATGTTATCAAACCAGGAGAAAAAAAAGAATCTGGACTTGAAAGATGTGCTGGTTTAATAAGGGAGACCAATCTACTAGGAAGTGAAGCAATCTCGTCCCCATAACTTGTTCCTGGCACTGGTTCTTGGCCTCAGAACTGATATCTGATATCCATTCATTATTTTTTTTTAATTTTTATTTTATTTTATTTTTTTAACATCTTTACTGGAGTATAATTGCTTTACAATGTTGTGTTAGTTTCTGCTGTATAACAAAGTGAATCAGTTATATGTATACATATATCCCCATATCCCCTCCCTCTTGAGTCTCCCTCCCCCTCCCACCCTCCCTATCCCACCCCTCTAGGTGGTCACAAAGCACCGAGATGATCTCCCTGTGCTGTGCAGCTGCTTCCCACTAGCTATCTAGTTTACATTTGGTAGTGTATATACGTCAATGCTACTCTTTCACTTCGTCCCAGTTTACCCTTCCCCCTCCCTGTGTCTTCAAGTCCATTTTCTATGTCTGCGTCTTTATTCCTGTCCTGCCCCTAGGCTCTTCAGAACCATTTTTTTTTTTAGATTCCATATATATCTGTTAGCGTATGGTATTTGTTTTCCTCTTTCTGACTTACTTCACTCTGTATGGCACACTCTAGGTCCATCCACCTCACTAAAAATAACTCAACTTCATTTCTTTTTATGGCCTAATATTCCATTGTATATATGTGCCACATCTTCTTTATCCATTCATCTGTCGATGGACACAGGTTGCTTACATGTCCTGACTATTGTAAATAGTGTTGCAATGAACATTGTGGTACATGACTCTTTTTCAATTATGGTTTTCTCAGGGTATATGCCCAGTAGTGGGATTGCT
>NC_041233.1:47210130-47243090 GCF_002837175.3 Physeter macrocephalus
AGCTGTTTGTATATTTTGGAGATTAATCCTTTGTCAGTTGCTTCGTTTGCAAATATTTTCTCCCATTCTGAGGGTTGTCTTTTCGTCTTGTTTATGGTTTCCTTTGCTGTGCAAAAGCCTTTAAGTTTCATTAGGTCCCTACATTTTCTTTTTTTGTTTTTTTGGTTTTTTTTTTTTGCGTTATGTGGGCCTCTCACTGTTGTGGCCTCTCCCGTTGCGGAGCACAGGCTCCGGACGCACAGGCTCAGCGGCCATGGCTCACGGGCCTAGCCGCTCCGCGGCATGCGGGATCTTCCCGGGCCGGGGCACGAACCCGTGTCTCCTGCATCAGCAGGCGGACTCTCAACTGCTGCGCCACCAGGGAAGCCCCCTACATTTTCTTTAAGTACTTTTTCAATGACTTCTTTAACCCTCAGTTGCCCTTTCGTTTTTCCTCTACCTTCATGAGTAGCACTAGAAAACCTTTTCATGTCTGATTTATTCCAATGTCCCTTCAGATCCTAATTTTACCTTTCTATGCCAAGAAGAATCTTCCAACACAATTATTTTCAAGTCATCCCTCACATAAACTGCAGAGGTTCATTCCAGATTCTCTGTGATGATCCAAAAATCATAAGAAGAACGTAGTCTCTGACTTCTAGGAGATGGGGCTTTGTCTTGACCAATCGGTCATAATTTTTTTTTTAACTAAAAGAAAAAAAGCCATGATATTAGAAAAATGGTAACATTGACTACAGTGGTAACAGTATAGGCCATATTTCAAAAATTAAAAAATAAGGAAAAAAATCAAGTTTGGAGAATCATAATGCTGTACTAAAGCTGTGTAAGAAATAACTGAAAAGTTAAAAATAGCTATGGAATATTTTTTTCATAGTCTTCTCTACAGGACACTCTGCAGATACTCTACAAATCCAGGGTTTTATGAGATCAGAGACTCTGCTTACCCTTCTCCTACCCAGGAGGTTTGCAATGCAGTCCCTGAGGAGTCCTGAAGAACCCAGACTTATTTTATAAGTTCTTCCCAAACTTATTTAAGGGTAGTATGCACTTTTTATGGAATACCTATTAATATCCCACAGAACTGGTGTTCTGTTGACCAATGTAGTGAAGGACCAGAATTTTGTTTTGGTTTTGGTTGTTGTTACAGTTTTTCATTTTTTAAAACTTCCAATCAATTGATGACTAAGATTTTTGTTAAATACAGAGGCATATGTTTGGATGTCATTGCCATGTCAAATTACCAGGAAAATTTCTAAGCCCTTACTTTCAATCTCTGACTTATCCTATCCTAGACTGGTAGTAAAATGTTTGCAGGTGGGCACTGGTCCATGGATTCCACAGAGAAGCAGCTGAGTCATTCACTGTGTAACACACTTAAACTTGGTGGAATGCATATAGCTAGGAAGAGGACAAGGGTGTGCATAAAATAAGCTCCCCCATTGTCCAAAATGAGTAGGTGACATATTGAAAAGCAACATGCTTTTATCTTGAGGAATGTTCATCAAAGCCACTTTCTAAATCAACAATCTTGTAATACTTCAAAGCAGAAGTCTGGACACAATATAAACTACCCCCATTGAATATTGTTTGAGAAGAATGCATCCTAAACATGAATCACTTCCCCTATAGATGTAGGTATCAGCGATAAAGAAAAGATAGCCAAATTCTTTCCATTATCTATTTTTTTTTAATCTGCATAAATGGGTTGTGAGGTGAGTAAGAGAAACCAGTTCTCCATTTTTTTGTTTGCTAGGGTACTGATGTTCACCAAACATGCAAGCCCAAGGCATGGTTAAACAGCAAATGCAATGTCGTTCCTTAACTAGTAAGGTTTGCCAGAATTCACATCTAATTAAATCTTTTTTGAACAAGGGATATGTCTCCATAAGTGCTTTAGGCTGTGTTCCTTTGCCACAAAAAGGTTGACTGCAATAACAGTATGACTTTTTTGCAGCAGTTAACTTACTATAATATACATGAAACTCAAATTTTTGGATTAACACAAACAAGAATAACTTAAGCAAATTTTAGTTTTGTATCAATATCATTAAATGATAACTATTTATTATTAGAAAAAGAACAGGAGAATGGCACAGTGTGGCCTAAACTGAAAGCAACAATTCAGGGACATTCCATGTCTAGATTTGCCGCTTAAATAGTAATATTCAGTATTTGTTCCCAGAAAAACTAATAGAGCAACAAAGCAGGTGCCTATCACCTTGAGGAATTTCCACCATGGAGGCTAAAAATGATGGTGATGATAGTGACCTCAGGGGTGACAATGACAACAGTGATGGAAAGGGAAACGGTGAACAGGGATACTGATGATAGAGATGACAGTGCTCGTGGAGATAAAGGGGATTCAGGGATGATGACAGACAATAACAGCAGCATCTCACCCTCCCTGATCATCCTCTGTGTGCCTGGCACTGGACTAAAGGTTTTATATGCATCGCCCCACTTACTTCCCACAATATTCCTATGAGGTGGGCACTGCCATTGTCTCTGTTTCACAGCTGAGGAATTTCACGGTCAGAGAGGGTCAGTATTTTGCTGACTTCACACAGCTATCCTGTGCAGGAGCTGGGATATGATCCAAGTTCTGTCCAACCCTAGAACACATACTGTTGCTTTCTAATTTATGCCACCATCCACTAGGTAATACTCTCTAGGAGTTCATAATACATGTTGAATGCATGCATGGAATTTTATGAGGCCATGTGGTCCAGATAGATTAATGTTTATCCTGGTTAGATGTTATCTTTCTTTTTTAAACCTACAAACATTAAAACTTGAGAATCAGCTGCCTCGGGTTCTTTGTGGACTAAGGACCACTATCAATAAAGACTTTAGAATCTATTCCAAAAGGCTCTCATATTATCTTTCAAACATTTAAAAAAACATTTACTTTCTCCCATTTAAACACATTCCTTGTGCCCCTTTCTTAATGTCTGCTTCCAGGGCCACAGTCTTCCTAGTCTTCAAGTTTCCCTGGCTTGAAAACATGAGGTCACCTGACTCCTCCCTCTCTCTTATTCCTTATATCCAATCAGTCTTTGATACTTGGCAATATATTGTCAACACTCCAGTCAGATTCATTTCCTTTCTATTCTCACTGCCATCACACCATAATGAAATCATCACCTCAGGCCCACTTGCTGATTTTAAGTATATGGCTGGGTTTAATCATATGACATGGTTCCTCACTTCCTGTCACCTCAAGTCCAAATAACTCACTCTGTCACTAAAGATCCCTTTACATGTGGTCTCACTTCACCCCAACATTACCTGCCTCTAGTCATCAAAGCATTCCAGGGCAGGTTGGTATCCTTAAAGACTCTCCACTGTTCCCCCAAATAAAGAATGAACCCACAATATGCAGGCCTCATCCATCCTCAACTCAGCCTTTCCAGATGCAAATCCCTAATTACCTCCAATTACCTTCTGTGGTAACACTTCCATTACTCTGAACCATGTGACTATTCTCACATGCTCTCATACTTACCCTGCAGCCCCTTCTTGGACTGGTTCATTTGTACCTCTCCACTAAGACCCAGGAATAACAGGCTTCCTCTGTGAACTTCAGCTTATCCTCTGCACAATCCATCCTTCCTCGACTCCTCTTCTACAGCATTTATCACCCAGTGTTGTCATTCTCTGTGCTTGTCGAACTCCTATCTGCTGCTTTTTCATATCACAGCAAATGGCACAGTACAGGGCCTATAGGAGGGTCTTAATAAATGCTTATTGAATGAATGAATGAATGAACTGTTCACTCCAAATATGCTCTCTTCATTCCTATACAACCCACTTATAATGTACTCCTTTCCATGTTCAGGCCATCTCTTTAAGAATGCTGGAACTACTTGTCTAAACAAGTGCAAACTGGCTTCTCCCTTTTCCTGACTTCACATAGCTTTAACTACATTACCTTGTATTGTTTCTATCTATATAGATTCTATCTCTCCAGCCAAGTGAGGAGCCAGAGTACCTGGGTTTGAATCACATTTCTGCCATCAACTAGATTCTGTTGAATCCTTTTCTGTAAAGTAAGGATAATAGTAGCTAGTGCATGGGGTTGTTGTGAATTTTACATGAACACATAGTACTTAATAAATGTTAGCTACAATTATTATTAGGCCATTCAATATATTTTATTTTTCTTTGTGTGTCCTATCATGGCATCTAGAACCATGTTAAGTACGTAGTAGGTATTCAACAATGCTTGTTGGATTTAATTATATCAGAACAAAATGTCAGTTGACTTTTTTGGAATGAATTTTTCCTTACTTGGTCCTTCACAGTAATGAAGCATCCTCCACACAGAATGACTATAATTTTGGTAAACAAATAAACCCTGGAAGCTAGAGTATTGCAAAGCATTTTCATGTTTCTACCTGAAGGAGTGAGACACATTTTATTAGCCTAGTTTTCACCTGATTAAAATTATATTCAGTTCCCTAATATGAAAAATGAAACTAATTTGGATATTCACCTCATAGCTTGATTGTGAAGGTGAAATAAGGTAATCCATGTAAATGACAAGCATCAGTCCTCTATAAATGTTAGTGGCAATTTTAGAAATATGAGTATCATCATTATCATTGTCATTGGACTTGTCTAAGCAAAGAAGAACTTGAACTAGAAATGAGCTGTTGATTCTTGGTTTAATTTTTAAAAATTATGCTCCCATGTCTTAGCCTTTCCCATTTCAGGAAAAGTAACCCCAATTCCTTTTATTTGCCCTTATACAGAAGCTATTTTCAGAACGAAATAATGACATTTGCAGCAACATGGATGGACCTAGAGATTATCATACTAAGTGAAGTAAGTCAGAAAGAGAAAGACAAACACCATATATCACTTATATGAGGAGTCTAAAATATGACACAAATGAACTTACCTATGAAACAGAAAGAGACTCACAGGCATAGAGAACAGAAAGGGAGAGGGGAGGTGGGGGAGGGGTGGAGGAGGAGTTTGGGGTTAGCAGATGCAAACTATTATATTTAGAATGGAGAAACAACAAGGTCCTACTCTATAGCACAGGGAACTATATTCAATAACCTGCAATAAACCATAATGGAAAAGAATATAAAAAAAGAATGTATGTATATGTATAACTGAACCACTTAGCTGTACAGCAGAAATTAACACAACTTTGTAAATCAACTATACTTCAATAAAAATTTTTTAAAAACCTGTTTTCCATTCATCATTTTTTTCATGTCAGCCATTCTTCTCTGTACATTCCCTTAGTTTCTATCTTTCTAAGGGTATAATAGAAAAAAAGAATGCAGCATATGAAGAAAAATTCACCAACATATCATAATAAAAAGATTCATTTAAAAAACTTGTATATCACATTTTTTTTAATATATCCTTGCATTATATCAGCTTTTTGTACAACCCTACATTCATCAAGTGTTCACCCATGATTTAAGCTCTTTTTCTCTTAAATTTATGATTAGTCAGTCTTGATCCATCATATTCTTATATTACTGCATTTCTGCATTACCAGAACTTCATCTAATTACTGTAGGCTTATTTTCCTATTTAATAACATATTTTGAATGTCAATTCTACCTTTGAGAGCATTAGAAATGTCACCTCATATGGGACCTTTAAATCTGGTAAGCATATTCTGAGTTCTGCTTCTTAGGTCATCAATTAAGTACAAGTTCTTTGACATAGTTGTGGGTTGAATTTGATAGGTTCTTAAAGTTGATGACTAACCACTGATAATCATCCTTTAGTGGAAACCTTTAGTAAGATTCATACTTTTCTAATATTTTTATGAGACTTTGGTCAAATTATCACCTCCCTAAGATCTAGGGGAAACCTTTAGTCAATTAACATTTTTCTACAATTATTTTGGAGCTGAAATCAGTTTTGTTCATTCCTGTATTTCTTGTGTATGTGTGTGTGTATATTTTTTTCAAATATATTTGAAAAAAATCAATCAAATATACTGAATGGCCTAATAATAATTGTAGCTAACATTTATTACTATGTGTTCATGTAAAATTCACAACAACCCCATGCACTAGCTACTATTATCCTTACTTTACAGAAAAGGATTCAACAGAATCTAGTTGATGGCAGAAATGTGATTCAAACCCAGGTACTCTGGCTCCTCACAACAACCCCATGCACTAGCTACTATTATCCTTACTTTACAGAAGAAAGATTCAACAGAATCTAATTGATGGCAGAAATGTGATTCAAACCCAGGTACTCTGGCTCCTCACATGGCTGGAGAGATAGAATCTATATAGATAGATAGGAACAATACAAGGTAATGTAGTTAAAGCTATGTGAAGTCAGGAAAAGGGAGAAGTCATTTTGCACTTGTTTAGACAAACAGTTCTTATCTACAAGTAGTAGAACTCATATTTGGTAATATTATTTTTACCAGGACATAACTAGTAACAGTTATATATTTTATGTTTTTTGGTTGATTGAAATTAACCAACTCGTTTCCATGATTTGTTCTAGTTCTACTTTCAATTCTGTCCATTTTTGCTTCATGTATTTTGGGGCTCTATTGTTAGGTATATGTATATATTTATAATTGTTATATCTTCCTGGTCTACTGACTCTTTTATCATTTTGAAATATTCCTCTTTCTCTCTAGAAATATTTCTTGTTTTAAAGTATATTTTGTCTGATATTATAACTACTACAGCTTTCTTATGGCTACTGTTTGCATGACATATCTTTTTTCTACATATTTACTTTAAATAGATTTGTTTGTCTTTTTTCTATATATTTACTTTAAATAGATTTGTTTGTCTTTGAATCTAACTTGTGTCTCTGTAGAGAGTATATAGCTGGATCTTACTTTTTAAAATCTGATATGACAATCTATGTCTTTTGACTGAGATGTTTAGACCATTCACATTGAATAAACATGGGTGGATTTACATTTTTCATTTTGCTATTTGTTGTCTATATGTATCCAGGCTTTTTTGTTTTATTCCTTCGTTACTGCCTTTTTTGTGTTAAGTGTATTTTTAGAGTACTATTTTAATTTCTGTGTTGATTTTTTTTAATGATTTTATTTGGAGTTATTTTCTTAATGGATGCTCTAAGGATTACAATATGCATCTTGACTTATCACAGTCAACTGCAGACTACTAATAAATGCGTAAAATATAGAAAATTGGCTCCTTTATAGTTCCATTCCCTCTCAATTCTTTGTGCTATTATTGTCCTATATATTACATATATGTGAATGTATACATATATGTGTAAATGAAACAGTATAGTATAATAACTACCTTATAGAATATTATGGCTTTTGAAGAAGTCATGAGTAGAAATATGCTTATATAGCCTTTTATATTAACATATATTTATCATTTCCAGTGTTTTTCATTTCTTTCTTTGAATTTGAGTTATCTTTTAGTGTCACTTCCTCTTAGCTGACAAGATTTCTTGTCCTGTGGTATTCTTGTAAGGCAGATCTGCTAGCAATGAGTCCTCTCAGTCTTTTTTTTTTTTTAATCTGGAATGATTTAGCTCATCTTCATTTTTGAAGGCTAGTTTTGCTGGATATACAATTTTTGTCTGGTATTTTTTCTTTCAGCACTTTGAATATATCATTCAACTGCTTTCTGGACTCCATTCTTCCAAATGAGCAGTCAGTCATTAATTGCATTAATTCTTCTCATGTCATGGGCTGTTTCTCTCTTACTGATTTTAAGGTTTTCTGTTTTCTTTGGCTTTCAACAGTTTGAATATGATGTGTCTAGGTGTGTATGGTTTTGTGTTTGTTCTTTACAGGATTCATTGAGTTTCTTGAATCTGTGGAGTAATGTTGGTTTTCAAATTTGGAAAGTTTTTGGCCATTATTTCATCAAATGTCTTCTTTCTCTGCTGCTTTCTCTCTTTCCTCTCATTTGGGACTCCTATTGCTTGTATGTTGGTATTCAAGATGTCCCACAGATCTCCAAGGCTCTCCTCATTTTTCTTTTCCTTTTTTTTTTAAGTTTCATGAAATTTAATTTTATGTTCTGTCTTTGGGAAATCACATGAGGGAAAAATCTATTTTAGGTAATATTAAACATTGCATTATCCATGCCATGAGAATGAGGATTTGCCCTGGGAAGTGACCAGTACTTGGGTTCTGAATATGGCATTCAAGTTCCAACTTAGACACTGAGAAATCTACCACACCGGACTGCACTATATTCTTTTTTCCTTTTAATTAAAGTATAGATGAAATGCAATATTATATTAATTTCAGGTGTACAACATAGTAATTTGACATTTATATACATTACAAATTGATCACCACAATAAGTCTAGTAACTATCTCTCACCATACAAAGTCATTACAATATTATTGACTATATTCTCTATGTTGTACGTTATGTCCCCATGACTTATTTATTTTATAACTGGAGCCTGTACCTCTTAATCCCCATCAGCTATTTTGCCCAACTCCCAAACCCCTTCACTTTGGCAACCACCACTTTGTTGTCTGTATCTATGAGTCTGTTTCTGTTTTGTTCTGTTTGTATGTTTTGTGTTTTAGATTCCACATATAAGTGAAATCATATGGTATTTGTCTTTCTCTGTCTCACTTACTTCTCTGAGCATAATACCCTCTAGGTTCAGCCATGTTGTCACAAATGACAAGATTTTATTCTTTCTTATGGCTGAGTAATATTCCATTGTCTATATATACCACATCTTCTTTATCCATTCACCTACCAATGGACAGTTAGGTTGCTTCCATATTTTGGCTACTGTAAATAATGCTGCATAAAAACACAAAGGGCATACATCTTTTCAAATTAGTGTTTTCATTTTCTTTAAATATCCAGAAGTGGAAATGCTTGATTGCATGGTAGTTTTATTAATTTTTTGAGGGACCTCCATACTGTTTTCCACAGTGGCTGCACCAATTCACATTCCCACCAACAGTGCACGAGGGTTCACTTTTCTCTACATCCTTGCCAACACTTGCTATCTGTTGTCTTTTTGATAATAGCCATTCTGACATGTGTGAGGTATCTCACTGTGGTTTTGATTTGCCTTCCCCTGATGATTAATGATGTTGAACATCTTTTCATGTGTCTGTTGGTCATCTGTATGTCTTCCTCAGAAAATCAAAATCCCTTTGCTCATTTTTAAATCTGATTGTTTGATTTTTTTGATATTGAGTTCTGTGAGTATTTTATATATTTTGAATATTAAAATCTTGTCAGATATATCATGTGCCAATATCTTCTCCCCTTCAATAGGCTGCCTTTTCATTTTGTTGATGATTTCCTTCATGTGCAAAAGCTTTTTAGTTTGATATAGTCCCATTTGTTTACTTTTGTTTTTGTTGCCCTTGCCTGAGAAGACAGATTCCAAAAAACATTGCTAAGACTGAAGGCAAAGAGCACACTGCCTATGTTTTCTTCTATGAGTTTTGTGGTTTCAGGTCATACATTTAAGTCTTTAATCCATTTTGGGTGTATTTTTGTATATGAAATAATAAAGTGATCCAGTTTCATTCTTTTGCATGCAGCTGTCCATGTCCAGTTTTCCAAACACCATTTTTGAAGAGACTGCCTTTTCCCCACTGCATATTCTTGGGTCATTTGTCGTAAATTAATTGATCATATAAGCATGGGTCTATTTCTTGGCTCTCCGTTCTGTTTCATTGATCTATGTGTCTGTTTTTGTGCCAGTGCCTTATTGTTTTCATTAGTATAGTTTTGTAATATAGTTTGAAGTCAGGGAGCGTGCCACCTCCAGCTTTGTTCTTTCTTAAGATTGCTTTGTCTATTCAGGGTTTTTTTGTGGTTCCATACAAATTTTAGGATTATTTCTTCCAGTTCTGTGAAAACTGTCACTGATATTTTGATAAGGTTACATTGAATTTGTAGATTGCTCTGGGTAGTATGAACATTTTAACAATATTAATTTTTCCAATCCATAAACACATAGTATCTTTCCATTTATTTGTAGTTCTTCTCTGTTCCTTTCTTCTCTCATTCTCCTCCCTTGTGATTTGATGACTTGCTTTGGTGTTATGTTTTGTATTCTTTTCTCTTTATTTTTTGCCTATCTGTTTTAGGTTTTTAATTTGTGATACCCATGAGGTTCATATATTACAACATATGTATACAGCAGTCTATTCTAAGTTTATGGTTTATGTTAAAGTGCATTCTAAAAGCACTGCATTTTTACCTCCATCCCAGTTTCATGTTTTTGATGTCATACTTTACATCTTTTTGTTTTGTATATTGCTTAACTAATTATTTTAGATATAGGTAATTTTACTACTTTTCTCTTTTAACCTTCATACTAGCTTTATAGGTGGTTAACCCACTACCTTTACTATATGTTTACCTTTACCAGTAAGATTTTTTCTTTTACAGTTATCTTGTTTCTAATTATGGCTTCTTCCTTTCCATTTAAAGAAGTCCCTCTAACATTTCTTGTAATGTCAGTTTAGTGATAATGAACTCCTTTAGGTTTTGCTTGTCTGAGAGACTCTTTATCTCTCCTTCAATTCAAAATAATAATCTTGCAGGGTAGAGTATTCTTGGAAGTAAGTTTTTTCCTTTCAGCACTTTGAATATATAATGCCACTCCCTTCTGGCATGTAAAGTTTCTGCTGAAAAATAAGTGGATAGTCTTATGGGGCTTCCCTTGTATGTAACTAGCTGTTTTTCCCTTTCTGCTTTTAAGATTCTGTCTTCAACTTTTTACATTTTAATTATAATGTGTCTCAGTGTGGGTCTATTTGGTTTCATATTGTTTGGAACTCTCTCTGGTTTTTGGACCTGGATGTCTGTTTTTTCACCAGGTTAATGAAGTTTTCAGTCATTATTTCTTCAATAGGTTTTCTGTCCCTTCTGGAACGCCTATAAATGTGAATGTTAGTATGCTTGATGTGTCTTAAAGGTCCCTCAAACTATTCTCATTTTTAAAGTTCTTTTTTCTTTTTTCTTTTTCAATTGGGTGATTTCCACTACCCTATCTTCTAGATCACTGATCCATTCTTCTGTGTCCTCTAATCTTCTGTTGATTCCCTGTGATGTAGTTTTCATTTCACTTAGTATATTCTTCAGTCTGATTGGCTCTTTTTTAATATTTTCTATCTCTTTGTTGAAGTTCTCACTGAGTTAATCCATTCTTCTCTTGAGTTTGTGAGCATCTTTCTTTTTTTTCGCGGTACGTGGGCCTCTCACTGTTGTGGCCTCTCCCGTTGCGGCGAACAGGCTCCGGACGCGCAGGCTCAGCGGCCATGGCTCACGGGCCCAGCCACTCCGCGGCATGTGGGATCTTCCCGGACCGGGGCACGAACCCATGTCCCCTGCATCAGCAGGTGGACTCTCAACCACTGCGCCACCAGGGAAGCCCTGTGAGCATCTTTATGACTATTTTTTTGAACTCTTTATCTGGTAAATTTCTTATCTCTGTTTTATTTAGTTCTTTTAGGTATTGTCTTATTCTTTTGTTTGGAAGGTATTCCTTTCTCTCTTCATTTTGCCTAACTCTCTGTATTTGTTTCTATGTATTAGGTATATGAGCTACATCTCTCAGTTTTGAAAGAGTGGCTGTATGTAGAAGGTGTCCTGTGGGGCTCCATGGCACAATCACCTGTGGTCACTGAAGCCAGGTGCTCCAGGGGTATCCTCTGTGTGGGCTGCATGCCTCCTTCTGTGTGGTTGAGCTGCGACTGCTGTACATTCAGTGTTGGGCAGGGCAGGCCCCCAGCACAGCTGACTGAGAGGTCCAGCCATGACTGCTGGTAGTGCATTGATTTGTGGGGCTGGGCCCTGGTGCAACTGGCAGCAAGGCCTTTTGAGACTGTTGTAGGCACACTGGTGTGCAGGACTGGCCCCCTGAAGTGACAGCTGTTTTAGAAAGGCACTGGTGCCAGCTGAGGCTGCCTGTCAGATAGGTTGTGTCTAGCCCCCAAGGTGGGAGCTGCTTTGGAGGGGGACCAGCACTGATTGGGACTGCTTTGGAGGAGCACCACCAGATGGGGTGGGGCTAGAGATGCTATTTTTTGTTTATTGTTTTTTACTTTTTTTATTTTTTACTTAAAAATTTTTTTTAAAACTTGTTTACTGTTTCCCTGGAGCTGCTTTGAAGGGGCCAGACAGGGTGGGTGGGTTGGGTCCTCATGGGAATGCTGGGGGGGGCACATGGTGTTAGTTAGATTGACTGAGAGTGACAGAAATGGTGTCTGCCAATGCCAGGTCAGCTAGGTGGAAGGAGAGTACAAAAAAATGGCACTCACCAGGGCTTATGTCTCCAGGGAAAGTTCCACTAGATCCCTGCCCCTCGGGTACCCATCCTAATATTAGTCAAGGAATCTCCTTCTTGTATGACCCAAGTGCTTTTCAAGCTGTTGCTTCTGTGCTGGAACTTGGAGACAGTGAGTTTGTATGTGACAGTCTTGGTTTCCCACACCCCTCCATCTCTCCCAGACATAAGCCCTGCTGGTTTTCATAGCCAGGCATTATGGGGGCTCATCTTCCTGGTGCAAGTCCCCTAGGCTGGGGAGCACCATGTGGGGCTTGAATCCCTCACTTTTCAGGGAGGCCCTCTATGGTTGTGATATCCCTCTTGCTTGTAGGTCACCACAACGCGGATGTGGATTCTGAATAGACTGCATCTCTTCTCCTCCTTTGTGGCCTTTCACTTATATCCTTTGCTGTAGAAAATCTGCTCTGCTAGTCTTCAGGCCTTTCTCAGAGAGAGTTGTTCTGGATATAGTTGTACTTTTGGTGTGTCCGTTAGAGGAGGTGAGCTCAGAATCTTGCTACTCTGCCATCTTGATCTGGAACTCTCCATTTTTCTTCAGTCCTTTTTCTCTGTGTTCTTCATATTGGATAACTTCTATTGATCAGTCTTAAGTCCACTGATTCTCTCTCCTGCCATCTCAAATCTGCTCTTGAGTCACTTTAGTGAATTTTTCATTTCAGTTGCTGTACTTTTAACTTCAGAATTTCCATTTGAATCATTTTCTTTTTATAATTTCTACATACTGATTGAGATTTATTACTTGATTCATATTGTCATAATTTCCTTTAATTCTTTAAAAATGATTTCATTTAGCTACTTTGAAGTCTTTGTTTACTAAATCCAACATCTGGGGATACTCAGAGACAATTGCTACTGACTGCTCCTTTCCTTAGTCACACTGTCTAGTCTTTTAACTTTTTGCTGAAAACTGAACATTTTAGATAATATATTGCAGCAACTCTGGATTCTGACTTCTCCCTCTGATGACAGTAGTTGTTGTTGCTTTTTATTGTTGTTGTTTATTTTTTGTTTAGCAACTTGCCTGGGCTAAATCTGTCTCCCAGTGGAGCGCAGGCACTGATGTCCCTGCTCAGTTTTCTTTTATTACTCTTGTTTTAACTTTTAAACCTAGATTCCTAGGAGTCACCCTTGTGACTGAATAATTTAATGGCCAGCCAATGATTGGACTGAGGTTGTGCTCAAACACCTTGAGTTAGTAAAGCTTCTATTTTCTGATGGATAGATCTAACATTCAATAGTTTTTCAAGCATGAAGCTTCTCAGATTATTATATGATTTTGGCTTTCTACAGAACTTAAATGGTTTCTTGTTAGTTTTGGTTTTTTTTTTTTTTACAAGTTTTGTCCAGTTTTACAATTGATTTTTTTGGGAAGAGGATTTGCCAAGCTCTTCCCTTTGCCACAGCTGGGAGTCCTTGAAATCAGTATTTTTACTTCATCTCTGTATTCCAGCACTTAAAACACAATAGGTTTGCAGTAACTGTTGGCAGAATTTCACTTTTAAATTTCCTTTATTTTAAGATGGATACGTTTCCTAAAGGCTACATAGAAAAATTTCCTGTTAACTGTGATTTTTCAAAGTGATAGCTACTGATTCCCTGATGACATTTATAGGTTCCCTAAATGTCACATGAGGCACATTACAAAAGCTGCTTATTTGAATAAATTTAATCTTTCTTGGTACTCTCCCCTCCACCTATTTATTGATATATAACATTGTATAAGTTTAAGGTGTATAACATGATGGTTTGATACATGTATATATTGCAAAATGATTATCTTGGTGTTCTTTAACTATTTCTTCTTTTATTCCAGTTATGTTTTTTATATTTCTGTTTCTCAAAGACCAAATATAATTTTTCTTGACAAGTTCTAGGTTCCATTCTGTGCTTACTTCTCTTTGTTCACAGCCCTTCCTCCTAGAGAATCAATAAACTCACACTACATAATAAGAAAAAAATAACCTTCATATTTTATACTGTGCAAGTAATTTTACTCTAAAGTAAGTTACACAAGAACCTTACAAACTGGTAGTAATAATGGAGAATCTTTTGCAAATTACCTAATTTTGCAAATTAACAATTAAGTGAATATAATAAAGATAATTAGGGATACTGTATCACAATATGTATTCTTTATTTTATCAAGAGTAACATAGTTTCAATTATGCCTTGTTGAAGATACTCATAAATAGTATTCAATTTATTATACCTCACAATTCTGAAAAGTATGTCTTGATAACATACACATCAGCTGTAACTTACATCAACTCTCTTATAAGATGTGAACCGAAAGCAAATTTTCATAATTATTATTAATCCTAAGTATGAATAACATAAACGTTTATGAGGGTTCTTAGTAATAGCTTGTTTTAATCTCAATAGCTACCAAGCGAACTCTATTAGATAATTTAACAAATTTCAAAATTCTAAATCTTTATTATAATGACAAATCTTCTTCAAAAAGATAGGCTTCACTCTTGAGAAATGCACTTCACATATGTTCTGAGTGTTCACTGATAAAACACATTAACAAATTTAGAAGGCAGCATTTGATATTTAAATGTGCATATTTGTACTTTCCTACTATTGCCAATCATCACTCGTCTACGGAAATGTGGGGCACAGAATGGGGACAGGAAAGATAAGTGAAATCCCTAAACACAGCATTCAATCTCTTTTTCCATAAAGGCTTTTAATAACAGGGAAAAAAGAATTTATTAGTTTCATCTCATTTCTTCTCTCTACTCCTATCTACCCCAGAAGACACTAATGAGAAGTGAAAGTGCCAGAAGTAGAGAAAAAAATTGAAGAAGAGAAAGAACAAAGTGCCTAGATAATACATACAGCAGCTAATGATTCTATGAATAATTTACTTATAAACAACCCTTTTCTAAACTTTCCATCAATCATTTTTTCATTAGTAACTGAAGGTAGAGACAAATAGCACACCTTTAAAGTTATTATATCTTAATTTCTTTGAAGTTAGATTACAAGCAGAGAGGGAGAAAAAAAAACACAAGGCAAATAAAGCATGACAAATTTTTTAAATGGCCAGTTGAAATATATGTATTCAGGTCTTTAATTTCTCTCAGCAATGTTCTGTGGTTTCAGTGTATGTATCTCACACACAGTCAGATTTATCCCTAAGCATTTATTATTTGATGCTTGTTCGTGGGTCAAAAGACTCAATATTGTTAAGATGTCAATTCTCCCCAAATTAATCTATAGATTAACAAAATCCCAACCAAAATCACAGCAAGTTTTTTTTGAAATAAATTGAAGAGCTGATTCTTAAATTTATTTGGAAATACAAAGAACCCAGAATTGACAAAACAACTTCAAAAAGGAAGAACAAAGCTGGAGGGATAACATTACCTGATTTCAAGATTTATTATAAAGCTATAGTAATGAAGACAGTGTGGCACTGGTGTAAAGACAGACAGGCAGGTTAATGGAACAGAATAGAGGGTCCAGAAATTGACCCACACATATACAGTCAATTGATTTTTTTTTTTTTTTTTTTTTTTTTTGTGGAATGCGGGCCTCCCCCTGCTGTGGCCTCCCCCGTTGCGGAGCACAGGCTCCGGACGCGCAGGCTCATTGGCCATGGCTCACGGGCCCAGCCGCTCCCAGCACGTGGGATCCTCCCAGACCGGGGCGCGAACCCGGTTCCCCTGCATCGGCAGGCGGACGCGCAAC
This sequence comes from Physeter macrocephalus, assembly GCF_002837175.3. Classification (NCBI taxonomy): domain Eukaryota; kingdom Metazoa; phylum Chordata; class Mammalia; order Artiodactyla; family Physeteridae; genus Physeter; species Physeter macrocephalus. The sequence goes on from NC_041233.1 coordinate 47,226,115, forward strand.
CACTGCGCCACCAGAGAAGCCCCCCCAGTCAATTGATTTTTGACAAAGGTGCAAAGGCAAGTCAGTGGAGAAAGAACAGTCTTTTCAATAAGTTGTTCTGGAACAACTAGATATCCATATGTAAAATATGAACTTTGTTCCATACCTTATACTAGATATAAGAATTAACTCACAGTGAATCATAGGCCTAAAATCTATAACATTTCTTGAAGTAAAGTTTGAGAAAAATCTTTGTGACATCAGATATGATTATAAAAGAATAAATTCATAAATGCTGCTCCTTCAAAATGAAAAAACTTCTACTCTTCAAAAGATACTGTTAAGGAGAGGAAAAGATAGCCACAGGCTAAGAGAAAATATTTACACGGCATACATTTAATGAAGGACTTGAATCTAATATATATATAAAGAGAGTTCTCAAGACTCAAAAATAAGAAAAGAAGCAACCAAATAAAAAATGCACAAAAGATTTGAATAGACATTTTGCCAAAGATATACAGATGGCATATAAGCACATGAAAAGATGCACTGCATTATTAGTCTTTAGGCAAATGTAAATTAAAATCACAATAAGATACACACCTATTAGAATGGCTAAAATGAAAAAGACTAACTGTATTCCGATTTGGCAAGAAGGTGGAGGGAAGTGGAAGAACTGAAACTCTCATACACTGCTGGTGAAAATATAAAATGGTATAATAATTTAGAAAACCATTAGACAGTTTCTTAAAAAATTAAGCATACACCTAAGATATGATCGACTCATTTCACTCCCAGGTATTTATCCAAGAGAAAGGGAAATTCACATTCATACAAAGACTCACACACAAATGGTCATAGCAGTTTGATATAACCCCGAACTGGAAACAACCCAAATATCCATCAAGAGATGAATGAATAAATGCACTACTATACACCCATACATAGAATACTAATAATCATTAAAAAGGAATGAACTATTGATACCTGCAATAATGAGGATGACTTTCAAAATAATTATGCTGAGTGAAAGAATAGACAAAAAGAGTACAGACTGTATGATTCCATTTATATAAAATTCTAGAAAAGGCAAATGTATCTATAGAGACAGAAAGCAGATCAGTGGTTGCCTGGGAATGCAAGGGCTGGAGGATGGGAGGAGGAATGGATTACACAGAATCATGTGGAAATTTCAGGGAATTATGGGTATACTCACTATCGTAAGTGCTTTTGTATATAAAATGTATACATATAAAATTCATCAGGTTGCACACTTTAAATATGTACAGTTTATTGTATGTCAAATATACCTCAATAAATTTGTTTAAGGAAAAAAATGGCCACATGTCACCTGTTAAAAACTTCAGAGATAACTGTAAAGAAAAGACCAATGAATAAATTAGAGAAAATATAATATTAAAATATGACAAAGTGGAATGAAAAATGAAATAAATATGAAAAAAGAGAGGTTGAAGGCTAAGAGAGCAAAAGTACCAGAAGCCAAATTTTCTGTGATTACTGTCACAGCAATGAGTGTGCTACATTCTTATGTAAAGACAGAAAGTGAAGTAATTTGGCTTCAATTAAAACATTTAAGGGAGGAATTTGGGTCAGAGTTGCGAATGGCAAAGTAGCCAACATTTAAAATAAAGTGTATGCATCTGAATATTTAAAAGATTTTTAAAGAAATCCTTGTAGTCAGTTCGGACTGCCTGGCCTCTTTTAAATTGCGATGTGCTCTTCAGGACAGACAAGTGGTTAAAGTGAGGATCGTTATCTGTAATAAGACATAATGTATACAGCAGTCTTGCTTTGAAATCTGAGAGTTCTAAGTCCTGGTCACAATTCCATTATGGATGAGAAGTCAGCTTGAGAGCAAATGATTTGCCTTTCTGATATCTTCCAATTTAAAAATGGGAAAAGAGAGGCCTGTGTTCTTTATGGGAGAGGTCAATTAGGGTTTCCAATACTTTCAGTTCCCTGGAGCTAGTCACTGCCCAGGTAAAGTTATTAATTAAATTGCATCTTTGCCTTTATCATTGCTATTCTCATAACATAAATGGTAAGTGTCCTCTTACTCCCGTTGCTTCTAAGAAGACTGCTTTTGTCTGTCCAGAAAAGAAAAGAAAGAAATCAATCCTCCAGTACACTGACTGATTACCTATGTATTTCAGTGGCACTTTATCACCATGGTACCCAGGTTCTTGGACCCTAGCAATAAATTGGGAACAAGAACATCAAACCATAGCTCCCTGTGATGAGGCCAGTATGAATTCTAGGACAGGAGTCCTTTGAATCTGTTCCCTTTGTGTAAACAAGTAGAAAGCCAAAATGGATGTGGAGCCTATGGTTCCCAAGGTGATTTAAATTGGAACTTAACAGCAAGGACCTCATCAATTTGAGTTCCCCATTTTCTCACAAGAACAGATACCTCTTGCAGAGAGGGCCACGTCAGTGCCTTAGTCCTGTTGCAGAGATGCTCATGTCGGCAAATTCAACCAAACAGTCATGTCTGTTGGATCTGTAAGACTCAGCTCATCATCTGAAATTTTAAGACCATCAATTTGTATTCTAGTTTCTTTTACATCAGAGCAGGGTATTCAGGCTGTAATTTCTTGTGAGACAAGAAAGAAAATTCAAAAGTCTGGCCTTGAACTACAGACTCTTTTATGAATTACTGAGTTTCTGTATTGAGCAACTAGAGGTGAGATATTGCTAGCAGGCTGTCCATTGTATGGCTACAGGGACCAGCTGTATTGGAATATTGATTAGAATAACATGAGAAGTCTCTTAAAACTTCTGAAACTAAACTTTCTGTATGGATTTTTGGCTAGATTTTATAGGGAAAAATTATGTTGTGAACTGGTAATTTCAATTTGTGTTCTGAATAGTCATCCAAAAGACATGGTTTAAGCTGATTTTGGAGCAAGCTGCAGCAAAACATTTACCTTTAGAAACTGAATTAGTGAAATTATTTTGCAGTGCCTCAAGATAATTCTCCACAATGTGATCTCTAAGTTTATTAAATATCAAATAGTCTGAGGTTATTTTAAAAGAAGTACATGTAGTACGCAGTTGCTTTAGTTGTAGCTAATTATCTATTGCATAATTTTCAACTGAAGGACTTTCTCATCTATAACTTTTTAAGCTTATGAGTGGGAGCTCCTATAATCTTTACATAAAAGAACTGTGTGCACACAAAGTGAACGTTAGCCACAACTATGACAATAAATTACTAAACGAGATCAGATAATACAGAAAGTTGTTTATTTTTATAAAGTCAAGAATCCTGTTTACTGGTAGCAAATATAAACATACATTTTCCAGGATTATATGTTCTAGCTCTTCTAAAAATAACTTTATGGACTGCAAGTTACAGTAACAACCTACTTAAAAATATGATATATTTATTTTTTAAACTTTATTTATTTTGATGCACAGCCTTTTCAGATTCTCAGAATTCTAAGGATGTACCATAGAGCATCAAAATATCAATCTCTTTTACCTAAAACTGGGATTTTCAAAATTTAAAATTTTGTTTTTCTTGTAAAATTTCGTGAAGTGACTAAAGCTACATGATTAGGCCACAGCATGCAAACCACCTAGGAGTTGTAACGTATTAAAGCCCAAAATAGGAGGGAAAAAACAACCAAAACCCTGGGGCATTTCAAAACCTTATTAGAAATATTTTCCTTTGTTGTGAACCCCAAAATTGGATTGAAATGGACTCTATTCTATCAGTTTCTATTGTCTCTTTTTTTTTTAATTTTTTTTAAAATTTTTTATTTTTTTAACATCTTTATTGTGTATAACTGTTTTACAATGGTGTGTCAGTTTCTGCTTTACAACAAAGTGAATCAGTTATACATATACATATGTTCCCATACCTCTTCCCTCTTGCATCACACGAGCTAACTAACTAACTATTCCCAGAAAGCCTATTTAGTACTCTGGCCTGTATTTCAAAACTGTATTAAAGGTATCCAACTAATTTTTTATTAATAAACTATTCATTTATTAATATTTCCTCATCATAATCAAGCAGTGCTGAGAGTACTATATTGACAGCCCCCTGCATCTGTGGAATATGTGGAAAAGAAAAGGAGCATTAACTGCCCATTACAATGATCACTAATAGCATTGCAGATCTTGAAGAGGTAGTAATGATGTGAAAAGAAAGCAATGAAGGACCATGACAATGAAGGCTAGTCCAATGTTTCCTAAAGTGAGGGTGCTAGTTCTCAGAGATGTTAAAGGGTATTAGAGTAAAAGAGAATTTTCAAAATAAGGTAAAGTAAAATAAAAGGTTAAAATGGTAAAAAAAAAAAAAAAAAAGTAGGTTTGAGAAGAGTTGGGATAAACAAAGTTAAATAGTTTGCCATACAGCAGAATTTTATAAACATGCATTATGTATGTCCAGAGGAAAACAGACTGTGTGAGAACCTCCCAATCTCATTCTATCAGGAACTCGACTCCCAGTCCCATCATCCTCCAGCCTGCAGAACATTTCCTAGGATACACTCTGGGGAAAGATGCTCTACTTCATTTTAGAAAGTAATGTTTGACGTAGCATCTAGTCCTCTTAAGAAACATCAGAAAAAGTCCAAAACACAGCCATTAGAGGTAGCTCTGGGAAATGGCATGCAAGCTGCTACTGTATTCACAGGAGTAAAATGTAAAATATTGACTTGCTTTTTGTTTTTTTTTTTCCAACATGACTTTTCTCCCAAGTTTTGTGGGTGTGCAGTTACCTAATCTTTTTCAACCTCATCATCCCCAAATATTTACTAAAAGACTATCTGTAGATGGTTCCTGAAAGAGGGAAAGAATGATCCTGAAAGAATGATCAAACTTAAAGACATGATATTTTCTCTTCTCTCCCAATGTTTACAGCAGTCCCCTTTCCTCCCTGGATAAAGTTTTGAGTTTAGGATTTTTAAATTTTGAAAGTGAATAGAAGTATGAAACTAGTTAATATACTTCATAACTTAAAACATTTGTGGACAAGTGTTACCTACAATAACTGACATTTTACATTAGTCAACTTTTTCTGTTATGTAAGAAATTAAATTAATGTAATGGACCTTTATTTTTCATTATCTCACCAGCACAAGTCATCTCTGGTCCTGACACGTGTTTTTTTGCAAGCCAGCTTTAAATAGACCATTATGATAATCTGATGAATAGTTAGGAGAGATGATAAATGGATATTTAATGGGAGTTACATTTATTATAATTTTTTTCATCAATGATGTATATTCTGATATCCTGGCAAATTAGATAAGAAATGTAGTAAATGGATATCTAATAAAGGCTTAAGCATATTATAATCTTGTTTTTCCCCATATCATGCAGAGTATCTTTTGATGGTAACAGAAACTATATATAGGAACAGAGGGAAGCATGTAAATTGAGCAGCAGTTATTAGTCAGTGAATAGCTACAATATGACATCAATTATTCTGTGATTTTTTTTTAACACTCAGCAAACTATTCTCCCCTAGATCTCTAATTTGTAAGTTTTTCATTGTTTGTTTTCCCCTGAACATTTCTTTATTTTTTAAATGATGAGTGCTATACTTGTTCTTATAATTCACAAACCAGCACAAGACCACCGTCTTATATTATTGCAGGGTTATATCTATGAATTTAGGTCTTTTAAAAAAATTGTGGGTTAATAATTTCCCTTCTTCCTCTCTCTCTCTTTCCCCTGTCCTGTTTTCTGCCCTCCCTTTTGGTTATAACTGCAACAACTTGAAAGGCACAAATTTCAACTATCCTGATTGTCTCCTTAGGTGTAATGGAGGAGGTGAAGTCATTCAAAGTTGTATTTGTTCATGTTGCCTTTTACCGTTGCTGACGACTGGGTTATAAAAATATTCCCAAACAGTTCTGAACACTAGCAGAACACAAGCAAGATGGAAAACCCTGAAAGACATTTAGATGACAATGTCTTGACTGCTGATTCTAAAATTAAACTAAAATAACACTGATTATACCTTGTCGTTATAGTATAAAATGAATGCCAAGAGCTACCCCACATATGCCCAGTAGACACACACACAAAAGTCAGGTAAGGGGATCTTGCACTGTTGGTGGGAATGTAAATTGATACAGCCACTATGGAGAACAGTATGGAGGTTCCTTAAAAAACTAAAAATAGAACTGCCATACGACCCAGCAATCCCACTACTGGGCATATACCCTGAGAAAACCATAATTCAAAAAGAGTCATGTACCACAATGTTCACTGCAGCTCTATTTACAATAGCCAGGACATGGAAGCAACCTAAGTGTCCATCAACAGATGAATGGATAAAGAAGATGTGGCACATATATACAATGGAATATTACTCAGCCATAAAAAGAAATGAAACTGAGTTATTTGTAATGAGGTGGATAGACCTGGAGTCTGTCATACAGAGTGAAGTAAGTCAGAAGGAGAAAAACAAATACCGTATGCTAACACATATATATGGAATCTAAGAAAAAAAAATGTCATGAAGAGATTAGTGGTAGGACAGGAATAAAACACAGACCTACTAGAGCATGGACTTGAGGACATGGGGAGGGGGAAGGGTAAGGGATAGGAGGGGGGAGGGATGGAGATGCAAGAGGGAAGAGATATGGGGACATATGTATATGTATAACTGATTCACTTTGTTATAAAGCAGAAACTGACACACCACTGTAAAGCAATTTTACGCCAATAAAGTTAAAAAAAAAAAAAGCTAGCCTGACAGAGGACTTGCTTTCAAAGGCTAATATTACCAATGATGATGGGGATTTATCAGAAGACCATTAGATATGGGACTGGAGAACTTGGCCCAAGTTCCGGTCCCATTGCTTTACTAGCTGTGTAATTTGGGACAACTCTGATAGGTGCCGATCAAAATCAGTAATGAACTTTTCTCTAGGCCAGACTTAATTGTTGATTCTTTTACATTAAACAATCAAGTGGAAATTTCTGGAAACCAGCTAAACAGTTACTCTGCTGTCCTTATATTCTATATTCAAGAGAATAATAAGCAACATTCAAATATTACCAATTTCTTTCTTTGTCTGAACAAATTTGGACACATCCCTGCCTCCCGCCCACCCACCCCATCCCGCCTTAACTTTTTGCAGGTTAGACATTGAGATTTGCCTCCAATTCAGCATCTGCTTTTACTGGGGAAGGTGTTCTATACTTCTTTAATAACCTCTCTTACAACAGATACAATCCTATTTCCAATATCTAATTTTAGATATGTTAAAACATCCTGCTCTGTTTTTAAGAAGCAACGTTAGACAATAAACTGTTACAAATTCTGGACAAAGATTTTTGTATAGAGATTTTTCAATCATTGCACGTTTTACTTATTGTAAAAATATAAAATTTATCTTTCTGAGAAAGATGCACACAGATGTTGGGATGACTTGAGAAAAATAGTTAATAGCTTGAATTTGTTATCTTCTTCTTTAGACCCAAGAAGGAGGGGAGATCATTAGATAAACTGAGTGTGACAAGGTAGCTTTGGGTCTGTAAGTCTTAGACAACGGGTTGTGTTAGACGTGTACGTTAAACATTCCAAACTTCAGTTATTATGTTTGTAAAATGTAGCATATAATACGTTTGCTCTCACTACCCCCCAGACATTGTGTCGAAATAAATAATCTTCATTTAAGTGAGTGGAGCATACAGAAAAGAAGGGAAATCCAAAGGGGCTACCGATGGGGGACGGAGAGGAGGGAAATTTGGGGAGGAAGGGGAGAATGTAGAAATGGAAATGAGAGAGGGCAGTATATGGGTAGAAGTGGGTATTTAGGAAGGAGTAGAGAAAAGAAAAGGGGAGAAACGGGAGGAAAACTTGGTCTGGATTTAGTTACGGGAAAGCCTAACTAACAAAGGAATTCAAGATCAAGGGCAACAGGAGTGGAAATGAGAGGGTGTACCTTAGCATTTTTTCTTTTGGTTTAGGATTTTGATGAGTGTCATCTTCAAGTGGGAATTTTGAAAGGAAGAAAGGCAGAGTGTATTTGAAAAACTGGGACAGGACAGAGGAAAGCAGTTTTAAAAAGTTGTGATGGGAGAGGCAGAAGTCAAAAAGGGAAAGAAGGCAAACATTTTTAACTTGTCTACTTTGCCTTCCATATGGGGTGCAGAAGGCAAAGGGGATAGAAGAAAGAGGGGAGAGAACATTTATGCAGCTTCTGGAAGGGGAGAAGTACCCCAGAAGTACACTTTAAGGAAAAACTATTTGAAATTATCTATGAAAGCAGAGGGCAATTGCCCAATAGACAGAGTGATTACAAACTATATTGCATTAATTAAATGCAGTAATTAAAACCCCTGGAATTAAGGAATTGATAGGATTTTCAAATTGTACATCTGGGATCCCTTGGTGGATTATATTATGAGAAAAGGATCCAAAACTTCCAAGAAAGCTATTTAGAATTTCATTAACTTAGCAAAGGCTGAACCCAGTGCACACCTCAGGAATAGCATAGGAGAAGGAAGACTCTGTGGACTGATGATTTACTTCTTTAGGTACTGAAATGCAGAAAGAAATAGCCTGGTTGGCTTTTTGACTAGAGAATATGAACTTGAGCCAGGACTTGAGAACGGGAGACAGAATGCTTTTAAGAATTTGATGAAACCATAAACTCTCTCCCAAGAAAAATGACTAAAATCTGCCACACTTTCAAAGCTTTCAAAGGCTGTGATCATGTGCCACCTCCCTTTGCCACATGCAACACACACAAACTAGATTCCTTTAAATTTAAAAAAAATTTTTGGCCACTCCATGCAGCATGTGGGATCCTAGTTCCCCAACCAGGGATCGAACCCACACCCCCCCGCATTGGAAGCCCGGAGTCCTAACCACTGAACTGCCAGGGAAGTGCCCTGGATTCCTTTTAAAGAATACTTGATTTCACGGAAGAGAAAGGTTAAAGCTGGGAGAGGCGAATACATGCTAAACAGATCAAGAAATGGATCTCAAAAAAAATTTCAAACGATAATTTCCCTATGGTGTACAGCACGGGAAGTTTTCAAGCTTGAGAACTACAACTTACCTAGTATTTTTGTGTGTGTGTGTGTGTGGTATGCGGGCCTCTCACTGCTGTGGCCTCTCCCGCTGCGGAGCACAGGCTCCGGACGCGCAGGCTCAGCGGCCACGGCTCACGGGCCCAGCCGCTCCGTGGCATGTGGGATCCTCCCGGACCGGGGCACGAACCCGTGTACCCTGCATCGGCAGGCGGACTCTCAACCACTGCGCCACCAGGGAAGCCCAACCTAGTATTTTTTAAGAGGACGACTATATGGAACTTTTGTGGGAATACAGATATAGCTACGGAGGTGGCCAAACTGTGGGGCATTCTAAAAGGGAGGAAAGAATAGGTACACTAAAGGTTGAGAATCTCAAATTGAATATATTGCTTCCCTGAGAAACATATCAAAATGAAAATGCAAGGAAAGGGAAAAATGAATAGGCTATATAATGAGCCCCAGTGAGAATGAACTTGACTGCTAGCAGCTACACAGGCTGGGAGAGGATACAGAATATGAGGTAAATGGAAAATGAGTAAATTAATTTTAAAAAGTGAGTTCAAAGCTGTTTTGAAAGACAAACTGAACTTGTTGAAAATATTGGAGAAACACAGCCTGAAGGAAAAAAAACAATAATACAGAAAAAGAACACAAGTCAGTTTGCTGGAAGCAGACAAGAACAGTACAGAATTAGCTTATTTTCATGTTTTGGCGTTTCAAGACAAAAGTAGGTACAACCATAGAGAAGCAGGCTTCAAATTCCAGTAGCCCACACTGAAAGAGACTTTAAATGGCTTGATGAAGGTAATTTTCAAAAGTTAAAATGGGAGAGACACAAAAAGGACATAATAAATAAAATGGCAGATTTGGAATATAAAAGCCTTAGATTTAAAACAACTAACAACAGGAAAGTCTTTTACAAAGAAAGATGTCAAAGCCCTAAACTTGAGAAAGAGAAGTAGACATATTTGAGGATGTGGGCATTAAAAAGAAAGGTTTTTTTGTCAAAAACCAGGAACAGGGAGGAGAAAAACTAGGACAAAGAAGAAATGTCATGCAAAATATCTTATATAACAAACTGATGGCTTATGCCAGCAAAAGTTCTGGGAGAGAGGAAGCACCTGTCAAAGGGAAGGTGTGAGGAGGAAGAGACACAACAACACCTGGACTCTTAATCTACTATAGAAAGATTTTTGGAGCCAACTAGGATTTTGGAAGAAACTTTGAGTAAAGTAGATTTATAAAATAGTGTTTGTCTCTAATAAAGATGTTAAAAAATAATAAATAAATAAATGCAGAATGAAAGAACCAAAAAAATAAAATAAAATTTTATTTTATGTTTGTGAGGCCATTCAGGAGAGAACAAAGTAAAGTCCTGGTCAAGGGAAATAAAATTTATCTGGATATGATTTAAGCAAGAATCATTGATGCATGCTAAAACTAGTGGGTGGAAAGTTGGTTAAGAAACAGGATATTTACATAGTCTCAAAGTATCTCCCTACAAATTACTTATTAATTACAAAAAGGAAAATAGTAACTTAACAGTGGAGAAATCTGACAAACAGTACCTGAACCAAGTGATCACCACCAGTTAACACCATCAAGTTAGCTTCACCAGTGATGGGATAAATCAATATCATGTGTTGTCTAAACATAATATTCTGAGAACGACACAATATCACATCCAAACCCAAAATGCAAAACCTCAATCTAATCATACGGAAACATAAGACAAACCAAAATCAAGAGGCACTTTGTATCACAGTTGTTCAGAACTCTTCAACTTTTCAAAAATGTCAAGGTCATGAAAGACAAAAACTGAGAAACCATTCCAGATTAAAGAAAACTAAAGACACGTGACAACTAAATGTAACATGTGATCCTGGACTGAATCTTGGAGCAGAATAAAAAAAAATTTTTTTATAAAGGTCTTTACTGAGACAATTGGCAAAATATTAATAAAGTCCGTAGATTAGATAATCATATTGTATCCATGTTAATTTCCTGATTTTGGCAATTGTATTACAGATATGTTAAGAAAATGTCCTTGTTTTAAGGAAGTACACACTGAAATATTTGTGGATATGAGGCATCACCCTGCAACCTACTCTCTAACAGTTCAGAGACTGATAAAACAAATGTGGTAAAGTGTCAACATTTGGAAAATCCAGGTGAGAGATATACAGGGATTTTTTGCATTATTCTTGCATCTTTTTTTCTACGTTTGAAATTATTTCAAAATGAACAATGAAAAATTCCCTGGAAAGAACAAACTAATACAGTTGATGAACTTTGATTGGATCCCGGCTCAGGGAAAAAACAGCCATGAGACAATTTGAGAGAATTGGGGAAATCTGAATATGGACAAAATACTAGATGAAATTATGGAATGACTGCAGGTTTAACAATGGTAGTGTGGTTCTGTAGAAGGATGTCCTTAATTTTAGAAGATGAGGTTAAAAGTGCAATGCATGTGGAAGACTCCATTGTTGCTCACTAGATCTGGCAGCAGCAGCAAGGCACTCACCAGTCTGCACTGCTCTGCTGGGCACAGTATTTCTTTTGTTCCTTAGCTGGGCACTACATTTCTCTGCCAGTGATTGTCTTGATCCCTGGGATGCAAAGGCTCCTATTTGATTAACACTGTTAGATGGGTTTTAAAGCAGGATTTCTTGGTTCCAATGAGTTCCAAATTTAGTGAAAATGGCCATTCAGCATCTCCTTATAGTTCTCTCTCTCCCCCTAGGACTCAAGCCTGTGTTTGAAACAGCTACTATGTTACAAGCTCTTACAAAAAATATTTGTTATTGTGACTGCTTTGACAGGGCTGGCCTTTTATTCAGGGCTGGGCATTGGATGTATTCTCCTCCTTTCCTACCCCCTCACAGGAGGTTTCACAGCTGCTCTGCAAATAGATTTATTTGGACCACCCCCACAGTAACCAGACAGACATGAATCCCAGAAGTGGACATGGCCTGAGTTATTCCTCAAGAAGCTTTTTAGGCTCCTCCCCTCCCCCACCATCTCAGCAATCAATTTCTGCCAGCTCTGTCCTAGCGCGTATGTCCTCACATGGCCGAAGCCCTCAGGGAGCCCTGCTTATCATCTAGCTGAGATCCTGAGAAGTACATATAAGAAATAGGCAGACAAGCAAGAAGGATGTACTACAGTCTAAAGACAAGTGTCAAACAGAAGGAGGGAGTAATAACCTTCTGCATATATTTATAAGATATGCAAGTTTTTAGAAATTTTCCTATTGGCAGGAAGAGGCATGCAGAAAGAATTATGAATGTGTATAATCATAAATATCCTTTACAATGAACCTGTAAAAATTTAATGAGAGCAAAGCTCTGGTTATGGTTAGAGTACAATTTTAATAGTGCTTTTCTGAGCAGCCATTTCTGTTGATGCACCAAATGGAACTTTTGATTAACGGGACATGAAATTTGAGGGCTCATTCTCAAATATATGTTAGCTTCTGCGGTAGTCTGAACAGGAGGCCATTGATTCATTATTTCACCAGAGGAATCATCTCCCACGCTAACTCCGCTAGAGACAGTGAGCAGGGCCACATGCCTCAGTTGGAACACTGGAATTAAGACAATTATATAACTTGTTCCAGCACTTATGTCAGACATGTTCTAGAGCTGAATGAACACATCTGCTCTTGGGAGGTCTGTATTTTCTAAACTAGAAGTAAACTTTTCTCTGGATAACTTTGGGCTTAACAGGAGTTAGTTCTGGACTATCGTTTAGGAATTCACAATGGGTTAATACTACTGCAGTCACCTGGGTTTTTTAGAGTTGCACTTCAACTTTTATATCACTGTTTAGTTTCATTCAGGATAAAAGCAGTTCTTCAAAACTGCAGATACAAGCTAAGGCAAGCAAATCATGCTACTTAGTGTTGGCATTTCTCTGAAACTGAGAAAAATATAATGCTCAATCATTGGTGTTTAATCCAAAGACACATTTTAAATCACCACCCTCTTCAAAAAGTTTAGCTTGCCTGTTATATTATTCCTATGATCTTACTCATCCCTTGAAGAGATTACTCACAAGCAGTGTAGTAGTAGGAGATATGTAATAAAAGTATAACCATGTCTAGAAAGTAGATGAATTACATTTGCTTTCCCTTACCCTACATAAACAGCTATCTATATAGCGACATTATGGTCTTAACTCAGGAGACGATGCAAGATGGATTTATATATACGAAAGAGTATACCTAATTCATAAGTACTCAATAAAAGTTAGCTATTATTATTTTGATGCTGCTGAACGAGAAGTATCTTTCTTCTGCTTCGCTATTATTAAAAAAACTTAATATCAACAATATTAATTAAATTTCATACTAAGGAGCAAATCATTTGATCACTTGGGGATATATTTTACCTGATTGATAGTTATAAATTAGCTGTAAAAGTCATTACCTTTAAATCTGTGTCCTTATCATTAAAATGGGAATAATACCTATTTCATATTTTGGTTGTGAAGAATAGTGAAGATTCACAGCATTCAATTAAATATTAGTTTTCTCCCCAAACCCTTATGCCTTCCACCACTATGCCTAGTAGCATACAATCCTATTCACAAAATATATTTTAATTGATGAATGAGGCAACCCAATGGTAACAGCTGGGTTCTCAGCAGTGTAGGCTCTTAATAGTCTATCTATCAGTGTTCCTGAGAAGATCTGAAAAATTAAAAAACTGACTTTGCCCATCACATTCCTGAGCTTCTCTAAGGTCTACCATGACATTTCAGTGAGTTGATCTTGTGAGCTACAAGGTGTTAGTTTTTAAACTACTTCCTCATTTGCACATTTTATAGTCAAAGCATGTGGATTTCTCTTTAATCAATAACCTAAAACCCTGGCAATTATCAGAGCAGTCATCTAAAAATGAATGATTTTCAGCACTTGACAAGACTAGCTTGAAACATCTGATCTTTAGAAAAGCAAACAATGATATATTCCTTTATATTTTCAAAGCTCTTGTTATATTCTGCTCATCCAGACAGGAAATTTGCTCCCATATGATCTTCATTCCTTGCTGAGAGCTGGTGGCATAATGTGGAATCAGCCCAATTATTGATACTCCTGTTATAACACTTTGTGCACATCTTTCTGCTCTAGTAGTTTGCAAGTTCCTTTAGGAAATATAGCATAGTGTGAGAACATCACTTCATCTTTCTATCTATCATACTGCTTTACTCGTAAGAGTGCCCTCACTATAAATCCACAGAACGGTGTATATCAAATTGGAGTCCACCTATCACTGGAATCAGAAACACCAGAAGTATTTGCTTAAAATGAAGAGTTTTTTATTCCACTGATTTATTCTAAATTATAATTGCTGGTTTGGGGACCTGGGAAAATTTTAAAAAGCTCTGTAGGTGATTCTTACATACAGTAAAGTTTGAGAACTCTCTCACAGAAGAAGGGCTACACGTTAGGAACTTGAGGTTCCTTCTGATGAGCAGGAAACTTGATAGTTAAAAGAAGAACTAGTCAATTTTTTTTAATGTTCAAAAACACTTATATTCCTTTACTGCAATAAATCTTGAAGGACAGAAAATTAAAACTAAAAGAGATAGGTTTTCTTTTTTTCCTCCTCCCCTCTTTGTTTTTTTTTTACTTCTCATTATTGGAACACACACACACATACACAACACATATATATGTATAATAGTATGAGCCCTCAAGTATCTTTCCATCATCCAGCCTCAACAATCATCAATTTACAGCCAATCTTTTAAATCAATCACTCCACCCTTTTCTTCCCACTCTAAATAGGGTTTGTTTGTTTGTTTGTTTGTTTTTTCATTATCATTGTCCTAAAACATTACAACAAAAGCTAAGGTACTGAATAGCACAGATGTGTAAGATGATCTACTGAAATTTTATATTGGGAATAGTCATAGAAATTAATTTATAACCTGGAAAAGCATTAAAACTATAAAGCTGAGATTTGATAGAGGTGTAGTTCTACTCTGGAAGCAGTACAAGATGGTTGTTAGGATTAAATGAGATAACAATTGTGACATTATATAGTACAAGTGCTATCACAGAAAAAGTGTTTTGAGATTGAAGTCTCTGTGTCAGACAATGTGGTAGTTTAAAGAATATCAGTATGTTCACCAATTTTTGACACTCCTCCCCCCAAGAGGTGGTGCTTATTCTCCTTCCCTTTAGTGTCATCTGGACCCAGTGACTTACTTCTAGTTTAATAAAATATACCAGATATGACCAGATGACACTTCCAGTATTAGCTTATGAAAGGACTATGGTTTCTGCCTTGGATGTGTGCACGTGCTTTCTCTCATCATGCATTCTGGAGGAAGACAGCTATCATGTCAGAAAGTGGCCCAGGGGAGAAGGAAGCCAACTGTCATGTCTTGAGGATACTCAGGTGCCTATGGAAAGGCCCAAGTGGCAAGAAATAAAGGCTTGTCGGCAACCATATAAGTGATCTAGGAAGTGGATTCTCCAACCTCAGCTGAGCAGAAAATAACTGGTCCATAGCTTTATTGCAACATCATGAGAGACCATAAATAAAGCCAGCTAAAAGCTGCTTGCATTGGTTACCACAGCAAAAATTTGGAAGCAACCTAAAAGCTCATCCACAAGGCACTGATTGAATTATCTATAATGCAAAATGGGATATATGTACTTCTGAGAAAGAATGAGGAAGATCTTTATGAACTGGTATATTCTGATTCCCAGAATATATTGTTAAATGAAAAAAAGAAGATGCCAAAGAATGTATATAATATGCTCCTTTTGCATAAGAAAGAAGAGTAAATGTACACATATTTGTTTACTTTTGTCAAAAGAAACATAGGAAGAATAAACCTGAAACTAATGAATACAAATGGGTTTGAAGCTTTTTGATTTTTACATAATTTTGACTTTGACCTTGTAAATAGTTTACATAGTGAAAACATAAAATTAAATCAAAACAGTTGGAAAAACAAACCCTAAAATAGAATAAAAAGAGCAACAGCTACAATAAACTTTATCCAATTGATAACACAAACACAAAGAAAAATAATTTAAGAAACTTTTGAACACAGCCCTCAGACTACATATACTCTAGTAAATTCTAAGGACAAAAGAAATTACAAGGAAATCTAATTTTCTTAGTAGTTTTACTATTGTTGGTTGAAGTATTATAACTGTAATTCTTAATCTATTTTATATGGACTGGAGCAAATATCTATGCATATACTTAAATTAAAAATTTTTTTTGAATGTTTTGAAATTTTTTTTGAGAATCAGAGTTGTTATTGTGGATGACTATGGATACCAATGGTGACTGGAGGAAGATGAGGAAGAACTCTGGTGCTGCATTTAAATTCATCACTTCTTAAAAAATTAAATCTTAGGTCTGTCCTCTGAAAGGGTGTAGGAGCAATGACACCCTGGTAGTAATTAAAAACACCCAGGACCCAGAAAATGGCTTCTAAATAATATTCCCAACAAAAAGAAACTAGTTGTCCTTAGAGAAATGGCTGATTCCAGGTCTAGAGCCGAAAAAGTACAAGGAGAGATTTGAACATCTTTTGCCAGACAACAAGAAAGTGCCCAGAAGGGGTTATCACTGGATAAACCTGGGAAAGTTTGAGTCTCAAAAATAGTAACAATGGCAATAAATTATAACATATTGAATTTTAAAAATCTTGAACCATAGTGAAACTCAGAAGAGGGGTAAGCAGGTGGGAAGGAGAGGGAAAGAGGGAAAAGGTGAGGGAGAGAGCAGAGAAACAGTATGAGAGAGAGAGAGAAACTGTATGTGTATGTATGTGTGTGGGAAGGAGGAAGAAAGAGAGAGGAGGAAGAAAAACAAAATATTATTCTTCTTTAAAAAGTATAGAATAGTGACAACTGATTCAGACAAGGTTTATCACTAGATGCTAAAACCAGGCTATTTAGGAATAGAAATTCACAGTTTCTCCCTGCAGAT